>NC_140194.1:14698046-15077452 GCF_965226575.1 Pagrus pagrus
TGAACTTCCTCATCAGTTCGCCACGAGCATCCCTCCCCCCTCTTCAGAACAATGATGTCTTCCTTTAAAACATCCTGCTAACTTCACACTCATCTCTCACCCACACAGGTTAACTCCCTGTAGGACGCAGACACAAGTACAGGAATTCAACGAGAGCTGAAAATCCTAGAAACTGCACGTCTGTTTCCCATGCAGGCCTTCCTACAGCAGCTGAAACCGCTTAAAGCTGCTGACACTGAGTGTGAGTGCAGACACTGGTAGTTTTCACGTCTGCTACAACTAGTTTGAGAACAAATTTGGACCGGTAAGACGGGACACCTTTGAAATGTGGGTCAAGTGAATGTTGTGGTAGCAACTATGCAAGACGATACATGCAGAGCAGCGAGCCAGCCCTCCCTTTTACAACCAGACCCCGTACAGTTCACTGACAACCAACCAGAAGACTGTTTGTGTTGTGTTGGTATTTAACAGCAAAGCTGACACAAATGTTTAACCACGAGGCGAGACGTGATAAAACATTACCACTCTGAACTTAGTTTACCATTCATGTATTCGGCGCAGTTTATTTGAGTTAAACGCTGCATTCACCGGTCAATGTGACAAACTGAGCAGCTCCCACAACAAACGGCTGCATTCACACCGAGGGCAGTGAAGTAAACATTGTTAAGCCCGTTTTGTGTTAACGTTTCCTGGGTCTGCGCGCGGCTCTCACCGGTGTTACAGCTTTGTCTCACACACAAACTACACCGACACATTTAGAGGACTCTCACCAGAAACGATGAGCGTTGCTCCGACCGGAGTCCCCGACCTCGGAGCTTCTTCTCAGGCCGGATGCCGTCTTTCCCTCCGAGCGTGACAAAAAAAACACCAACTGGTTCTTCTTTGTGGTTTCCGTGTGGTGGAAGCTACTTTCTGGTCTTCAGTGTCGCTTATATCCGCGGGGTCGTAGCCTCCGGCAGCATGGCTGTGTTTTAAAGGCTTTCAAGTTCCACTAGAAGGAGAAAATAGGAAGTGCTGCTGGTGTTTTCTCGGTCGGAGAGACCATGGCAGTGTGAGAGACGATGGTGATTACTGGTTGATCGGAGTGTGTCCTCTCCTCCTGCTGACGCTGCCTGCCTGGCTGCCACCACACGGCCGTGTCATCAACATGTCCGCGGGGAAACAGCGCCATCTAACGGCTGGTGCGGGAACAGACAGGAGAAGGCGTCAGTGCGGCCTCACAGCGGCCCCTACTGGAGGAAAGTCCACACGTCACCCCCGAGTCAGGACTCATGACAAAGACTATCAGGTGGGGAAATGTGTATGGAAGATGATTCCCTCCAGTTAAAAAAAAAAGCATGATCAGAAAGTTAGCCTTGGTAAAAAAAATTAAATAATATAATAATGATAATAATAATTCCAATGGTAGGTCATCATTTTTTTATGACTTATTGAATCATTCTGACATTTTATCTCACGATTGTGTCTTTTATCTAATAATTTCGACTTCTTATCTCATGATTATTTCTATTTAATCTCTCAATTCTGACTTTCTCTGACTGGCCGACATTTTGTCAGACACTGACAAAAAAATCACATCTGTGGCAAGACATTTCCTATATTTTGGGGGTCAAATTTGCCCTGGGATAGCTTGCTCTATTCCCTCTGTTGATGTGTAAAAACAAAACACACAAACTCTGAAGGAAAAACCAACATTTCCAATGACAGGAAATCAACTCAATCTCAGATAATGCTACTGGCATATTAATTACAGTTAGCATTCCTATAAGAATGATTAGTGAAAAATAAACCATAAGTTTATCGAAGCAAGATACACCTTCAGAGTAGTTTTGGATTTACACTACGAACATTTACTCTATAAACTAACACACTATCCCTGAGCAACAATCCCTCCACTTCGGGTTGCCCCACAAAACAATTTAAACATTCACTCTTTTCTGGGGCATAGCCAGAACTCAGGTGGGAAAAAAAGCTCTAGCAAACAGAAGGCTGCATACTTTCCGGGAGGACTTTATGCAGAAGCAAAGAGAGAGAGTGACTGCGTTGAGGGGCCTCATTCAGCAAATGAGACATTTGGCAGGAAAAACCCTCCAGCTCTGACGCTGGGCCTCGGCTGTTTTCACTTTTTACTAGAAAAGTCAGTGTTTATGTTGTCTGTCATCTATCTGTTGGTATTAACCAGGCTTGTGGTGCAAATTCAGCCCGTAGTGTAACTTCTACAGTGAGCCCTGCACACTTTTCTTCCTGTGACTAAAGAAACAGGTCCCCGAGACCAATGACACTAATTAAAGTGCAAAACCAAAAAGAAATGAAATGAAAAGGTGCACAATAATTATATCATGTCTAAATTAAATCCTCAGCACCTTCCTGTCATTTGGAAACCATCTCTGCTGTTTGTTGGATTCAGCCTCTTATCAGATGGTCACTCCCTCCGTCTCCTCTGACAAGCAGTCAATATTCCTCCAGGCTCCCAGCCCACCTCTCACATACGTCTTACTCACCTCTCCCTCCTGGTCCACCTCAGTACTCGTATCCCTCAACAATCATACACAGAGCTGAAGATGTCCTGGACGTATGCAACCCTCCTGGCTCTCGTTGCTGTGCTTCTTGCACTTTCCTGTGAGTCTCATGCAGAAGTGATGATAGCTGTGGTTTGTTCATATTTTTCATGGAGAGGTAAGCATGGGAGCCTAGACTCTGTGTTCTAATTTAAAGCCTTCGTGTTTTTTGTCCTGTGACCCAGTGTCTCCAGAGGCCGACTCTGCAGCTGTGCCCAGCAGCACAGGCAGCGCAAAAGACCCACAAGGTGAGGAGCTGAATCAGCTGCATCTGCTCCACATCCTCTCTCTTTATCTCCTCATGTTGTTAGCTGAGCCTACTCCTGCTTTCACTGCAGGTGCGCTGAAGAAGATCTTCATGAAGGAGGCCGACGCCTCAAACTTCTTCAGGAGACGCAGCAGACGGGGAGCAAAGTCTCAGGATGAGATTAATGGTGAGTTCACTCTGGGTTAGTTTGGACTGAGGTCTGGTCACCCGCAGTGGTGTGTGTGTGTGTGTGTGTGTGTGTGTGTGTGTGTGTGTGTGTGTGTGTGGTAATGGTAGCATCTGTGTCTTATTATACAGGATGTTTTGGCAGCAGAGCTACAAGATTTCTTCACTGTAATGTCATGCGGGAAGTCATTATGTTGCTGCCAATGAATCATTACAAAACCATTTGTCTTTGGAAATCATTTCTTCACAGTTTCAGAAGCCAAAAACATCATCTACACCATTGATCACTTTATAATTAGTGGTTTAAAAAGTCAGTAGAAGTAATCAACACGGAGTTTTTCTATCCTAGACACCTGTCTTTAAAACTTTATTGTGTGCAAAAACATATCATGTAATTGTTATGTCAAGAAAACAAATCTGCTAAAGAGCTGAGATAAATCCAGTTACAGATAACCTAGAAATATGTTTAATTCTTGCCAAGAAGAAAGGATTCTGCAAATTCCTGCTCTAGTGTCAAGGTAAAATAAGACTTTATTGATCCCTCACCGGGGAAATGTACTCGTTAGAACAGCTCAAGAGTCATAGGCAGAGGGAAGGCAGTGATTGAATAATAGATTAAAATGAAGATAAGACAAACCATACTAATACCATATAATAAAAATAAGACGATACAGTATACACTCTATTCACTTTTCACTTACAAATATGACCCAGGAGGACAATTGTACTAATTGTACCAATAATTCCAATTACGAGTACAATAATGTGTAAATATAATAAGACAGCGTAGAATGTTTTAAGTGTAAAAATATGCATGAATATAGGTGTATAATAATGTATCAGTAAAATGTTATTTAATTCCAGAAAGTTTACTAGATCTGACTGAATTGATCTTAATTAAAAACTTACTGCCCCTTAGGAGAGACTGTCTTGCACAATAGGCTCTTGAAAAAGTATGCACCTGAGCAAAAGAAGTAACGGGCCAAAAGTTTGTTAAACATCTGAATCCTGTGTGAAAAGAAGAGATAAGACCTGTTTTTATCCCCACTGCATCGTATGAAAGCAGTTGGCATTGTTCTCTTTTTGCAGTTTGAATAGGCGGTGAGCAAACGTGTTAATGACAGTCTGGATGTTTTACGACCTTTCGCAGCTGTTCACTGTTTTCTGAACCTGGCCTGACCTGCGTCCAGTCTCAGACCTGTCTGGTCATGCAGCAGCTCTGACTCCTCTGCTGGAGGCTGCAGCAGGAGTCACAGGGCAGCATGGAGCTCACACACACACACACACACACACACACACACACTCGCCTCAGAGTGTATCAGTGAATATGCTCCTCACAAGTGTTGTGAAAATTCACATACTGTACGATATTTGACATTCTTGAGTGATTTAACGGCGCTGTTATGCACAGTTCTGCCAACAGGAAGGTGAGAGCACCCACTGAGATGGCTGCTCTGAAATGGAGTTGTGTAACAGGCTGTGGGTGTGTGTGTGTGTGTGTGTGTGTGTGTGTGTATGTGTGTGTGTAACAACAACAAGACTGAGATAAAATGAGCACAAAGCAGTAAATTGGCGAAAAGACTGAGATGGACGGGTGAGTGGGTGAGCGGTTGAGAGTTGAATGAGGAATGTGCCGACACACAGGCGGAGAGGGGTCAGAGACAAACCAAGAATTTAAAAAATGAGACAAAAACAATGCGCTCACTTAGAAGAGCCTCGTCTGCTTTATAATGACCTGAAAACACGTTGCTCACCAGTGGATGAAGTCTGTAAATGAAAATATTTTATAATAAGCTGTTTTAGTCGGAGGAAAATGTGATTCGTAATTTCTGAAGTTAAGTTTTGACACCAAGACGAAGACATCAGACTCCAAACGAATGCTGCTGTTTGAGGACAAGACACAATAGGCAGTTTCTCTCAATATTCATTCTATTAAAGAGTAACTCCACCAATATTTCACATTAAAGTGTGTTTACAGGTCTTGAGGAGTGCAAATGCATATGTAGAAAAAATAGTTCAAAGCCTTTTGTGGCTCCAGAGGCTCAAGTGATTTCAGTCAGTTGCTATGTGGCATTGTGGACGATGGAGGCGTCAGGTTTTGCACTCCTTTAACACTGTTGGACTCAACATGGACAGTTTAAAAATAAATGATCAAGTAGGAAAAGATACAGCAAACCCAGAGACATCAGCTTTTATTCTACGTATCGTTCTTCCTTTTAGAAACCTCGTGACTACATTAACCACAATGCAACATAGCCACTTAGTGACATCAGTGGAGGCAGTCAGGCATCAGATCACATGCAGCTTCCTCTGGGGCAACAAAAGGCTTGGTGCTACCTGCTACCTCTTCTCCTCAAGACCTGTAAACACAGTTTAAAACGTCAAATTGGTGCCGTTACTATGAACCCTTTAATGACTCACGACTATATTTAGTATGTTAAAGAAAAGCCCCATAGATATTTTTTTTTATTATAGGTGGAAACATCCAGACATAACAAGCATTTAATATAACTCCCCTTGTGACTGAAGGACTAAAAAAAGCATGTTAAGAAAATCTTGTGCTGCTACAGATTTTTGATCTGTTGACCCATAGTATACAACATGTAAATATATCTAATTTTACTCATTTGTACTATTATACTTCAGTACATTTATTGCCAAAGCATTACTTTTGGTACTTTTCATGTCAGACATTCAAAGACTTGAAGTACTTTCCGTTTGGGTGACCTTTCACCTTTACCAAAGTAATATTTCTACAGAATATCTTTACTTGTACTCAAGTATGGCTTTTGGTATTTTTTACAACACAGTGGGGTGCTGTGAAGCAAATGAAAACGTTCCCCTGTGGACATTAATGGGTTAAATATATTTGAATCTACAAGTTATAAATACTGATCTGCCATCAATAAACATTAAACCTTATAATTTAAGACTAAGTGATTTGAGTTCAGCTCTTCACTGCGTGCTCAGACTCGTGCAGGGAATCCTGGTGGAAGGTCAAAGGTCATGACCTGACTTTAGAAAAGGTTAACATGGCTATCCCAAACTTTCCATATCTCAGCTAGTGGCTCTTTCTAGTGTTACTGCAATCATCGTCAGAGTTTCACTGACACATGACAGACGAGCACATTAATGTGCTCTATCTTCTTCAAATGTCCAGTCCTGCTGGTCAGAGGTCACATGTCTGAAATCCTTGGCCACACTTCTCTGTATCTATATCAGGACCAACTCAGAGTCAGATCCAAATCGGAAACTCATCTCTCCTGTAAAGTGGATGTGTCTTATTAGGACTGCTGAAGTCTCATATAAGCTTCTGCTGAACTGCAGAATGTATTTTTGGATGGAGCGAGGACTGTGGATTTTGTCCTCCATCACTTACACTAGAGTTACATTAGGAAAGGAAGAGCGATTAAGAGTTTTGTACAGAGAAATAGTGAGACATGACTCATTAGACTTCTCTCCCTCACAACAAGCAGCTTTTGTTCAGAGACACTGATTCAGATCTGTGGTATTTTTTTAAGGTTTTTAACAGTCATTGTGCTGAGCGCGCGTGTCGAAACTTGTCGGTGAGGTTTTAATTAAAAGCGTTACTTCTTTAAGTTGATGTAGTATGCTCCCCGCCCCATATTAATGGTCCTCTTAACCGTTTTGTGGATCATATTCAGAGTTGTGATATCTTGTTGAAACATTTTCTTGAACTTGACCTGATTGAGTCGACTGAAGAATGTCAGGCCCCAGAAATCTCCAAGGTGCACTGAGTTTTCAGGTGGTTTCCACCCAGGAAGTTATCGGGGGGAAGTTTTTTTTTAGCTTAGTCAGAGGGCTTACTGAACAAAATCATATAGAAGTCTGATGACTTTCGTAATAGTTTCCCATTACTTGAGTAATACTTGCTCATCCAGCTTCCTCAGTTTTGAAGTCCATTACTGGAAAATGTGTTAACAAGTCTTTTACAAAAAATAAATATCACCACAGAAGTTTTCTCATTCTAAACTGATGTCGCTGTGAGAAATCTATAATATACATATCATCCAACCTTTATTTTAATTTGGAAAAACTGTGCATTGAGGTAGATACAGATGTGTAGACAATAGACAAAACATCTGATACAGCCAGAAAAAACTGCGTTTAAATTTAAAACCGATGGATCAACTCAAACAAGAAAATGATCTAGAATCTTTATAACCATAGCAGCATTTTAGATGTTTTTGATGAAATTACAGTCATACACCAGGTAAATCTAAGGTGATGCTGTTAGTATTGATAATAATGAATCAATAAAGCAAAATGTAACCACAGAGGCAGTTGTGACATCGCAACTTCGACCTAAAGGGGTGTCAAGATCGATTAATGAAGAAAATCCTTCAGCTTTCCTGTGTTTGAGTAGAGGTCAGCGATGATTTGTATAAAACCACAAACTCACAGGTTCAAACGCTGTTTTACTATTACACAAAAGTCTGAAGACTGAAGTGCATTAACGTTTTGTTATTTTTATATGGACATTAACCATTTTTATAAATGTATTCATCATCTAAATTAGAATCACCTTGTGGTTGTATGTGCCCAGCACCAATAAGTTTTTCCTGAGCTACTGCGTTATGTAATGGCCATGACATATTAAGACATATTATGATATCACAGTGAAGTTGACCTTTGACCTTTTGGATATAAAATGTCTTTGAGTCATCATCTTATCAAAGTAAGTATCATATAAATTGTTGAGTAATGACCGAGCGGACAATTTGTGCCAAATTTGAAGAACTTTCCTTGTGGTGTTCTTGAGATATGGCCTCCACGAGACTGTTTAATGTTTGTTTGTGTGTAAAATATTTAATTTTTGTTTCCACATACAGCTCTTGGCCATGAGAAGAGGCGTGTCATTAAAAAATAGTTCATTTTAATCTAAAAAAAAATGTATGTAGATTGTTGGAAGTATAGTTGTACTGTGAATTCATATGTCAACATTTGTAGATGGTCAGATTTTAAACACTGTTCAGCTGAAAGAAAAGGGTTTTATTATTGTTAGGGCTTACTATACAACTTTTTTTCAGGCCTATAACCAGCTCTCAATTCAAGGTGGAGCAGTTTTAGTTAACTTTAAGCCATGTGTTTACATTTTTATTTGTAAAAAACAGAGAAAAACAGACTTATATATGAACAAAAAAAGTTGCATAGCGCACCTTTAAAGCCTTTCTTTAGATGTTCATCAGTTTACACTCCGTTAATTCATCTTCCTCTGTTCTTGTAGCCGAGCAGAGGCAGGTCCTGGCTGCAGATGAACGAAAGCGAGAGTTTCACGAGGAGAAGAGGAACGAGTTTGAGAGCTACGCTGAAGAGGAGCACGATGGTATGCAAACCCTGATGATATCTGATGAAGATGAGAGGGATGAGTTCGTTCACTCGACCGGCTCATTCATCCGCTAAAACATTCTCATAATCTCCCAGAACAAGACGAGAGGACCAGAGAGAGCACCGAGCAGTGGAGGGAGTTTCACTATGATGGGATGCATCCTCCCCACGAGTACAACCGTCAGTCCATCTGAGACTGAGAGGAGGAGAGAGGTGAAGCTGTGAGCTGACAGGAAGCTTTGAAAGAAATGCTTTAAACATTATAGGCTATGGAATAACAATAGTTTATCCATTGTATTTACAGCTGCAGCTAATTAATTCTTGTTGGCTAATCAATTATTCAATTTGAAAAATTGTGAAAAGTCATTATCACAACTTCCCCTAACTAACCCAAGCTGACTCAGTTAAATGACTTTTTTGACAACCAACAGTTAAAAACCAAAGAAACAGTCAGTTTAGTTTTACAGTGGACTGGAAAACTAGCTAATATTAACATTGGAACCAGTGATTACAGGCAGTTTTACTGACACACAGTACAGTATCTAAATACAGTATACAAATAGAGAAGTTATCTCTGTTTTGGGGTCAATTACAGCCCGTGAAGTGGGGGTCTCCCAACCTCTTCCCTTGGAAGGCCAAGACTAAAACTATGACAAAATACAAACACCTGTTGTATTGTTTTGTATTGTTAAGATCCAAAGTTCCCTTAATTAACTGACTTCCTGCACAATTTGCATCAATTTGTGTCGTAAGTCATTAGATCAAAATTATGTTTATCAACAATGTTAAGTATGTTGTTGTTTTTTAGCCGTTAATGTGGTTTAAGGTCTCCTGCGTTAAGTTGATGTTTAATGATTTTGTAACATTACCAGAAGCAGAGTAGGTGTGAATATAGTACATTTACTCTAATATATATATATACAGACACATTATATTTACTATATATTTACTCACTTATATGACATTAGTAAACTCTTTTAACATAATGATTTAAAAATCTGTATTCAGTAACACCTTTTACTCTAAGAAATGTGTATAACACCTAACTTTACCCCGTCAAAGAAGCAACCACACATGCAAACAAGCCTCTTTTTTTAATACATGAATTTCTACAACTCCAAAGCACATTTCTGCAACAATATGTAATACATGCAAACCGAGGGGCTTTTTTTAACGCTTCATAGTTTGATTTCTGTTGATGTTTTCTGCGGAAAAAAAAAAAAATACAGGAAAGACAAAAATAAACACTCAAGACCCAAGCTAACTGTGTTGTTGAGTTTTGTATTTACAGTCAAGTCAAATATTCACCACAACATTTTTAGATAATTCAAGATCGCAAAGCCCTCGATATCAGGCATGTTCTGCTGGAGTGTTCCCGTTTTCTTTTTCCCCTTTTGAGTGATTGAAAATTGAACATAGGTACCACAGAGAAAATACAAAGACGGATCCCTTCTCTTCTGTGTGAAAGTCTCCGGAGAGAGAGAGCGAGCGAGCTGGAGTGAGAGAAGGAGAAAGAGTCCTTCTGCTAAATTCAACAGGCTGGTATGAAAGCACAGTGATTAAACACAGAGGGAGCGAGCGGTTTTTCAGACCAGCCACTTCATGAGCGGAAGCAGAGCACGATAATACAACTACTGAACTGTACGGCTTGACGATTCTGCAGTGGGAGCAGTAGAGTAACATCTGCATTCATTTGTGTTTTTACAGGTTTTACTGCAGACGTGAACGCACACTTCACTGATATACATTTTCTTTAAATCCAAATATAGTTCTTAAAGGGAAAACAATCCATTCAGTACGAGTTACATTACACTCATACATTCAATAAAGGGGGATTTAAAGAAGGGGAAGCATCTGTCACAACTCTCGCAATGGCACATTAGAACAACATGCAGTATTTGGAGGTTTTGCTTTTCAACTCCTTCACCATCCTCGTCACTCTGAGAGGGCGTTTGGTTAGCTTCATGTTGGAGCACATCCCTGAGAACTGGTCACACAGCAACAACACGAGGTCGCCCTCCTGTGGTCGAGGAGGACTTCACAGTCAAAACTGATTATTCAAAAAAAACAGCAATTACAAAGTAACGACTATTAGATACTGTATCTTTATCATTTAATTCAATAACTGGTCAGTCCAATCTAGTAAGACATTTACACATTTCTGCAAGTGGTATTATTACAAAAAAAGTCATAATATATTGTAAGAAAATAAATAATCCAATACATTAGTGCAATTGAAGCACACCGTCCTGCTTGTGTTTCATGTCCACGCACGTTAAAGCAAAGAGAGAACACACACTGTCACACTGTTGGGAGTTATTACCCTGCGAGCCATTGTAGCAGATACCACAGCAAATTAACGAGAGCTGTCAAAACGACAAGAAGTCCAGAGTGCAGATGATGTCACGATTATTTACCACGGCTTGAAGCTTATATTTCACTTGCATAACATGACTCCACTCAACAGTTCCAGGCAGGATATTTACACAAGGCATACAGCGGAGCGTCCTTGTCTCAAGACGCTCACAGTCCAAAATGATAGCAGCTTCAATAAACAGTTCCCTTTAGTGTGGCACTTCCCAGACCAGCTGCTTGTCTGTCTGTCAGACAGCCATGATCCAGGTTGGACATGGCTTCCACTTCTGGTGAGCATCTTCCCCTCTGTATACTTCCAGGTCAGTGTGACAGCAGGAAGGTAAGCAGCGCGGTGCCGTGCTGAGCCATGGTAAATGGAGCAGAGCAAACGCTCCTCAATTTCCTCCCGTGGTTTGGCAGAAACAGATGGGAGGTTGCGGGATGGGCAAACTGGGCGACAACATTGAGGCCTGGGATGGTTTTTTATCACCGTCTCAAAGCTCTGTGGTCTCCCAGCTCACCTCCCGCGGAACCTGGCGTCATTTAGTCCCAGTGTGGATGACCGTGACGGTGGAGGGTCGTGGCCGCGGTGGCTCGGCCACTACTGATGGCTCCTCACAGACCGGTGAGGGGGCGTCAGAGTCCTGATCGAACGCATTAACAGCAGAGGGCAAAGGAGCTATTGGAGGACCTGTGGGAGAAAATGTAGTTGCATGTCATTGACGGTCCAATAGAAGTGAGCGATCTGGCCAAAAAATCTTTTGTCTCAATTTTGAAATGCCCTGTAGACTTGAAATAGCCTATGCATTTCTCAATTTGCACAATTAACACATAATATTGCTTTAAAGATACTTTCATCCACCATGCCGCCAGCTATAACTCACATTACATAATTTACAAAGTCACCCAGTCAGTGAGGTTATTAGAAGACATAAAAATCTTAGCAGAACTCTGAGGCACTCTCTTATAAAATATTAAAATGCCTTTATTGTCACAGCATCGTCTTGTTAGACCTCAAGATCCTGGGTTCATTTTAAGAGTTTAAAGGTTTTATGTCTACATGTCTCCCTATCCAAAGAGCACAGGCCAGCCACCAACCCAGACCATCAGTATTTGACCTGGGGAATAACCTCAGCAATCAACTGCACATTACATCATTAATTGAATTTAGAGGAGGGGTTTGAACTTTTCTCTCCAGCTCTTGTTTTTATTAGTAGTAACTATTTCTGTCACTTTTCATGTGAACAACCGAGTACAACACTGAATGTGTTCCAGGAAACGAGCTGAAAATGTGCACCATTATCCCTGAATTTAAACTGCACTCTGCCTCCCCCTTCTCTCTATGATGTCAGCTTTTGATTGATTGTAACCAACCCCGCGAGTGAGCAGCAGCAGCTCGGCAATGCAGCTGTCACGCACTACACAAGCAGCCGATGTGAACAAAACGTAAGGCCCACTGGAGATAAATATATAATAATCTTCCCAAACACTTGAGTACTGTAGTTTTTTTTTTAGCAAATGTTACTCAAACGACAGTGAATAATGCAATTTTCAGCCATGAATTAACACTCATTTGATGCTCTAGTGAATATCTCCAACGGCAGAGTGGCACATGTCCATTGTAATGAAGGAACATGTCACCCAATGTGACTCATTTATGTGTTGTTAATAGTTTAGTAGTCTGTATTGACATAGGGGGCATCATTTCACCAGAGTAACTGCTAACTTCTGCTAACTGTAGCTGCCATTAGCCAGTTAGCTGTGCAGCTAACTGTCCGCACTGGGAGCTCAGGGTGGTATTATTTAATAGGACAGCGCTGGGCTAACTGGTTAGCATGCTAACTTCAATAGATATGCCTGCAACATAATACATACACATCTTTGATATAACGTCAAAACTCTTCTTTGTTCACATTCTGTTGATATTTTGTTACTTTTTTAATGTTTTAAACTGAAATTCTTACATATTGCACCTTTAAATCCATAAAATTCATTAAATCCATGTTCTATATCATAAATCCTCACAAGCTGGAACAAGCTAAATATTTTGCTTTATGTTCATTTTTAGTTTACAACTTACTTAATCAGAGATGTGATGATGTTATGTTACATATTTTCTTAAAAGATATTATGTTACATTAAATGGCAGCAGAAACATCGTGACTACATCATTTCAAACATCAAACTCTGTTTACTATGTTTAATTGAAAATTACACCAAGAGGGCTTTTTAAACAGCTGCCAATTAGCTGAACGGAGACGGCAGCAGAGTGAGCGGAGCTCAGCTGAGTGCAGGACTAAGTTGGATGTGTTTGCGTCTACAGAGAGCATCTGAAGTGTCACTCACAGTCCGTCAGGGAGAGCGGGGCGCAGTCCACAGACTGGCTCTTGGCTGGAGCGCGGCTCTGAGGGTTGGACACAGAGTTGGCGTTGTGGATGCTGCTGCCAAAGCTGGTGCCCAGCTGCAGGCGCCTCATGTGGCGGATCACAGCCGTCGCATTAAAAGCTTGCTGTGAAGACAGGGCGTAAACAGACAAATGTAAAGCCAAAGAGAAAGACTACCACCGTTTTTCTTTTCAGAATATTGTGTTGTGTTTGTTGTCTGTAATGGTCTTCTGTGCTCACCCTCCATTTGCTTTTGGCAAAGTTTTTCCGCATCTGTCGGCTGACTGATTCATGTATGTTCTTGCAGAGGGCAGTGTCTCCAGCAATCCTGAAAATTAAAGCCAAGTCCTTTTAGATCATGTCAAAACATTTCACACATACAAATATAAATCATTTAGGTGATGCTGTGTTTGTATTTGTCAGACTTTGGAAATCGTCCTTGTGCTGTATTCCTATCAGCTCATTTATTTTCATTCTGCTAAAACATCTTTGATTGATGGCTGGATGTTTTTCACACTGTAACACTTTCTGTCACATTCATCATAATATCTCTGTATGAAACCTTGTCAATGAAACCTATTTCTCTCTGTTATACCTGTTACCGGTGTCACAAAACACATTATTTGTATCTGAATGACCACCTGCCCAGGACCCAGAAGGCCCATTACTGGCTAACAGACCTATTCATATTGGCCACCTAAGCCAGAGACAGCAGCCCACGCCAGCCTGCTCTCGTTAGCTCCGGCTCAGGCCTGGGAAGACATCCTAATTGTTCATTAGAGCTTCCACATTCTTCAAGGATCCTTCAGGACACCAGCCACTAATTGGCAGCCATTTATTCAGCAGATTTCTCTCTGAGGGCTGGCGGTGCCGAGCAGAGGTGGGTTCGCGGCTCGGAGCCATGGCGACAGATGACAGTGGGAGGACATGTTCTCCATGACAAATGCGTAAGCCTGGGAATCTGCGTCATACTGCTGTTTAGTCGCACCGAGATGTGTGGTTCCTTGTGTTTGTCTGGTTGGGGCACAGTGTGGCGGCAGTTAGGTTCTCACCAAGGGTGCTCAAGAGCCTGGTCACATGTGAATCTCTTCTCCGGGTCCTTCTCCATTAGGCAGCTGATGAAGTCTTTGGCTGTGGAAGGAATCAAAAGAGCACATCCAGCTGAGAATATGTTCTACACTCGGCCACAGCGAGCGACTTTAGGCTTTTTTGTGACGGTTTATCTTACAGATCCTGCAATCACGTGTAAATTTTCCTAAGGCAGCTCCTGGAAAGAGCTCTGAAATTCACGCAATGCAACGCCAGTTCTGAAGGACTTCCCGCTCTGTGACTATTTAACCCACTACCGAATACTCTGTGGAAACGTGCTGACTTAAGTCACGCTGTAACTGATGGGAGAATGTGGAGTTGGGTCTATCGTGGCGCCTGTGCGTCTCTCGTATGACATATAGTCAAGGTTTAGATGCAAGAGGAACAGAGTGTGACCTTGGTTGCCTGGGAGACAGCACATCTTATCTGTGTCTATCTCCACAGCGGCTCAAAACAACCGTTCCTTCTGTGCAGACCCGCGAGCATGACCTCAGAGCATTATATATACTTCACCAACACCAGCATGGCCGTCACCTCCTCACAGAAAAAGTATTAAAAAAGGGAGAGTCAGACAGTTCTGTGAGCTAGCTGACTACAAGGTTTCAGTTGTGGGCTTTGGTGAGCATTCGAATGAGTCAACGACACTTACGCAACTGTTGTGTGTGTAGATATTCTAATTAGACGTTTTCACGCCAAACTGTGATTTTCTCGAGTTTAAATTGACACACATCTTGTGTGTAATTCATGGCACAATTCAAGCGAGATCAAAAATGATTTGTCTCTCGCCGTTGACCACCACACATATTCTTTCTGAAATAAGGTCCCACAGTGGTTCACTGGAGGGGGTGTGACATCGCCTCTCTGTTGTGAGGGCCTAAACCTTTGACCCATCTCTGCTCTGGATGTAGATAACTGCGCTCATCATCAAATATTTACTATGAAAATGTAAAATGGGGAAAAGAGGGATTAGCCCAGATATAAGGATTTAATGTGTGCCAAGACCCATAAATAGGAAAACTAAGGAGTTGAAAAATAGGCATGTGCTGTTGGAGCAACTGGAGGTAAAAGGAAAAGTCTATATCTTCATATTTCTTTTTACACTGCAGGATTCAGGTGTATTAGTCATATTTTTGCAATATGTCAGCTGTCAGATCGTTCATCGGCCTGTCCAATAACCTTCTAAAGCCTTCTGATGTTGTTTTGCATGAGTTCCCTTCTTGAAAATTAATAGAAGCTATCTCACCCCCTAAAATAAACAATTTATTTTGGGGTAAAAGTGAACCTGGCCCACACAGACACAAACACATATAACACATAACACATATAAGTCATACGTCGAAGCTCACCTGAGTCCGATATGTCATCCCAATACGGCGCGTCAAACTCATAGTCTGCCTTCAGAATCTGCTCAAAGAGCTTCGAATCGTTCTCGTCATAGAACGGAGGGTAACCGCAGAGCCTGCAAAGATGAAGACGGACGATTACACAACAACAGTGAGTGCCGTCATCCGGCTGATGTCAGAAACTTTAACCCAAATCTAAAAAGGATTTGCTGTGGCCTAATCTCATTCTCTGGCAGTTTGATTTTTCATATAGCATGCAAGAGGAGATGGTTCAGAGGGATTATAGACACTACATGAATATTAAGAGGGGAGAATATGGGACAAAACAGTCCATTTTCATATGATATGGAGAAAAATATTCACGCAAACTGTAAGTCTACAACATAAATCCATGCTGTGTGTTTAACTTGATTATGAAACAGTATAAACTTCTACATAACAAGCACCAGGCAGAGGCCTCATTTGAGAGGGCATCAGAAACTCTTTCATCCAATTACCTCAAAATTCATCACACCTAACGAACGGGTAACAACACCAGGGATTTTCTCATTGCTAACGAGCGACACCACTTAATTAGTTTGGCAGCTTGCCCTTGAAAGTTTTATAGGCTCTGTGAAATAGCAACAGCAGCTGTGGGCTTCCCTCAGACTACTGCTTGACCCTCCGACAGCTTTTAGGTTGTGTCAAAGCGTCGTATGTTTGTGCCCAAACCTAACCAAAACGTCTGAGAATGCAACTGTTTGTCAAGTATGTAAGCTCCTTTCTTATTGTGTTGTTGGCAACTGACGCAACCTACTTCTAATCTTTTGTCTGTAACTTTAACTTTGCACTCTTGATAAGAAGTTTATAATCTCACTGAGGTTTCCCTTGTGGTTTCTGAGGATTTCCTCTTAAATAAAGCTTCAGACATACATGAAAATCAAGCCATCAAACACAGAAAATTAGCATACTGACATTTAAAAGTGAGTACTTACAGAATATAAGCGATGACGCCAATAGACCAGCAGTCCACAGCTTTACTGTAGGGCTTCTGGGCTAAAACCTCAGGAGCTGGAAGAATGAAAGTATGTTTTAAACAATGGTCAGAAAACTAATTATCATCATCATCATCGTTTTTCAACCTTTCACTTTGAGACAGGAGGCTGGAGAAGAATCTAAAATGTGTGCCTGCAGCAGATGGCAAAGGTTATCCTGTGGCTACTGGCAGATTAGATTAGATCATGTTTAGCCAACTAGTGGATGTAATTATCCCAGAGGAAGTTTCCACCAAAGCCGGAGCTCAGAGGGCGTCCTCACCCACATATCCTGGAGTCCCACAGGCGGTGGCCATCACATCGCCTGTTCCCTCCATCTTTGATAAACCGAAGTCGCTGATCATGATCTTTGATTCATCGTGGGGACTGAAGTACAGCAGGTTCTCAGGCTGCAAATAAGAGGAAAGAGTCAAAACATGCGTGGTTATATGACCTTATGTGCTGTGTGGATTAAGTTTAGTCATTCAGACAGCAAGACATCAGACAAAATACTGAAACCAAATCCCAGGATTTGTCATTGAAGGGTCGGGGGGGGGGGGTTTTACAGCTCATCCAAGAGGCTTCATCAGTTTTACCGAGAAGGTAAATCCCTGACATTTAACCTCTGTGGGTGAGCCTCACTGAGCGCTCACGTAACATCACTCACACAGGTTAACTAGCAGGGATTTCCCCTCTCAGAAGACAAAAGAGTTCTCATAAACAACAAATTCAGTGGATTTTGTAAGGAACTACACTTGGCAATGAATATTAAATGCTGTTGTACCTTCAGGTCTCTGTGCACGATGCCCATGGAGTGCAAATAGTTGACTGCATCCAGGACCTGTCGAATGAGCCGACTGGCGTCCATCTCTGTGTAGAAGCCTTTCTCCACGATGCGGTCAAACAGCTCACCTCCAGACACCCTGTCAGCAAACAGAAAATAGACTGGTTTATATCGTGATTAGGGTTGGGCCGATGAGCGGTCTGACAGCTGACAGCCATCGACTACTAATCCCTGACCATCGTAACGTCATGATTTAAAAGGCTCCCCACCAGAGGGCACAATTAAGTGGCGTGTCCCCTCAGAGATGCTGTTGTTGTTGTTGTTGTTGTTTGTGATATGTTTGCTATTATGTTCTTATTAAACCAGCTAAGTAAGGTGATCCCGAGACACTGTGAAGCAATTCGTTTTGGAAAATGTTACATGAGGTTATAATTATTACGGGAACACAACAATGGCACTGGTACATATACAGTACATTGTGTGCATTTTGTCACTGTAATTTGTAAAGCTTTTGTTTGCTTTTGTTTTGAATCTATTTCACTGTAATTTTGAGGCTCTAGTTAAATCAGTCAGTTACACACTATTTTACCAGATGCAGTTTTCCAGTATTTCTCACATATCATTGTGATTTTTGAGGCGAACCACTTTGTCACATTATGTGATCGGAAAATGTACCAGAAAATGTTCTTCGCTACTTAAAGTCGCAATTACAGAAAGGCAAAGACACAAAAGGTGACTCATATTAAGCCGAGCATTATCATGAGAGTGTACCTGCTTTCACCGACGAGTGGCGATCAACATTCTTATAAGTGAGGCTTCAAGGCAACATTACCCACCTTTCAGAGGTGCAATGCGGGCAGATAATCGCTGCCTAAATGGCTGGTGCATTAGTCATAAACACTGTGACTTAGTGGTGAGGGGAAAGGTTTCTGAAATCATGATGACATATACCACACAGGAAAACGGTAAAAAAAAAAAATGGTACAGAGGGACATTTGTCACACGTAGACCTCTGCTAACCCTGCCTGAGATACATTTAACAAGATATTTCTGACACAAACAACAAAAAAAATGGCCTCAATGTAAGCTGGAGCTCGAGATTTAAGAGTTTAAATGAAAGATACTTAATCCCTTTCTTTCCAAGAGATGGATGAGATGATTGAAACCTCTCTCATGTCTGTCAATGTGTCTTTGTCCGGCCTAGCAGCTCAAGAAAACAAGTTGCAGTTTTCATTTACTGCTGGACTCTTTTCTTACAGGTTAAAAAGCTTTTGCAGTGGATGGACAAAATTTTGCCATCCAGATGGTTAGAAGAGTGGAAATACCTTTCGCACAGCAATAAGTGATTTTAAACGACCTTCTGGGTTTTTCAAGCATTAGTCGGCATTCATTTTTTGAAAAACAGATGCTGAACTCGGTGACTCAATTGAGCGGGGGCGATTTGACGATTTTAGGTCGTCATCGATCTCGAAAGCTTCCAGAATCTACTTTTTAGGCAAATCGTACAGATTGGGGTATTTAAAATCCTCTTACTTCTGTTTCCAAACTTTACATAACCTCACTGACGACGACGACGACGAAAACGACGAAGAAGAGGAAGAAGAGAAATGAGGAGAAGAAGAAGAAGAGAAATGAGAAGAAGCAGAAGAAGAAGAAGAAGAAGAGAAATGAGAAGAAGAAGCAGAAGAATTACAAGAAGAAGAAGAAGCAGCAGAAGAAGAAGAAGAGGAATGAGAAGAAGAAGAAGAAGAGGAGGAATGAGAAGAAGAAGAAGAGGAGGAATGAGAAGAAGAAGAAGAAGAAGAAGAGGAATGAGAAGAAGAAGAAGAATGAGAAGAAGCAGAAGCAGAAGCAGAAGAATGTGAAGAAGCAGAAGAAGAAGAAGCAGAAGCAGAAGCAGAAGAATGTGAAGAATGTGAAGAAGCAGAAGAAGCAGAAGCAGAAGCAGAAGAAAAATGAGAAGAAGCAGAAGAAGAAGAAGAAGAAGAAGAAGAAGAAGAAGAAGCAGAAGAAGAGGAATGAGAAGAAGAAGAAGAAGAAGACCGGTTCCCTGTTTCCAGCCTTTATGCTAAGCTAAGTGGCAGCTGGCTGTGGTGTGACAACAGACTGATAAGAGTGGTTTAACTCTTCTCAGATAAAAATGAGTCTCAACTGTCATCACTGTATTCACTCGGACATTCATCTGAGGGCAAAAATGCCACAAGAAAATTACAGACGTTAGCCAAGCGAAAAACGCAAGACATTAATAAAATGACCTGTCAAATGGGAGACAAAGAGCTGACCTCAACAAACAATGAACTGGGTTGATGTACTTACAGCTGCATTATGAGGTACAGGTGGTTTGAGCTCTCGTAGATGTCCTCCAGAGCCACGATGTTCTCATGCTTTATCCTGGAGAGGGAGAACAGAAAATTCACTTTGTTTGCCGTCAGCCTGTGTTCATTTCAGCACACACTCTAATGAGGTGCAATTAGCCTTTTCTTTTGTTGAAATGACGCCCTGCCAACTGAAAACAAAACGCTTTTTTTGCTTTCTGGTACAGCACTTGTTTAGGCTCCGTGTGACAGTGTGTGTGTTCATGTGTGCATGTTCAAAAATGAACCTGGCAAAGTGTACGCTTCAAATGAGGGAGAAAACCTTTTGTGCATGATGGAGAGGAGGGGGATTCTTAGAGGATGCTAATCAATGAGTCACGAAGCAGCAACCCCCGTCAGCAGGAGCACCTGAAGAAAATAATATAGGATGGATCACGACGCTGGCAGCCTGTGTCCAGGCAACCAACAAGGTTTTAATATTAAAAAAAAAACACCTCTGCAAGGAGATATGCAGATGACAGTGTGTTCACAAGGGCAGGTGGCTGAAAAGGAAAAGGTGGGGGTGGAAGAGGAGGAGGCGGGAAGAGTCTCAAAGGACTGAACAACCTTCAGAACTTCCTTTCTTTCTAAGTCCAGAACGAAAAAGGAGGTTGCAGTTTGAGGGCTTTTAGACAAACAGACCCAAGTGAGGACGACAGAGAGAAAAAAGGAGGAAGTCAAAGGATAGAAACTGTAACCAGGCAACTACACCCAACACCTGGCACGCTCGCTTCAAGAGAGACTGATAACTCAGCTTCTCGGGGGAATTATCACCCATCAGGCCCTGGAGGAGGATGGAGTGTCACCTTGTGTCAATGCAATCCTATCATACTCTGTGTAGCTGTGTGAGTGTGCGTGTATACACTGCGAGGAGCCGAAATGGTGGTTAGATGGGATTCGACAAGGAAGTCACTTAAGCCTGACAATCACTGTTAAATAAACTGAGTGGCACCAGTGTCCCAACTCTGAGTCATTACTCAGAGCGAAGGGAAGCTTCCCAGAGGACGCTGCGCGGTAGTGGACCCTTTCGAAAGTGCCGTTGTTCTTCTGCAAACTCCCTCATGGGCCTAGTCACGTGGTACCCACCTCCTGAGCACGGCGATTTCATTTTCGATGCTTGTCTCCTTCCCCTTCAGCGCTTTTTTCGGGATGCACTTGATTGCCACCATCTTCCCTGTGGTCTTCTCCCGAGCCATCACCACTTCAGAAAACGCACCGCTGCAAAGACAGAAAGAGAAACATGTTAGTCCTGCTGCTTCATGTGCACTCGGGCAATATTGACACAGAAAACCTGTCGTCTGTGAGTAGATAGAGGGCACTCAGAGGCAGACGGGCCAGAGTACACAAACAGCATATTGTGAATATTTACTGAGAACTGGCAAAGTCCCTGACTATGGCCAGCAGCCTGCTGTGTTGGCTTACGCTCGGTGCTCGCGTGCAGCCAAAAGCACGGCAAACACTTTTAAAACCTCTAAAAAACACCCATTTAGGACGGCAGAGAGCGTGTCTTCCTCGGCCATCTGTCTCCATACATGAGAGAGCCTTTTAAAAACAAATAGAGAATTAAGGGAATATTTGCTCAAGCAATCTGTATCAGTTGCTATGATACCACAGTCAGTCCACCTTAATAAATCTGGCTGAGCAGGCAGCGTGATTGCTTTTTTCACCCTCCGTCTCCGTTTTTTTCATTACAGACCTTCAGAGGCACCTTTTCCCTCGATGCAACCCTCAGCAGGGCTTTCGTGAAGATGTTAAAAAGGCGATGGATGATTTGAACCTCTTCAGGTCACATTCACTGAACAAAAACAACTGATATGATCTCAAATCAACCAAACTGTGCTACTTTACAAGTGACTGACAGAAGGTAGGAGGTTAAAATGGAAGGACTAATGCACGCCAAAACAAATAAAAAGCCAAATAAGAAGTTTACTGAATAACACAACTATCAAAAACAAAAAATGTAGTTAGGATAATAAAGATTATACAAGCAATAAAAATAAGAATAAAAATAAAAATGATGGAATAACTATTAAGGCTTGCTTTGCGTTACACATCAGGATAAGAAATAAAATAGTAAACTGAGGCCACAGTACTGAGATTTTCTGTGTTTTTGATTTCTGTCCTATCCCCAGCTCTTATATTATGGATCAGCTTGTCTGACTTCAAAGTCATGTTTAGTTTTACATCAATATTCTCCCCTACAGCTCCGTGGCTTCAATTTTTCTTTTACTTTTTGACCTTTTTCCTTCAGTAAAGCTGAAATAGAGGTTTTTGTTTCAGCAACTTTGTATTCGTACTTTCAAGCCCAAGGGTCAAAACACAACAACAAATCAAAAGGCATGACCACGACATTTCAAAAAAAAAAAAAAACACGTTTGAGATTTTTATTTTCTGAAATGTTGCTGTGTTTTCCGGAAATGTTGTTGTTTTGTCTGAAATGTCGTCTTGTGTGATGTACAGTATGCCGTTGTGTTTCCCAAAATGTCATTGTGTTTCCTGAAATGTCGTTTTGTGTTTTCTAAAATGTCATTGTGTTTTCTGAAATGTTGTGTTTTCTGAAATGTCATTGTGTTTCTGAAATGTTGTCTTTTCCCGAAATGTTTTCTAAAATGTTCCCATGCTTTCTGATATTTTGTTTGTGTTTTGACCCTCAGGGCCACTGTACATTTAGCTTAAAAATGGGTTGACGTAGGCAATACAATACTTTAAGCAACATACAGTATTATAGGTTACATCTTATTAGGCACACGTATTTTTTTCCCAATATTTGACACTCTTCACATCAGCCTTTGAATCGAGGCCAGTCTCTCCGTAGTTTGATTCAAATTCAAACTGCAGTGTGCTCGTTGTTTTTGGAGCATTTGCCAGAAGCCATTTCTGTGTGATGGCTTTCTTTCTAGCAGCCAAAAAGCTTTTAAAAGAAATAGCTGTGCTTTGCCAGTGACTTTCCTGTGATCCTGCAATGTTTTAGCCCACTTATAATGCAGCAAAAGAGCAATCAACTTATAATCCAGCTATTTTCATTATCTCTGTGCTAATCTCCTGCCAATAGGAAAAAAGGAGGACAAGCCCTTAAACTATGGAAATGGCAGCCATCTGTTTCTAACCACACAGCCTCCTGCATTTGTTTTCTCCCTTTCTGACGTATACCTTGTTTGCTAAATAAGTGTCATCAGTCATACGAAAGTAAAACTAATGTAGAAAAATGCACCTTCAGTGATCCGTCGCCTCACAAAAAGGAAGACATCAAAAGGTCTGTTATGCTCTCAAAGTGTAATCAGTTCCTCTCAACAGGCTCTAAACTCAGCACCACTCACTGCACTAAGTCCCACCGAGGCCATCAAATCCACGCTAATCCCTCACTCCACCATCACGCGGCGGGGGATGGGGGTCAGTCAGAGCAGCGACACATAAACACAGACTGTGCACAAACACACTACCTGGTCATAAAGCCCCGCCCGAGGTGTGATGAGGTGGAACACGGCCACCGCCGCAAACAAACAGAAGTAAGAGGGCTCGGAGCATACGTCCTTCTGACTTTGACCTCATTCTGACACATGATGTGGGACAGTATGTAAATTCAAGGGCTTGTGTAAGTGAGGGAGTTGGAGGACTGTTGTGGCACTATCTTCCCACCGCAGCTGTTGCCGTGAGGACAATGAGCATCATTTCTATTCAGCGCGTGCGACCGGTCTCCACAGCTGTGTGGACATTAGGAGGAGAACAAAATTCCTCCGCCAGCACGCTGAGCCTGTGAAGCAACCCTCTTGCAGGCTTTTTTCAGAGCACGCTTTCTGCAGCAGGTGACACACAATGCTGAAAACCACAGGAAACCCGTGAGCTCACTGAGAGGGCGTTCAGAAACGTATGCAGCGCCATTTCGGTCCCCCTGCTCACCACATTGACAAGCGGCAACATCACTTCCTGTGAATGACAACATGACAGAATCCAAAAGCCTGTGACTTTCCTCGCTCCGTCGATGCACGAGGCATGGCAAACTGTGTCGCAGCCTCTAATAGAATTCAATCTATTAATTCGCAATTCGCAGGGAAAAAAGGTGCGATGTCTGCTGGAGACATGCATATGGTGATGATGCTGCTGCCCACGCACTGTTATCTGCACATATATACATACACACAAATATAGAGTAACACATCCACAGCAATCACATATGACTCGGAAACAGTTAGTCGATCAAGAGAGAATTAATCAGCAACTATTTTAAATAGCGATTAATCGTTTCAAGCAAACATTTTCTGGTTCGAGCTTTACATATGTAAGAACTTGTTTTTTATCTTTGACATATAGGATAGCATATGAATATCTGGCAGTGGAGAGTTGTAATGAAAGCTCCTCAGTACTATTTAAAAAGGTCTACTGTGCAGGATTTAGAGGCATTCATAAAAAGAAGGATGGTTGTGTTTTTGTTTGGTAAAGTCCAACATGTTGCACAGATGTGGAAAAGAAGTGGAACACTTTAATTATTGGGCAATATCATTGATTGGACCCAGACTTTTAATGACAACGCTGAAGCATTTTTAAGAAAGCCAGTCAGCGACTCACACTTGAAATGAAAAGCAGGAGCCGGGTTGAAAGTATTTTATCATTATACATAACAGCTACTTATGGCAACTTGAGTGCAAAGAGCAAAAGCAAGTACACAGGAAGGCTAAACATAGGCTATAACTGCAGATACCTCACACCTGTTGCAGTCACAGTTTTAGTTGCTTCCGTCTGGCCGTTGATTCGGGGTCCTACGGGCCAGCCAGAACATTTACAAGAAGTCTTTAATTCCACATGACATACAGGCACCGAACACAAAATGACTATGCTATGTTATGAGGCCTCTCCTGGTATTCAAGACATATTATGCTCATTTTCAGGTTCATCATTTTTTTGGGGGGGGTTACTACTTAAATAGATTTACATGCTTCAGTGCTCAAAAAACACATCAGTTTTCTCTCCTGCCTCTTTACGGCCCCCTCTCTTCTCCTCTGATTGGTCAGCTCACACATGCCTGACCCAGCACCGATAACAACAACAACAGAGCAGCTATGCTAAATCAATTCTTACAGGCCTGCATAGCTGCATAAATAATGCAAATATGTGACGTAGTGTGAGGTACACAGACTTAAAAGCGAGACTACTGACGAGGCGTTTCAGGAGCAGTGTTTTCCGAGGGTGAGTGTGGACTTTTTAGCCTTTTTAACGTTCAGAACCTTTGACATGCACAAGAACCCATACAACACACTGAAGGAAAGCTAACCAACCAACTGAAAACCCCAAACATCCCCCTTCCTTGCGATGGACACTTAAAATTCAAAGGCCCTCTCTAAAGTCAGTGTGGGTTTGTCCGTTTTGGGCTACTGTAGAAACATGGCGGCGCAACATGGTGGATTCTGTGGATGAGGCTCCCTCTGTGGATATAAAATAATTCTAATGTAACAAAGACACAACAATTCTACATTTTTTGCCAATAGATCCCACTGAATCCAAATAATTCTGCCCATTGGACCTTTAACAACCATAACTGACTACAATACCAGCACAACAAATTCTATCACACAAGATGAATATGATTGTATGGCTGCAAAATGTTTCCGACCCAGTGTCACAGACAGCACGCTGACTTGCGCGCTTGAATAACAATAGTTGAATTGCAAAGTCTTCGTGCTCCCTCGTCACGGCTCTTGGACAACAGAATGAGCTGCGTGTGACAGTCTGCAGTCACCCAACACCACCACACTGTGTGCAAGATGGCCGAGCCAAACCGGCTGACTAATGTGAAATGTGAACGTGGGCTGCTCTCTGTGCGAAACCCCCGGCTGATGCTGCAGATGCAAAAAAAAGTCTTGTATCAAACAATCATCAAGAAACTTTTTTCAGGCTGCAGCCTCAGCTTGACGGCCTCGGCGATTATGAAACGCCTCCTCGGTGGAGGAAGTTTTTTTGATGGAGGGGGTGGGGGTCTCAGCGACTCAGGCTGGCTTATTGACTTTCACAGGCGGTGCATGTACTGTGGTGCTGCTGAGTAATCACACTGAATCATCTTGTGTAAGATGCATTACAGCGGCCCGTTATGCAACATATGGGATGGAAAAGTCAGGAATTGGTAATCCAGGTAGAGATACCGCCGGCGTTACCTACTGCGTACAAGTCAAAGTCATGGTGCAGTGAGAGCTTTAACCAGAGATGTGACCAATGACACCATCTATGTTTCCACAGATTCATCGTTAAATTGATGTATTATGTTTGTGAAGGAATTTTAACGGTAAGTAGGTAAAGTTTATTTAACATAGCAATAGATACTGGAGATTTGGGACGAGGCCTGTCATGATAATCGTACATATCTTAATAACTTACCAATATATGGACATGACCAAATGTTCAGTATTCATTTTAGTGACATTATGTTAACAGAGCCCAAAAGTCCATTTTATTTATTGTTCATATTATTATTAAGAATTAAAAGTTAATGTCATTGTTATGCTATAATATCATTATGTCACTGGCATAAACTCTGGGACAATATATCGCCCAATAGAAGCAGTTATGAATCTCTGACAGATGACATTTATATATTATTTTCTTTATTATAAGATCCCTCACATTTGGTTATAAAAGCTATATTGGCTGCATTTAATTTTACAGTTACACAAAACACTTCTAACTTTTAGGAGACTTCACAACACCATCTGTTCAACTGTGATTTGTCTACTTACAGTTTTGTAAACTTATGCGTCTGCTGAGCAAACTTGCTGAAAATGACACAGTTTACTTTGTGCAATATGCATTACTCTCCTCATCATATACCACCCTCTCCCCTTCAGGATCAGGTTTCTATGTTTGCTGTAAAGAATCTTTATGGGGGCAGCGGTGGAAGAAGTATTTAGATCTTTAAATAAGGTAGATACATAACAATGTAAAAATACTCCATGACAGCTTGGCTAATACTGGATTTGTTAAGGTCAATGTATGTAAATATCAGCAGCATGAGAGTAAAATCACAGAATTCTTTTGAACATTGTTGAAAAATATGGAATAATGTAAGTACACAACTCAACAACTTTTAGTCATTTTTCCAAGCACAAATGCCAAACATTTGCTGTCTTTTCTCTTCTTTATTTTGAGAGTAAATTAGATTTCATAGACTGAAAGATGAATCACTTAACTGAAAAAACTAATTGGCAGATTCATTGATAATGGGGTAACGTTATCAATTAACTTAAGGTTTTCCTCTCTGGTCCTTGGTGCCACACTAGCCATAATTAGTTTTCTGTCCTTTCAGGTAGTAAACAACATTGATCTGGTGCTGCAGAGTTAAATCAACTACACTGATATGACTAAAATGAAATCCAGCAGCTCACAGTCCCAACGACTGAAGCTGGAAACCATTACCCAGCTGCACACTGGACCTGGGGCTACTTTCCAGGAATGCGCACTTTGTGTTCACCGGACTGTTGATCAAACAGGGAGCGATGGTCAGTTTGCAGCCTGATAAGAGCCAATGCCACTCACAAACAACTAGAAAGGAAAAATATCTACCGCTCGAGGGAAATGTTTGGCAGAAGCCTGTCTGAAACCACAGATCAGCCCGTCAGAGAGAAGCTGAATTATTTTAATAAGGGTGATTACCGCCTCCTGTGCTTTGATACGAGGTAGTCTGGTACACTTCAACTCTCTGAGTGCAGTGGATAGTACAATGTGGGTCTGTAGGCATTCACTGTGCTGCGAGGGACATGAATACAAATAGAAGCCCAGAAAATTACAAAGCAGAAAACATTATGGTGAATTATTTGACTCTCCATCGTTACGGTCAATGACAAAGTCTCTCCTCCCACAGTAAATGCAGCTGGAGGACAGTGGTGGTGGTGGTGGTGGAGGTGGGAAGTGGTAGTGTCTCCTTCAGAGGTAGCAAATAAAGACTTCCATCGTCCCAGTTGCCTAGCTGCCATTTTCACTGCATCAAGGACCCAACTAGTCTCTACACGGGCTGTGTTTCAGAAAATGATCAATGCATGGAGGCAGTCACAGGAGAGCAGGGCTTTGTCAGAGCCAGGGTCGGTTTCAGATGTGATGTAGATGCCTGTTTATTCATCAATATCAAACTCAGAAAAAGGGGATTTTTCTCTCTTAAAGACGTGGCTCTTGGGAGTGAAAACTGACCTGAATGAGTCAGCTATAAGCTCTGTTTGGCCCTGCAGTGGGAGCCAACAGAGGACAACTTTGGCACTTAACACTCAGAAAGTGGCATTCAGGAAATACACCACAAAGCACTTAGAAGGCACTGGAAAGGATCGTTTGTGGACTGTTCCTCTAACCGTGACATTTCAGGAGAAGAAATAAGAAATAAATAAGCATTCTTTATGTTATTCACCTGAGGGGAGTAAGCTGTAGAGCACAACCCATACCCATATCGATATATAACGATATATCAGCCAATATTCTTTCTTCCCTCTAGCATAAACTGACATTTTAACGAGAATTTCTTCCTTCAATTTGTTTTTAAAGCAGCTATCGTGAATATTTCTTTATCAACGATGAATCATATTGTGAAAGGGGTCACCCGTAGTGATGATCCAACAGAGAATTACCACCGGACTCTCAGCTCTACAGAGCTGTAAGCATCTTTCAGCTGACTGTTTAATAGGCTTGCCGCTGTAGTCTGTGTTCCCGGTGTGACACGGTGTTCGGGCATACACCAATTATATAACTTGCCCACCGTTGTTCTACATTTCTTTTATATCTGTACTTAGTTGGATAATGGACTGTACAGTTATAAACTGAAGGTGTCACGTGACAAGAGTAAGGACAGTTGACCAACAAAATAATGGTGGCAGTATTTCAGATTTATATCAAATGCTAATAAGGAACCTGAGGGAAAAGGAGATGGTTACCTGACTGAGAAGTCGGAGGTGTGCGGCCTGTTGCCTGCAGCTCTTCATCCAACAGCTCTTTCTTGTTCCATTACTCCCACAGACTGTATAAAACTTCTCCCTGACATATTCAAACGGATCAACAAATGCCGGAAACGACCGCCGTTTTGCTCTGTAGACGCACATTTGATGAAAGATGGTGGTATGTGCTAAACTAACTGAACACACTGCATTCCCTACGACTAGCCTTCTATAAAGTCATCTCGTTTCACTAGTTAAGTGCTTTTAATGTGGAGCTGCAGCAGGAGGAAATAATACATTAACAGAGATCTACAGATAGTGAGGGTGGTTTCTTGAAAAAGCTATAAAAATTCATTGTATGCTACCTGCCCGGCACCAAATGGCAGACAAAGCTGAACATAGTGGAGATGTTTGCTGCTAAAGAGCCAGATATTGTTTACAACAGTTGGTGGAAACCAAAAACGGAGCAAAAAGAGAGCAGATATTTGACTTGTAATCATCATGTGGACTAAAACACGACAACAGATGAATGCTAGAAAGTTCACCATATCAGCTGAATAAGTGTTTACATCTTGTTTGTGAAGAAACAACATAATGTATGTACTGATAGATTTGTCGATATCTACTGGGGGGAAAACTATGTCAGGGAGACATTGTTTCAAACATAAATTTGGCATTTGGCAGTCTCATGTTTTTTCTTTTTTAAATAAAACACCAAAATAGAGTGATAAAAATATATTGATGATGAGCTCATAATGGCAGATATATCAGCTCATTGAATTGGGCTGCACCAATCCGATTATAGTATTAGTATCCACTGTGATACTTACATTATTAAGCAGATTAAGTAATTGGCCGTCCTTCTCTTTGTGTTACCTTAGATTAAAATTATGCTGAAGAGAGCCACGTACAGTGAAGTATACAGATTTTAAATTTGGGGAAAGAGGGGGGAGGAGCGGATCGGTTGGATCCCAAAAAATCTAACCTCAACATGTCCACTGTGAGAAACAACCTGCTGCACATCCCCACTGGGATCTCTGAAGGTGTCTGTGGTCAGGTTACTTAATTCGCTTCCACAGAGTATCAACAGCTTAAGGGTCTGAAATTAGCTGCAAGGCAAGTGGCGGTGAGGAAGGAGGACTGGCTTCAGTTGCCAAGATCTCATTAGATCCCAACAGCTACTGGACGGGAACAAGTACGGCGAAGCATTACCGACAGCTGGCAGGCTTCCTCCTCTCAAACTCCTGTCAATATCTGATCAGTCAGAACTGAATAATAACCTGAACAGCTGTGCCTCTCACAATCACTTTAGCTCAGAGGTGTCAAGTATTAGCAACTAAATGTACTCAAACGTACTACAAGGAACTTTTAACTGGTTATGAAACTGTCTCAGTTTAATACTGATGCCTCTATATGACCTACATAAGCAAACGAGACCATCAGCAAGAAGACTGGCTATTTCTAAATAATCATGATATTCCTAATGCCTGTCCCCGGGGCAGAATTCAGGAGATTTCCAGCCGTATTTGTGGTGACCAAAAAAGGTATTTAAAGCCAAACCCTGATCTTTTCCTGACCCTAACCAAGTTATTTTTTTGTGCCTAAACCTAACCAGAGCATGAAAACAGCGTCGTGACAAGAGAGACACGAACCGCCATAATCAACAAAAAATGAATGTTGACTGCTTTGTAGCAGCTTTAAAGTATCAAAGAAATGTAAAATGCATCAATAAAATAGGTAAAATGTACTAAAAGTACAAGGTTTGCTGCAAAATGGTCCTTTTTTTATTGTTTTGTGTTTGGTTTTATTGTTGTAGCTGGTGGAAGTGAAGCTAATTTTATCTACTTCAGACCGATGAGTCTTTTTATCAAAAACAATGCGTCACATTTTATAAACTAAAGCACAAGGTTAGTGGGTCAAATCTTAATCTGCAGAGTAAGCTAACCATAGTTGTCAGACAAAAGTAGCTAAGTAAAAAGTAGAATATTTGCACCTGAAATGTGGAGTAGAAGCATAAACAAACAAAAAATGCCTGTAAATACTCAGGTGAAGTACCTCAAAATTGTACTTCTTGCAGAGGTAAGAAGTAATACTTTGGTACTTTTACTAGCAGACGTAGCGAGATGAAACGAAGTAAAAGATGTAGCATGTGAGTGCCTTGTATTTGCAGAGACCGTGCAGCCCTCTTCCTGTATTTTCTTATCTTGCTACTCCCGGGACCAACCCAAAATGTCCTCAGAATGGGACTCAACAGAAAACCATCTTCCTGGTGCGTTTAGGAATCGATCGGACAAATCCTCCTGATTCAACCTTTAAGTTTAATAGTATTTGAATTATATTAATATGACGTGATGTTCAGTTAGTTCTGCACAGAAAAGGCCAGTAGAAATGTCCTGCGCCTGCACTTTATTTATTTTACTTGAGTCCAAGTATCTGCACTTCTACTTGAGTAAAGAACTTGTGTACTTCTGCCACCTCTGACTTATAGTACTCGAGTAAATGTACTCCTACTGCTGAAATGAATGAGTTCAGATTGGCACAGAGATGCTGCAGACGGATGATCCCTCTTGGACACCGTTGGGGAAACCTGACGAGAAACCTACAGTTAGAAGTTGGGGCAGCGTCAGGAGGAGGAGGTGGAGGAGGATAATCTACATCTCATCCTCTGGCCAACAGTCCTTCCTTGTTCATTTTTAATCCTCAAAGCTGCAGTGCTGCTGGGCTTTTCTCCCCCGGGTGGCCTCTTCTGAACCATGCTGTGCAGCAACAGGGCACTCCCTGATTAAGACACACAGGAACTAGTAAATGAGCCTTACTTAAAGTCGATCAGGACGAGGACGCGCTGTACGATGTGTAACAGGAGGGCCAAACTGTGACAAACGGGCCACAAAGATGTGAGATGTGAGCTGTGGGCGAGGGATGTGTGTTCCTCCAACCTGGCCATTGTGTGTGTGGACAGTAAATCACCGATGATTCACTGGTGTTATTCAGAGGCTCTTCACACATAAATGAAAGCCTTCTGGAAATCAGAACAGCCTCCAGGTAGGAACGTCTCACTGTTTGGTACAACAGCTGAAGTGCTGTGAAGTGAATCACCAATCGGTATATGACAATTTTAAGGAGATGTTGCTCCTCGGGGGGAAAAAAAGGTCTGCAGTCACGCTGAGCGGCACCGAGAGAGGATGATGAAGACGGGCCAAGAAGATTATTCTCAGTTTGCACAGGACGAGGTTGCATATATTACGACAGCAAACCGCTGCGTGTCGGTTTTATTATATGAATGACCAGCTCGGAGGGCATTTTTGCTCAGCTTGACATCAGTTTCTGAGTCCAAATTAAGGGAAAAAAACAAGATATTTCCCCAGAGACACAGCTCTTCCCCCTGAAAACAAACATCATTAAATTCCTCTCAGTAAAGGGAGGATGGACGCGTCTTTAGGGGACAAAAACCAGCACGAAAATAAGAAAATCGATCCCGGGATGAGACTCGCCTCCGTCATAAAAGCACGACCCGGCTCTGACCTGTTTCCTTAAGGTCTCCCATTCAGGGGAACACTTTGTCTCTCTGTCTGCGGCATAACTTATTCAAAGAAGAAAAGACATGAAGTCAAGCAGCACTAACGGCGGACCAAAATAAACTCAGGAATTCGTCTGCTCTGGGGTGCAGGGGCAGGAGAATGACTCGAACCGGAGTGGTCCCAGAACGACAAGCCTTTAATCGGGCTGTAAACCCAGACATAATGTTTCTGAAGTCAGATCTGTGTGTGAAGACGAGATTGGAGAGAGAGAGAGCACATCACAGATGGTCCCAGACTTTTGGGTGATTTCGTGGTTTGTGTACGCAAACAGGCCCTGCTGTCTTTCACAGGAGTTGTCATGTTGCACAAAATAAATAAATGGCTGCCTGCACTGAGCTTGCATGGATGATCCCTGGGAGGAGGAGGATGAGGAGGAGGAGGAAGAAGAATAAAAACAAGCTGCAGTAGTTTCTGAATGAACTGTGACATAACGAGGGAGCATCAGGCGTGTCTGACTTCACACATTATTGTGTCTCATGAAGCATTATTTCCACTCCCTGCACAATTAACACATGATGATGCTCCTGCTGGCTGGATTTCAGTTCAAAGGGCCCCTCTCTGTCTGTGTCTGTGTCCCTGTGTCTGTCTCTGTCTGTGTCTCTGTCTGTCTGTGTCTGTGTCTCTGTCACCGTCGAGCGATTCTCAGTTAATTCAACCAATATTCAACAGCTGTCAGTCTGCCTTCATTTCCGTTCAAACAACACAATGTGTCATTGTTGCCTCGCGTTAAATGACCGGAGTGCAAAGTTTCTAGTCGGCTGCAAAAAGGTTTGTGTGTCGCTTTGTTACTCACGTCCCAAGGACTTCCTTGAAGTCAAAGATCTTCTTGATGTCCTCGACGTGCTTTTTCCAAGATCCATCGCTGGACTCGCCGTTTTCTTTCGCCATTTCTCACCGGGGTGTGGGGGGAGGACAAGAATCAGAAGAAGGAGAAGAAGAGGAGGAGGAGGAGACGCTGCTGGAGGACCAGCACCACCACAGACGTCTAACACACAAAAGAAAAGAAAAGAAAAGTAGTGCACTTCTGTATTTCGCCAAGGGCTTCCTGGCTGCGCGTCAGCGCAGACTATCTCGCTTCCTCAGCCCAGGCAAGCCCAATGAGGGGAGGTATGTCCTACCCCCGAGAGGTTATTTGACTAATCTGTTTGACGTAGCGGATCCCGACACTGAGCTTCCCCACTGTTCAGATCACTGTGGCGGGGAAACACACAGGCTCTCCCTCCTCCTCCTCCTCCTCTTCCTCCTGCTGCTGCTGCTGCTCTCCGGCCGGGATTCAGTCAGTGTCAGGGCGGCGATGCGGTGATCCTAGGTCGGAGGATGACACTTGGAAGTCGCATCCGAGCTGCTGTGCCACCGAGTCACACACAGACCGACCGACAGACCGCCCTGTGGTTGTTATAGCAATAGGAGGAGTGGGAGGTTGCTGCTCCCTCCCGCCTTTCTATCTGACAGCGTGCACACTGAGACATCTAAGTGTTCGCATTGCACCAAATCACCGTCCCGGTGCAAACTCCGCCGGACTCATCAGTATCAAGGTGTTTCTCATAAGTACATCTTCATGCTTTTTTTAACCAAATGTGTGGCTGGTTGCTCCACAGCAGGTGCTTTCATTCAGACATGTGTTGAGATTCAATGGCAGGGGCGAAGCTAGGACTCAAGGGGGCCTCATGCACAGCAGGTGACCCTCATTGACCCCCCCTCCATACTCCCTCCATGTTTCCACAGCTAAATTAACATGTATATGCAGGTTTTGTAGAAACGTGTGTGAACCTGCTTAAAATAAGTGATTAGCCCCTTTCCAGTGTGTCATTTCATACAGTGACCCGGCGTTGTGAAACCAAAAGAGGTGTGATGGTAGACATCATAACGCTGACCACCTGTAAATATAAAAATGTGTCCGCTGACTGTTTATACTCATAAGGATGCTGTTATAATGTGTTGTGATTGAGATGCTGACCCACCATGCATCATGGAAAGTGACAGAGAGACGTTTTTTGCTCTAGATTACATAATTACATAATCGCCATCAGTAAATAGCGGACCCTGTCTGGGTCTCACTCGAGGAGAGGGATGTGTTGTTCCAGGGGGATGTACGGGAGGCCTGACCTTCACAGTGACCTACCTTTTTCTACATTAGTCAAAGACAAAGAGTCGGTGGGACAGATAGGATGACAGCGACTTCTCCATGTATAAAATCGGTATTTTTTTCATCATATATGTTGCCAAATTCACCACCTGCTACCATATTGCTGTTGTTCGGTCTTGTAACTTTGAGTGAAGGATCTGTTCAGCTGTCAGACTGAACGCCATCAGACCGACACACTCCTGTCCCACGCTGGTAGCTTGAACTTACACACAGATGTCGTCTTGCGGCTCTGTTACCACCTCCACTGGCAGATCAGAGGTGGAACAAAACTGTCCTCCTATTCCGCCTCTGTAACAAGATTCCCACCTTGAAAAGGTAGTGTGAAAGGTTGTGCAACTCCCTCAGTTGATGACACACCCTTTATTGCAATGGTTTTGCTCAAAACTGGTGAAAACGCGGGCCTACAGGATTTACAGGATCGCAACAAGGTCTTGAGACTCTTGATAGGAACCATTTCAAGAACCAGAACTAATTTAAATGACACTATAGAGAAACAGATTCAAGTGCAAAAATAAAGAATTTGGATGCTGGATCTGTTCACACTACTGCGTATGTCAAGGTTGTAGGCTTGTAAAAGCCTTTTGTGGCTCCAGAGGGAACCGTGTTAGATCTGATGAATTTTCCTCAAGTGCTTTCACTTGATTCAGCACCGACTGGGGCTGAAAAATAAAAATCTGGGGGTGTGGAGTTCACCAAACCTCTTCAGCCCGCTCCTCATCTCTGCTTGAGGCTACCTCGAAGCTAGGTTAACTGCTCATAGCATGACACATCTGAAACTCCAACAGTGCTGCCAGTGGTTGAGTTGCAATGTGGGATCAGGCATCAGGGTAAAAGTATGTGCATAAGAAAGATGTCTGTGGTTCTGCCTTCTTTTAACCGTCAATCCTGAGTCCAACGAATGCAAAGCCAAATTAGAGTACTTTTTATGGACTATGCAACGTAGTTTACATGAATTAGAAAATATTTAGAATGACATGAATACAAAATTAAAGCTGTGAAAGGACAGTAAGCTGCATTTACTTTGATAAATCTTCAACTGTGCCCCCAGTTCTAACAATAAGTCTTTATTACAGGTCAAAATGAATAAAACTTCAACATTTGGAGCCATCTCCTCCCAGAAGCTGCTGATTTTTTAGTCTTGTCACAGATTGGCTTCAACAGAGCGGATGTAGAGCAACAGGCGCTAAATTACATCTCAAATCTCTTTCTAGATGATCATAAAGCAAAGTATCGACATAACTAATTGAAAGAAACTATTTTCATATAACATACTGTTCATTAATGGTAAATGGTCTGCATTTCTATAGCGCTTTTCCAGTCCTCTCGGACAGCTCAAAGCGCTTTACAATACATGCCACAAGGTCACTTCTTATACAAGCACGAGATTAGGAGAAAAGAAACATGATGCATCAACATGAAAATAGATTTATTTGAAAATATTTCCATTTGAATATTCTGATTTGGTTTATTTACATAAGCCCTTCAATGCCTTTAATTGTAGTTCAAGTCTTAGTTGAAACATTAAAGAATAATGACGATGATCAAGTACAACATTTGTACCATGATTCGTCCATATATGTCAAACTCAATGCCTGATGAACATTTAACCGTAAAAATGGTAACAACTCTTTGTTTTTTCAGTGATCAAGTCAAAAGGATCCAGTTCTTTAAAATTCATAAATATTTAAAGGATAATGCTTAGACATTCCTAACAGCGCGGTACTGATATTTGTTTTCTGAGCCGTACGAAAACAACTCATGCAGACTGAAGTTAAGATTCCTGAAACGTGGAGCCCGTACAGGTTTGACAGGTAAGAAACAGTATGACGAGTATGACGGTCATAAAGCTATAAGTGCTTCTATACAACAAACACATTGTAAACATGGTCTAAGGCCTCGATTCAGATCTTTTTTTCTTCCTGTAGTGCTCAAAACACACATTAATAATACAGGCAAAGTAAATGAGAGAAAGGGGGAAACAATTCATGCTTTGTCGTCAAACCATAAACATAATAATTAAAATCTGACTAGCGTACAAATAAACACTTCCTTCCTTCTGTTCTTAAAATTATTGACCCATTTTTTCTTTAACAGCCCAATCCACATCGTCTTAAAGGTCCCGTGAATCTGCCGTGCAGCAGCTCTGCACATGGTGGGAAGACCACTGCAGATTCGATATGTAGTGTAATACTGATGCCTGTGAGCTGGTTATTTTGGTTCCCAGTCTTGTTGAGTCTTAGGAGAAGGTGGCGGTGAGGATGGCCTCTTGTTGCTGCTGGTGGAGGGTCCCGATACCGACAGCAGGGGCGGGCAGAGCAGGTCGGCTCACCAACTGGAGCTGGGAAAGACAGAGGAGACAGCTCGGTGTCTGATATTGACAATTCAGGTCAGAAGCATTTGGTATTTACAGAAACTCTGCTCACCTTGCAGGCCAGCTGCTTCTCAAACCTGGGCGCTACAAACGACCAGGGACCCATGTTCTGAGGCTCCTCCTGACTCCAGATAAACTCTGTGGGAGATTTAAGAAGATTTATTAAATCAAAAGGGAAAGAGGACATGATACAAAATGTTTTTTTACACCAAACATGTGACTTCATGTAGTTTAGGGACCTCTTTTGTTAAACTTCCTGTCTTTCCTGCTCTTTGACCAGATCGAACTGAAACTGGATTTGCTCCGGTGTGTTTGAGAAGGTGAGAGAACTGAAGTGAAACCTGAACTCTCAGGTTTTGTTCCAGAAGTAGGAAAACCTCATTCAGAATCACAATGACATGTGTTCAAGCAGTTCACTCCATTTGTCTAAACAGGGATTATACATTTTAAAAAAAGAAAGGAGGGAATATAATTGTTTGATGATTAGCTGACTGATTGGTTGGCAGCTAATAAAAACAAATCATTTAAGTTACTTTTAATCAGATAAATAAACAAAAGATTCCAGCTTCTCATACATGAATATTTTTTTTTTTTAGTCTTCTAATTGAATATTTTTGTGATTTGGACAGGTGGTCCGATAAAACAAGTAATGTTTAGGGACCAGTGTGAAGGATTTAGTGGCATCCAGCGGTGAGGTTCTCTCTAGAGCCAGTGTTTGGTTTGTCCGTTCTGGGTGGCTGTAGAAACATGATGGTGCAACATTGTGACTCTGTGGAAGAGGACCCACAGTTCGAGTCGCACCTGTGGATATTTCCAGCTGTTTATGTGGCGACTAACACCAGCTATTTTTCATTTTCCATCACTGATCATGGCGACCAAAACAGGTATTTTAAGCCAAACTACAATGTTTTCCTGACCCAAACCAAGTGTTTTTTGTGCCTAAACCTAACCAAAGCATAGGCACAGTGACGAGAGAGAAAATTCCGCTTAAACAAACGTAAGGTTGCATCATAAAGGAACATTTAGTTTTGCATCAACATCTGTGGTTTTGCAGAAACGTACTTAGCTAACATTTATTCTGGCGAATTGGTTTGTAAACCCTCATGTTGGCTTTAATTTTTTGAATGCCGACAAATTCATCATTGGTTGACTTTAAACTGTGATAACAGTATTGGAAACTCGGGTCTCTTAGATGATATAGATTATATAAAAAGTAAACTGCTGGAACACATCTGACTTTTGAAAGATTACTCGAGTTACAACCCTGATTCAAAAAAAGGTGGGACGCTGTGTGTACATAAAAACAGAATACAATCCTTTGCAAACGAGTTGTGTTCACCGACAAAGGTAGGTGTAGTAATACCCTTTATACAATCATGTGTTTCACAAAGTGGTAATACCTCGGCCCATCCTTGCTTGTGAAAGACTGAGCCTTTCCAGAATGTCCCTTTCCTACCCAATCATGAAACTCACTGAATCTCCAGTTACCAATGAACCTGTTTACCACAAATTTCCCAGTCTTTTCTTGCCCCTGTCCAAACCTGTTTAAAACATATTGCTGGCATCACATTCAGAAAAAAACATAAATTTACAAATATCAATGAAGTTAATGTCGTAAACTTTAAATATATTGTCTTTGTAACGTTTTCAATTGAGTATATGTGAAAAGGGATTAGCAAGTTGTCACATTCCGTTTTATTTCAGCGTCTCAACATGCTTGGAAACAGGCTTGTATAAAAGATAAGGTTTCTTCTCCTCTTCTGTTGTGCTGTAACTGTGTTGCAGTTCATCAGAAGAGTGAAAATCATCTCTGAGTGCCACAAACAACCCACAAACACAAAAGATTTATGTGTGAAGAGAAGGATGTTGACACCGTTAGCCACCAGTTCCTCATTCTTTGAAAGTCTTACATACCAAAAATGAACAACTCACATTCATAGTCTGGATTGACATTCAGCTCCAGGGGGTGGATGAATTAACAGAAACACATAATACAATAGCCCTGCAGTGAATACGAAATGGTGAAGCTCATACTTTGTTAGTTTGTTGTTTCTTTTCTCATGTCGTCTCGAGGACTCACTGATAAAAGCGGTGACTGTCAGACTTCTATTGAAGTTGCCATGTGCTGCTGAAAGGCTTTCAACTTACTATGACTCACTTGTTTCGCTGCAATTGTTTCTCTGAATCTATGAACACTGAAGAAAACATTTTTTTTGCCAAGTGAACAATGACAGAACTGAAATCACGTAAAAGGTCAAAGTTGCTCAGTGTGAATCCCTTTCACTGAGGAATAAAAAATAAGAGATATCTGTGCAGACATCAGGACAATTACAAAATGAGTGTCACCTTGAAGATATAGCAAGGATTGGAGGATTTATCTCCCAGCAAATCTTAGGAAACTACACTACTGTGATGTTGTCAGTTGTATTTTTTATCAAAAATGTTAAGCTGAAGTTAAAATGATCAGAACAAACCCTGGAGAGCTTTTCGTTTCTCTGCACCACATTCATATCTAGAACAGACTTTTGGCAGAAACTCTCTGCTCTAAACTCTCAAATCTGGACACTTGTTTGTTTGTCTGTAACTGACACGTAACATGTTTTCTGTTGTCTATTGTTTTATCTGTATGTGGTATTCATGTTCTTTAGTGCTGAGCTTTAAATGTTGCTTCAGTGCATCTTTACTTGATGAGCTGCCTTTGTGCATCGGTCACAAAGACTGCAGTGTTATGTAATGTAGCACAGGGAAATGCCCCAAAAATCACGACATATGCAAAAGACAGGAAGAGCAAGAGTGAGCAAAGAGGAACAGTGAACACAAAACAACTCGAGCTGAAAATACATGTTTGACTGTCAAATATACTGTCTAGTTTATCTTGTAAGTCATTTTAATTTAAAAAATATAAATAATAAATTAGCTTCTTAAAAACATTAAAGACACCTTTGGCCTCTGGGAACCTGATATAGGCACTTCCCACATTCACATTCTTCCCACTTCACACAAAAAATCCCACATAGGCCCCATCGGCACAGGAGCAGTATTACCTGGGGAATTATAGTTATTTGTAATAATTGTAGAGGACGTCTGTGATTTTATTCCAGTGCGAATTTGCAATGTTTGTAATTTGTAAATTAAGGATTTCACTGCATATTACCTGCCATATTTCGACGGACACAGAGGTCCTACGATAATATTAGTCCCATGCAAATCAGCATGTCCGTGATTTAGACTCGTATTTCTTCTTAAACTCTGTTTTCTGTTGTAAAAAAAATTGATCGCGGATTGTAATATGTTTACCAGCAGTCAACTTCTGTGCTGTGAGATCAGCTATATTGACATTTAAACTTTGATATTCAGGCACAGCAACCAAAGCATCTTTTACTTTATCTGAATGAGCTGCAAATGTGTATTAATTCTTGGGAAGTGGAAAAATCAACTCTAAACTACTTGAAAAACAGACGCTTTGCTTCTGAAAGTTGATGTTACAGTCTCTAGATACAAGTAAAATACCGACTTAACTTATCCCACGCAAATGGGCTGCATGAGACACAAATGTGGGGGGTCATTTCTATATCACTAATACTAGTTTCGTGTGAATAGGGCTGTAGATGAATTGATGTTAAAACAACTGATGATAAAAACAAAATCACGTATTAAGAGCTTCGGGACATTTGTGTTCACTCCGGCGTCTTTGTTAATTTGTCCTCTGTGTTTCTACTCTGGCTTTTAAGTCGACCAGAAGACCAGAGTTAGTCGTGTACGGTGAGGAACACAATCAAGTCTGTCACACTGAAATGTTGACAGCTGTTAAAGAAAATAAAACTGAACAAAAGATGCAGAAAATAACTTTTCCACAATGACTGGACTGTCAGTCAGTGTGCCTGCTATCATTACACATACCTTTAGCATTGGGGTATTTATTGAGCTCCTGCTGCAGAGCCTCCAGTGGGAACGGACACAGCTCCTCCACACGGATCAGTGCTGTGTTCTGGGTGGCTGCTGATGTCTCCCTCTGTTTCAGCAGGGCATAGTAATGCTTCCCAGAGCACAGCACCACCTTCTGGACACTGCAAGGAATAAGAAAGAAAAGGTTTGATGTATCTGCGACTTAGGGACTGTTTCTGAAGTGCCCTCCACAGATATGGTTTCTTCAAGATACCAATACCAATTCAACTATTAATGGCCGCGTTTCCCAGATTCGTTAAGAAGCTCTTAAGTGCTAAGATCTTCTTAGGAGCGCTCTTAAGAGCGCTGTGAAAGAAGGATGCGTTTCCCAGAGTCGCTCTTAGCTTAAGAAGATCTTTCACTAAGAAGGAAGTGTAAGATCGAGCTGACCCGCTCTTAATAGCCTTCTTAGCGACCAAATGCTCAGTGATCAAGCCGCGTCAGGGAAATGTATATCCTCCACTTTGCGAAATAATAAAACAATGCTGTGTTGAAATGCGCTCATAGCTGCGGACCACTGGCGCATTAAAAAAATAAGAAAATGGTAGATGAAAAAAAACTTTATATTGAATTACACATTTAAGTTTATAGTACGGTAAGTTTATAGTACTACACATGAAAAAACAACAACCCTGTGGCATTTCACAGATATCAAGGGAACGGATGTATTAAACTCAGCTGAAGCTCATCCAGAGAGGCTTCCCCTGCTACTCTACAGTATATAAATGCGTTGTCAAAGTCCGCGCGTGTGAGAAACGCACAGCACATTCTCGCTGCGAACCATCAGCGTCGCCGTGCGCGAAGCCAGACGGTTTACATTAATGCTGACGTGCGTCAGCACTTCTCTCCACTGGACGTGCTGTCAGACCGGGCTGCCCAGGCAAAGTACCGGCTGCCCCGTGCAGAGATGCGACGGCCGTTGGATCTCTTTGCCTGGACAGCCCGGTCTGACAGCACACACACTTACGCGCTGATAAAGAGGTGGGTGATCGATTTGCCTGGCATCGATTGATTCAGCACAGCAGCAGCGCGGTGGACAGCTCCCACTAAGAGCTTCTTAAGAAGCTTCTTTGGCTTGATCTTAAGGTTCTCCTAAGAAGGCAGTTAAGAACGCATCTGGGAAACACCCGTATCTTAGCGCTCCTTCTTAGCCGAACCCTTCTTAAGAGCCTTCTTAAGTCCTTAAGAACGATCAAATCTGGGAAACGCGGCCAATATCATTTTTTCGATTCTGATTGAAAAATACTGAATGTCGGATCCAATAATTGGCCAGGTCGATAATTGATCTATGCCTACTTACAGCCTACAGAATTGATTGAAGGCTAGTCAAAGCGTCAAATGAAAAAGCTCTCTTGCTCTCTCCCTGAACATAAACAGTATAATGACGACCCTTGACACCTTGCAATTTGAGTTATTTGTTAAACCGCAACTTTAGAATAAACTACAATCATTAGAAAAGCCTTTTCACCACCATGAAAACTGTGTGACTTCTGTACCTTTGTGCTGCGACTGAAGTATCACCCAACACTGGTCTGAAAGATGTTCCTGGTGCCAGTTCAGCCAGACTGGAAACAGCCCCCTGCGAAAAGAACAAACATTATTCAGCCTCTTTCATGGAAACATCTGTGAAAAAGAGTTCAAACTGTTAAATGTTCCCTCTTTGCTTACAGAAAATCTCAGCAGAGTCTTAGGTCCGACCACAATAAGAGGTTTGCGGAAGTTACGAATCATCTGTCTCCTCAGCAGGTGGAAGTACTGAGCGGGAGTGGTGGGGTTGACCACAGCCATGTTCACATTGTCTCCGTCCACACCCTCCTCTTTACTGTCACACATCTGAGAGACAAAAGAGGACGAGTCTGTAATCATGTACAGTTCAGGTAAAGTGTAACACAACATATAAGCAACTCAAAAACTGCTGGTGGAGCACACATATTCAAATCTAAACTTAAATCTGGAGTCTCTGTAACAGAATAAAATGCAACCGTCCTGATGCCCAGAGACAGAGCTGTGCATTGGAAATGACACTCCACAAAAAAATAAAAAACGGTTCTCTACACCCAGGTGTGTCGGTCTGTGAAAAGTTCAGAATCAGCAAAGTAGGAATGACAGGCTGGGAACTAAAAAAAAACTGCAGACACACTATAAAGTGGACCATAACAGGAACAGCTGAGTTTGTACAGCTGTTTAAGGGTAAAAGTGAAACAATTACACAGTAACTCAGTGTACTTGCTGGTTCATTGCACCTCTAACAGTCTTTGAAACCTTGTTTTAATATGTGACCAGTTGGTGAGATGACATGTTTTTTCCCATCTGAGAAAACATTGCTAAACTCAGGTCTGAGTTAGAAATGATAATATATGCTTTCATTTCATCCCGGTGTGAACTGTGTGAGTGTGAACTTCATGTTCTGCATGCCGTCCTCAAAAAATATTATAGTATAATAATATAGTATTTATTGATCAAACAATCACCGCTGTGTGACACTTAAGCTGTCAGTGATGATGCAAAATGACAATAATGCCGACATTTCAACTGACTGCTCACAATAGTGTAAAATAAAGTGTCAATTATATAGGAAATAGTGACTGAGGGGACGATTTTTCAGAAACTGTCAATCTGATGTCTTCTGTCTGCTGATTCCTGAAATTTAGAAATGTTATCTTTATTGATTTTTTTATTGATTTCAATTGTTCACAAACTGTGAGTACTGTCCTCTGTGCTCCATTAAGGACCTTTGTACTGAAAATTTATTGGCATGCCTGTACCATGACTTTAACCAAACTATGACATATATTGAAGTAAATGTCCTTAAAGTTAAAATTAAATAGCAAGTATTTTCTATAAATATGACTCTTGGCTCATTTCTTAACTCCTAGGATCAGTGTTGAAAATAAGCAGCAGCAACTAGCCAAATGCTGGTAAATCAGTAAGTGGCTGGTAGACATTCTTCACTCCCCAGCCAAAAATCCCAAAGTTATCCTGTTGAGTGGCTGGTAAAGTTGTACCGACAATGACCAAGGAGCCAAAGACCATTGGTCAAATCTATAACTCTTTTATGAGTAGTATTATAAATGTTGAGGGATAAGATAACGCCTGCACTGACTGAGGTGAAACACCTCCATTAAAACTCCTAAGGTGTGTTTGGATTATCATTGAGCAACCGACGATGAATTTGCAGGACTCGTGTAGTCAAACTGCGTTCACGTCATATGAGATGCGTGACAGAGATGGGAAAGATTCCTGTGTTTAGCAGTGAATGACGGACAGTTGCTGACCTGAGGTGGCCATGTTTGTTTGTATTCTGCCAACCAGTCAAGTTGCAGTTTTCATCCATGTGTGTCCAGACTCACATTACATATGTACTGAAGACTTTCAGAAATGTAAAAGCATGAAGTGTAGTTTGTGGCAAAATGGAAGTTGTCGACATATTAACTAATTCCAGTGATTCATTTACAGTAAGAAACATGCCGTCTTCACTTATTTTTACAGGAGTTCCTGAGTCATGGTGTTGAATCATGGCCAGAAAAGTGTTTTTGACGAACATTATGATGTCACAGTGAATCTGTACATACGTATCAATAGACATATGGACAACTCAAAAACATAATGCTTCCTGCCTCGGCTTTCACCAGCGCGTGGCAAAAAAAAAAATTCAAACGGGATGTTGAGCGATATTTACATTATATCATACACTGGTAACGTGGTTTGACGTGAATATGGCTCGACAGTCCCACCAACCTGGAGGAAACGCTCCATATGGCAGGATGAGTGTTCAGGTCCAGCTCCGTCGTAGCCGTGAGGCAGCAGGATCACCATCCCATTCTGTAGCAGCCACTTGGCTTCACCTGAGGACACAAAAGTTTCACATCTGATGTGTGAAGATTGTTCCAAAAATACAAGATAATGAGCGTAATTGTGAATCTGTTGAAAGCCCCAGGAGTCAGACATTTACCTCCAGAGAGGAAGGTATCAAAGATGATCTGCGCTCCGTTGAAGAAATCCCCAAACTGAGCCTCCCAGATGGGAAGCAGCTTCGGCTGTGCGATACTCATACCGTATTCAAATCCAAGAACCGCCTCCTCAGACAGCGGGCTGTTACACACCTAAACACACAGAGACATCACAATGAGCCACATGAAAGGAGGAAGATATCATCACACTAATGTTTTATGTGGTTAATAAAGATTTTACCTCCAGGAAACCTTTCTGCTGAGGGCTGATGTTGTTCAGAGGGATGTACATGTCATTAGTTTCTTGACACACCACCATGGCGTGTCTCTGACTGAACGTGCCTCTTCCCACATCCTGTCCGCTGATTCGAATATTGAAGCCTGTAATAACATTTATTTGAATCTACAAATCCATTTCTTGACAGCATCAAAATCAAATGATTCCTAAATTTGATCTGGTATGTTTTCTGCTTAACGCTGACCTTGGGAGAGGAGGGAGCCGAACGCCAAGGCCTCTGCTGTGGACCAGTCCAGTTTGGTCCCCTCTTCCAACTTGTTTAACCGAGCCTGAGTTCACAAAGGAGGAATAAAATCATCATCCAGCTGCTTCCAAAAAGAAAAAGATAATCCAATAGATCCGACAGAGACAATAGCCATACCTGTACGTGAGTCTTTCCGAGGTGGCTGTGCAGCTGGATTTGCTCTGGGATGTCCACAGATTTTGCTCCAACAAACTGCAGCAGGGGAACGGGGACACCTGTGTCCCAGGTGCTGACTTTGGCCGGAGGCTCCACCAGATCCCCCCAGCGGCCCTGCAGGTTGGTGGGTGGAGGGCTGTACAGGGTCATGTTGGACAGCTTGTCGTTGAGCATGCCGTAGTATTTGGACTTGATCTCGTCACGCTCGGCTTCAGTCATCAGACCCTCAGAGATAAGCGCGTCTGAGTAGGAGTCAGGGATGCTTTTGCGGGATCTGTGAGGATGCAACAATGTGTCAACTTTTATATTGATTATTTTGATAATGGATTAATTGTCTTTGAGTAATTTTTTAGCATTCTTAAAAGGACAACTTAAAACTCACATTTGTAGCCTGGCTTTTATCTGGTGAGTGTATATTTCAACTTGCATTTTGACTGTTGTTTCTTACTTTAGTTTAGTATCTTAGTCTTACTCTATCAAATGTCTTTTACTTGAACTCGTATTCTTTTCAACCCTTTCTATGGTCAGCACTTGGAGTTACATTAGATTAATTGATTGATCACAAATCACAATTTGCCTCCAGGAGCTTTTCCAATCTCATAGGTAATCAGAGACAGCTGCTCAGTATGAGCAGGTAGGCGGTCACATGATCAGCATGACCTGCTAATGGCATGTTCTTTTTTTTTGATTAGCCATGTACCAATAAAGGCTTTTTAATCATTACCCTCTTGAGTGCCTAAGTTCTACTTGGATCCCTAAAATGAAGAGCACCAGAGGGACACCTTTTCCTACACCCAAGCAGCACTCCATGCATTTTGTTTTTTATTGGAAATGGAATAAATTGTTGTAAATGCTGCAGTAACCTGTGAACTGATTGTGAAAATGTGTGGCGATACATAGGGTAAGTTAACTGACCGGATGATCTTGTACATGGCTGGGTTAGTGAAGAAAGGCTCGTCCAGCTCGTTGTGGCCCCACTGACGGTAGCAGATCAGGTCCAGGATGACGTCTTTCCTGAAAAGTCGCTGGTACTCCACGGCCAGCCGAGTGGCCCGCAGCACCTCCTCTGCATGATCTCCATTGACATGGATCACAGCACAGTTCACCATCTTACCTGTGATACAAATGTGAGTATTAGTCTCTGATTAATACAGAATACATGATGTGTCAAGGAATCCAATTATTTTGATTCTGCCAATGCTATTTATGAGTTTCACTGACCGACATCACTGCAGTACAAAGATGATCTCCCTCTCTCTGATGGAGTGGTGTAGCCCACTTGGTTGTTCACAATGAGGTGGATGCTCCCACCGACTCTGTAGTGAGGGAGGTTTGAAATGGTCAAAGTTTCCGGAACAATCCCTTGGCCAGTGAAGGAGCCGTCACCATGGACCTGTGGAGAAGAGAGCAGAGATCATCTTCAAGATTTGGTATCGCTGCTGAAGGTTTGATAAAAGATGTCTTTAACAATTTCCTGCTTCACATTAATACAAGTTCAGACATTCTGCCAACACATTGAATGCAAAATCTAAAAGTATGGAGGTGAAGGTCCAAAGGCAGAAGGCATTCAGACAACATATATTAGAGGTTTAAAGACAGGAGTGTAAGCTACAGGAAGACAAAGGTTAAAGTACAGGTTCACAGTTAGACGTCTGTCTAGACACATTAGTCAGATACCTATATGAACATTAAAGGAGGTTCTGCTTGCTGTAATCGTTTATCTTCACTGGCCCTTAAGAGTGAACAATTAAATTAAATGAATTTAAATGAAGCAGTTAGTTAGTTAGTCAGTCAGTCAGTCAGTCAGTCAGTATAATTTGCAGTTGCCCTCCTTGGCACATTGTTTAAAGACAAACTTGAATAATTGTGATACCATCCTCTAGCATCCTCTGGCTCCATGTTTCCAGTAGAAATCTCTACTGTCACTAAATAAAAGGCAAGTATAATGCTGCTCTTCATGGAAACTTCTTGGCTGTATGTGTGTATTTGTCTTTGTGAACCAGTACCTGCAGACAGACGACCTGGTCCCCTGGCTGAGCGCTGTCTTCCGGTGAATAGTCTCCTTCCGACCTGAGCTGCTGCCTGGCTCTGGTTTTGCCCTGAGCGACGGGGTTAATCGCTTCTAGGTGAGATGGGTTGGGCAGCATGGTCACGTGAAGAGGGTGTCCAGCTCCGAATTCTAACTCCACCGAGGAGGTGAGGTGAGAGAGGACGTCGCCGATGGCTGGCGAGGTGTCAGGAAACTCGCTGAGGCCGCGCATCTTACGAAACATAAGCTGCAGATAAAGAACATGAAGAGACAGTGTTGTTTGATGTTATCTTCAGCTTGTTTGCTTTTTCGGGCAGCTGGCTGACTTTGTTTACTTGCTGCTGATTACAGTCGTGCTAAATAAACAATGTAATCTTGCCATGGATCATTTGCAAGTGTACTCATTAAATTTGACTGTGTAGGAGCTAATTAACCTCTGGTGGGAACTTCAGCAGGCCTGTCAGGAGGTTGAGTCGGCCCCTGTGTGGCATGCCGATGACAATGTCAGTGACTCCGCTGTGGGCCGACTGGTAGAAAAGCTCGTAGAAGCAGCCCATCATGCTCTCTGCTCCTTCTCCTCCATAGCGCTTCACAGTGGCAAACTTGGTGGCCAGAAAGTGGTCAAACTCCTACAGGTTGTGAGAGAGAATACATGACATTTACATAAAAACCACAACAAATAATTCTGTAGATTTTCCTCTTTCTTCTTGGACCTACCTGAGACTCCAGCATGATCTTGGCCAGCTGCCTCCTCTCCTCAGTGGAGAAACTCGTCTTCTTGAGTTCCTCAAAGCGGTCAGCAAACCACTCCCTCTCCTCCAGGCTGCTCAACTGGCCGGTCTCCACTGACAGGTGGCCACAGTAGGCTTTTTCCAGGTAGGCCTGAACCTCTTCCACTGAGGCCTCCGCTTTACCAAAGTGTTGTAGACCTGCAGAAGCACATTGAATGAGCAGTGACAAAACCGACTCATCACCGGCCATCGCTCCTGCTCCTCGGGCCCGAGAGAAGAACCACCGTCTTTGATTCTAATGTAAACTAGCTGGCTGGCTGTTCACAAACGCATCTTCTATAAGACAATTAAAAGTAGGATAAATGAAGTCTACTTCTTTTTATGGCTCTTTGCCAAAAAGCCACATGATTTTAAAAGATAAGAACATCACCTGAGGTTTTGAGCTGTCCTGTGATGGTACCACTCAGCATGTCTATCTCCGGGACATGGTCAGCCACAGGCTTCTGGGGCAGTAATGGGTTAATTTTAGCAGCCTTGTGTCCATGTGTTCTGTATGCCTCCACCAGACGAGCAAGTCCATGATCTGAGTACAGAGCACAACAACAGTCAGGATGAGCTGTCCTGACTAAACCACACTACAGCTTCAATATGAACCAGTGCAGTGGCAACGACATCAACCTTCTTTGCAATGGGAATCATACTTGTACACAAGTAAAGAACATATACTGGAATTATCTGTAACAAACAAGTATTTAAGCACATTTCTGAGTCAGTAAGGTTATTAAGACGTGTCAAAGACTGCTCGCCTCCTTGTCGTGTGATGTTTAAGTACAGACACAGTGAATTAACCCTTACTGACCTTCATTAAGTGCCGCGATGCGGTCGTTCTGTAACTTGTGCTGGCTGTCTTGCTGTTTGGGTCGGTATCCGTACACACCTCTCTCGGTGTGATAACAGCAGCCGACAACCTGCCGAGCGACGCAGGGGGGCAGCCTGCTCAGAGACTTCTTCAGCAAGAGGACGGCCGACATGTTTTTTGAGGAGAAGCTAAAGCTTTAATCTTGGAAAGGCACGCTCCACCAACGGCTAATATACGGCGGCCATACTGCCGAGAGAGAGGGACGTTATGGGAGGAGACGCCGCATCCGAAGCTCATTGGCTGGGGTCCTGTACTCGTTTCACAACAGCAGATGCTACCAGGAAATACGTTTCAGTCACTTTTGTCTCAGATTTATTAAATACAGAGTTTTTTTTTATTTTATGTGTTTACTCTGATACACTTTGGGGCAACGAAACATTATGTTTAAGCGAACTTAAAATGTTCGGAGTCGTGAAGTAGCCGTCGTGACGTAGCGCAACAAGTGTCAAGCGTGGACATATGTGGACGATGCGTTCAGGTGAACCTTGTAAATTCCATATTCCAATTTTAAAAGTTGTAAAGCAGGATTTCAAGTTTGTTTTTGTTTTTTTAAATTCTCACTTTTTATTGACAAATTCCGGCATTACAGAGTCAGAAAAAAATTCAAGCAGGATTTCAAGTATAGCAGGTTTGTTAAGAAATGTACCCTTTCTTATATAACTCTATACAGCTTTTTCTAATTATTCATTGCTCAAAAATCTATAGTTGTACACACACACACACACACACACACACACACACACAGGTGATGAATTAAAGGGAGTGAAATGATGTGAATCATAGGCCTTCACCGTAACCAGATCTCACCTATGAAAGATTTTGGACAATGTGCTGGACACCATCGTCATTAAAACAACGAATGATGGAATGATTTTTTTCTGAGGAATTCTGTTCATCCCTCCAGGAGAATCAGTATGATCACTACGACAAGGGGTCTTTACATGTTCAGGAGGCTTGTGGTGGCAATTCAGACACCTATAGTGCTTATTTCTAAACTAAATACAGTAGGGTCAAAAAGTCTGAGAACACCAGTAAAAATACTTCTATTTTGCAGCACGGTGCGGTCATTAAAGCAAAAGGTAGCATACCAAATACTAAGATATTCTAAAACTCGGACACTTTTCAAAGATTCATCTGTAGTGAAAAAGTTTTTTGACTAGTTTTCTTACGTTTTTGACCTTACTGTATGTATTAAAATAATTCCACAAGACTGAATTTAAAAGAATGACATTATTTATCTTAAAATACCCAAATATATATAAAAAATTGTTAACTGTTATAACTAGTTTGCCATGTGCTGCTTCAATTTGCCTGTGATACAACATAAGCTTTGTTTTTTTCCCCTTTTTCTTGAGAACAGTGTTAACTTCTGCTTTGTCAGTATCTAGGAACAGCCTGAGTTCACACAGCTGAGACCTGAGCCTCAAATGTTAACTCCAGCTGTGTGAATGCCTCATTAACTGTAAGAGCTTATACACACAAAGCACTGACGTTTTATTTCCAATTCAGAATAATTTTTTTTTTTTCATCAATACTCAATATCATTATTCACTACCTCTGCAGATACTGTACTTAAACTGTAAAATGAATTTATAAACACATAAAATCCCTGTATGTGCTCATGTACTATATGAATTTACCCATGCTGTGAACACATTGTATAGTTTTCTTGAGATTTTTTCACAAAGAAATATTGTGTTGGTTTATTTTTAACCAAATGCTGACCCAGAATGCTCTGGCATCTTTTAATGCTGCCAGATTAACAGTCAGAGTTGCACAGTAGACAACATGCTTCTGGTATTTTCTTGTCCACTGTACAGTCTCCACCACTGGGTGGAGATATTTCACAGTGTTTCCTTGTAGAAGAGAGCTGTAAACCAGATGCATTTGGTCTCATGAATGTATGTTTTTCCCTTTATATTGTTTAAGTGTTATTATGTCATAACTTGTATGAGGAAAATCTTTAGGTGAATTTGTGAATTTGTTGTAAGGATGAAGAGGAAAAACTGATCGGGACGATTATAAGGAATGATGTTTTTAATAGCAAATCTTTATTGCTTTTCAAAGACCCAGTCTGCAAACTCTGCTCACTCTATAGATCATTAGGGTAGAAGAGCTGTGTTTACCTTTTCAAATACATAACTCTCATGACAAAATCATGACATACTGTACATTAAATTAACAAGCAAGTTGGCTCGTTGCAACTTGTGAGTATACATCCAAATTACTTCCAAATGTGTGTTACGATAACTGAAATCATGTAATTAAATCATTTTGCATGCCATCCTTTAAAAGGACAGTTAAGCCCAAAAGTATTCATATATTTAAAAATGTTTTTCACATTCTGGCCGGCTGATACAATGTTTGGACCACACCAACATTAGATTTTGATATGAGTAGCCCAAAAATCTTCTCCATATAGCTACTTTTAATATCCATTCAACAATAGAGGAAACTGTGCTGTAAAATGGCAGCTATGCCAGTTTCTTCTCTCTGTCATCAGACCATGATGCAATGCAGCAGAACAGGTTGAGTCTTGGTTAGAGGCTCTGTTTGTCCCAATAGAAATAACTCCATCTTTTGCCTTTGTGATACTGATATCACTATGCTGCTAAAGCTGTCATTCTCTGTTCTTGTCAAGTTGCTGTGGAAGGGCACTCTGGGAAATAATAGTGTCAAGTAGCTAAGGTAGGTAAACAACCCACAAAATGTGAACACTTTCACTTCACTTTCACTTTATAATGACCTCAGGAAGATACAGAATATTGCATAACAATTATATAAATAAGAGTGTTTCCTGGGATAACAGGACTCTTTCTGATTGTTTAGGTAGGTTTAGGTATTATTCTCTCAGTCTCACTCGTCTCAGTATTAGGCGAGTTCTGCCCTGATGGTACTGGTTTTTAGAGGTTTTCTTTGGATTAGGGCTGCAACTGATACTTACTTCATCAATTCATCTGACAACCATTTATGTGTTTGTTTGACATTCCTTTAAAATGCCAGAAAATGGTAAAAAGGAACATCCAGCTCCACGTCTTCAAGTTGCTTGTTTTGTCCAACCAGCAGTCCAAAAGGGAGAAGAATCAAATCCTTATATATGAGACACTTCAACCAACAAATGTTTGGGAACTTTGCTTGATAAATAACTCGAAGCATTCAGGATTACACCTAAAGATTATTCCCATTATTACCTTTGCCAAGGAGGTTGTTTTCGCCCATGTCCTTCTGTTTTTTGGTTGGTTTGTCAAGAGGATTTCACAAAAACTGCTGAGTGGACTTCCACCAAACTTGGATGGAGGATGGGTCTCGGCCCAGAAAAGACTCAGTTAACTTTTGGTGTAGATCCAGGAATTTTTTCTTACTTTCTTTGACATTGTTTTCATTAATTTGTCAGGGAATTATGCATGAATCTTGATGAAAAAAATCTGGCGTTTCTATGAGAGTACAATTGAATGCGGACAAAGGGCATCGTTGGGGCCTTGGCAGAGGTATGCGCTCTACCGAGTGCCATTCTTGATTTAGCATTTGGCCTATAATTTTGAAGATTGTAATAAATTCTCTTCAAAATTTCCCAAAGCAAAAAACATGCAAAACACCAAACAATACTTCATTTCATTTCATTGAAGACAATTATCAAGACGATTGCCAATGAATTTCTGATGACTGACTCGTCATTTTAAACTCTTAAAGCATCCAAAATTATAACTGTTGGTGATTAATCGTCTCTTGATCTACTAGTTCACTAATTGCTTCACTGCAACTACAGTGTAAAATGTGTGTTTACAAGTATTAATTTGACAGGATTTATTTTCATTTTCACACAGGGAGCAGCTTCACCGATGTATTAAAGGACCCAATTTAGCTGCATAATGGCATTTTATAATTGAAACCCAAAATAATCCCCATAAACCCCCACACCACCCCACCAGACACCTGCGAGCTTACATCGACAGTTAGATAAACCTGCTTTCCCTCCATCTGTTACTCAGAAATAAGCAAAGAGAAGCACGACGAAGTGAAACAAGTTAGCGAAGACATGACACACTGGGGGAGGGAGGGGTGGTTTGTAAAATGTCTTTACAACACTGGACAAGCACAACACACAAAGACACACAGTCCATATTAGGGGATATGGTTTAATTTGGAGACAGAGGCAAAGAAACACACCACACATGAACAAACATTGACCAAAAAAGAACACAGAGTCTTTCGGCTACACACTCCGCTATGGGAAAACAACGGAAAAACTCTACACAGGTAAAAAAGCAAGGCTCAAACTAAACAGATAGTTAACTCTTCAACTAAGACAATTATTCACACAAGTTGTTGAAATCCTGATGACCATTAAACTATGTGGACAGCACAAATACTAACATGAAACTTACCACGATTTAGAGGATCCCAACCCCCCCGAAACTGAAACCGACTAACGAAGTGAGGGACATGTAGTAAAATCAAAATCAGGCATCTTTTAGAGACAAAAAACAAAACAAAAAAAAAATTGCTTGACACCACCAAAGAGGCCAAACTCGAGACACTGTCAAGGCGAGGCCACATTGAGAGGGCAGACAATTTTTTTTTCCAATATAGATTTTTTTTCTTTAATTTCCAATATAAAAAGCTTCACTGGTACAAAATACATATGAACAACCAGTTGTAGAAATTGGAAAGCCTGTGTATGTCTTTTTTTTTTTTTTGTTCTTTTTCAAATCCCACCCAGTTTCAAAAAATTTATATTGACTGAACAGAAAGAAAAACTACTGTATGTTTAATACAGATCACATCAAGATGCACCCACTTTGGCTTTCCTCAAGACAAGATAAAACATCTATTAAATTATTGGTGGAACATGAACAAAGTCCTACCGATTATCAGACAAGAAAATAACAAAGAAAAGATTATTTTTTTTACTCTTTTCTTTTGGATCAAGACAATATCTATAGAGATGCAAAGCTACCACACTGTCAAAAAAATAGCACTTCAGAATATGAAAACACAGAACAAAGAAAGTGATTGTTAGAGCTTGAACGGGATTTGTGATGGAAGCCCCTGAAGTGAGTCAAGTTCCTGTTGGGCCCGCTGCGGACTGTACATTGTGCTTTTTTTTAAAATTCATTCACAGTAACACTTCACCATACGCCGCCTTTCTCCACAGATCTGCAATCATTTCAGTGTTTGACAATTGTATCATTTAAAGATCTTAACATTGAAACCCAAGTTATTTCTCTTGAGTTTGAGCTCGCTCGACTTTATTGAATCCAGAACAAATTCCCTGACACATCTGACCACCAATCGTTCGTATCGCAAAGTGTTACAGTACACGTGTTCACACTCACTAAGAAAGAGGGTTTTACCTTCAAATGTATAGGGAAGTTTATTGTTTATCTACAATTATTTTAAACCAACTGTTCAAATTGAGTACATCACAATACACATTTACCAATAAACTCAACACACAGAGTGGGGGGGGGGGGGGAGGGGAGAAGGGGGACATGAGCAGGTGACAAGAGCTTTCATGACACTGGCATAAATAGACAAAAAAGGCTAACTGCAGCAATCTCTAAACCAAGGCCTAATAAGGACGTGTAGGCAGTTTCTAGACGTATATATGGCACTTTGAATATTGTATTGCATTTGGATAGAAAAAACACACTGTAAAAAGCACATGCCCATATTAAAAAGTGAAATCAGTGGTACCTTGAAAATGTCGGGATTTATAATCACACACACAACATTCTGCAAAAGTGATTAGCTCCCACAATTGTGCTTAACGTTTCCTTACAAAACTACAACACTTTTCCTCGAGCACTGTTTCAAATTTGGTACCTTTTTATTTTTTTTGGAATATTTATGTATTTTGAGAAAAAAGAAAACGAAAAAAAAATCCAAACTTAAAAAGGTCAAATGGTCATAATTGTGCATTTTGTGTCATAATCCTGTGTGAGCGTCTAGTTTCACACACAAAAAAGCCCCTGAGTTGACAACTCTTTAGCGCCATCAGGTACGCAGTTTTTAGGGAACCCTTCTTTGGGGGTGAAGTGGTTGTTATTTCGTAGTACAACAGATAAAATACCACCCCGGTAAAAAAAAGTGTAAACCTTGTGCTGAAAAAATGGAATGTATTTGTAAACCAACACTACAGTGGTGGATTTAGTAGTATTAATGTGCGGTGCATCGTGTACGACTGAAACATGATACTGGAAGTCACTTAAAAGAACAATGAGCGAAAAATTAAAAAAGCAAGTGTGTTTATAAAATGTGCAGAGACCCACAGGTCGTGTGTTGTGTCCGAGTGATCTCTTCTTCAGGGGCTCCCACGTTTGCAACCACAGAAAAGTGTGTTTTGTGTTTCGCAGTGTGTGCATGTGTGTGTGTGTGTGTGTGTGTAAAGAAAACAAGGTAATATTACAGGAAAAGTATGTTGTGTGAATTCAAAAAACACTGAGTTTGACACATGGGCACTTTAACAACAAAAAAAAAACAATAAAGACATTGTCTGGCATCTGTATGATTAACAGACATTGTAAATAATCATCTTTCAACATGAGGCATCCAAACTAAACCAAAGTGAAACATCCATTAATGAAATTATTAATGAGAAATTCACAGAAAGTCAACAAGACGTACCGTGGAAGTTGAACACTAAATCTTCTCTTAAACGCAGAAAAAAAAAATTACGTCTACATACTGTGACCCTTTAAAAAAAAAAAGTATTTTTTTCCCAGAAATTACAATGTAGAGGAATTCTTTGACTTAAAGTGTGTTTTTAATTTACTAGAAACGACCCTCGCTGATCAAACTGATTTTTAGTCCTCTTTAAAAATGCAATACACTGAAGACCCCCCCGACACAGATGACATTACAACATAATCTACAAAAAACCCAAAGTTTTGCCTGGGTTCTGTTAGTTAAACTTCTATAGATTCAATGGTATAAAATATAGGTAATCTAAGTGTGCATTTAAACCACAGATTGTCTATTTGTGAATCAGTTCTAAAAAAGTTGACTCATGTAGGTAGTCATTTCTCTAAACAGAGCAAATGTACCTTTTATTGTGCCATCAATAGTTCAAAAAAAGGTAAATACACAGGGTATTTTTTTCTAAATGAAAAGAAAATATAGTTTTAAATAGCCTTGGTGTAAATCTTCACACTGCCCACAAAATGTAGAGATCATTAGAGAGCACTGAGAGGGGTTTTACTGATCAGACTTTCAAAAGTGTTGGAAAGTGGTCTGTAGCATGTTTTTTTTTTTTTTTCTTAAGAAGCCAACATATTGCTAATGGCACCAAATAGCACAGATGTGTGCCAATCCCTGTATTCAACTTTCAAGTGAACTTTACTGAGAGAGGTAAAAAGAAAGCAACATAAAAAATAAACAAAGCTAAATTAAAAATAAGAAATCCCACAGGTTTTTAAAACATTCGCAACAAAAAAGGTCTCTTAAATGAATTCAACGCAGGTACGTTTTCACATTGATTTGCTTGACCTCTCTCCCACCTGTCACATTTCTATACAGAACCAAAAGAAAAAAAAATATGAATATACATGCAGAAAAATCAGGTTGAGCTAAGGTCAAGGGTCAGTGGGTGGCCAGGTATTGGTCAGGCGAGCTTAGAGAGACATCACAGACAATGGTGGGATGATGAGGCCAGGAGTTTGGCTTGGCTTTCAACATCATGAAGACATGCTAGGCTAATGATGAGCAAACAGGCATGGAGATTTGTTCTAAAAAAGGAACAAAAACACGAAAGGAAGAGAGAGGGAGAGAGAGAGAGAGAGAGAGAGAAGACAAAGAGGAGAGAAGAGAAAGTTAGGGGCACAGCACAAGAATCGTTTAGCCATGAGGCACAAAAAACAACAAAAACAATGCCAATCACCACATACAATAAGGACAGTGGTAAACATTTCCCCCCCGCTTTCTCCCGACACACAAAAACAATACAGAGATTTAAGGAAGTGACACCACCAGGACATATGGCAGAGACTCCAACATGCACAAACTGTATACTTGGCACCCAAAGAGATCCATCTAGAGCCAGTCCCTTGTGGGAGACTTGGAGGATGGATGGAATGATTGGAAGAGGTTGTTAATAGAGAAAAGAGAGAGGTAGCCTAGCTCGACATGGCTTAGATAATGACAGAGAGAGGGTGTGGGAGACAGAAAAAGGGTGAGATGGAGGGGAGCAAAGATTGAAGAATTCAGAGTGCAAAAGATTTTCACATGAAGGATGACAAACGGACGAGACAGACTACATGTAAAAAGCCAAACACAGGTTGAAGCTCTGGGCTCGGGGTCTACGTGGCCGGGCTTCAGCCCCTCAACACAACTGATCCTTAGTCAACCTGTCTAGCTTGACCTGAAGGCAATGAAATGGCATGGAAACACACCTGATGCTCTCCACTAATTACAGTGACACAAAATACCTCAAGCGAACACTGACTCCAGTGATAGTCATAAATAATCATATACATTAAAATATTTAACCCGACTCAAATTACATGATAAAACCGCAGGAATGAAATACAGTAAAATGTGGAAAGATCATTGCAACCATTTTTTAGGAATAGAGCGAGTCTCCCTCCTGTGGTGGGCTCCTTCCCCCTGCCCCACTGAGTCTCTGCTGTGATGACCTTGGCTGGAGGGTGAACTTACCCTAGCAGTGCTAGCATTAGAGCTGGGGAGGGGGGAAGGCCCCGGAGCTAGGATCAGTAGGGTTTGCTGTCGTTCTTGGAGCGCTTCAGCTGAACCTTGAGCCTCTTCATTCCGATCTGGAAACCATTCATGGCCTGGATGGCAGCTTGCGCAGACACAGGATTGTCATAGCTGACGAACCCTATGAACAAAAAGGTGGAGGACTCGTGTTACAAACATTTGAAAAAAGAAACTTCACGCCTCCTTTAACTTGAACGCACCGCCGTCATGCGTTTATAAAATGCCTTCAACCCAGCTACTGAGTCTCAAATGCTCACAGTCTGATGTTTCAAATTACAGCTCGACACAACAGTTGTGCAACTACAATTCTATGAATTCTGACTAACAGACAATATGTAGTATCTGAAATTAGACTGTCTGTAGCAGCCGCAGATAAAACATTTAATAACGGTATGATTATAGAAAAAAATGTTTTAAAAATTATTGCTGTCTTTATGTGTGTTTATAGGGGGATGTTGCTCAGACTTAAGTTAAGGTCACTTTGACTTGTACTTCAGGGGCACATGGCAATCACATATTTTTCTCAGATTTTTGTGGTCTAGAAGACAGAATTATTGGATTTTCTCTGGAAAAAGGAAAGCCATTGCAATGCATACTTAAAATTGGGGGCAAAATCAACTAATGGTTTAATTGAATGGTTGAACATATAATTTAATAAATCAAAAAGTGTATCATTATTATTATGAAATACCAGTAGACTTTAAAAAAATATTACCAAATAATCTTTAGTTGCATTACTGGTTGAACATGGTGCTAAACTCAAGACAAGTCCTTAGTCTGCCTAAAGTCTCACTTCTTTCTAAATAGTTTTTCAAAAATAAGTTAACAGATGCATGAAATATGTCACCTGTAAAGCACAAAAAACCCCAATCTTTTTACATGTTACAAACTCACACTCCGCACCAATTGTTAGTTGCAATTTATGAGTCTGAGAAAACAAACTTGTGCATGGCTGTTGCTTACTGTAGATCGAAATTAGTTTTATTTCAATGGGGGTTCAGGGTCTTACTAGGTAATTTATAATGGCAATATCCACAACATAACTTAGCAAGTTAGCAATGCATATCAGTTATAAACTGTGGTGCCAACACACTTACCAAAGCACTTGCTCAGATTGGTCTGTTTGTCAATGAAGACTTTGGCAGAGACCACATTTCCAAAAGGCATAAACATCTGCAGAAGATCCTGGTCACCAAACTCTTGCGGCAGGTGGTAGATAAACAGGTTGGCGCCCTCTGGCCCTACTCCATTTGGTAAGAAAATCATAAACTCAAGTTAGATCCATGTTTAGGTTGCATACGCAAACAATTACTTCATTGTCAAGCTTATCTTATTTAGAAAACAGATGAAAAATTATGGTGATGAAATAGATGTGCAGACCTGCCAACCTTGAAGAAATTTTATGTGTACAACCTGTAATGTATGTTGGCAGGTCTGGATGTGCTGCTGCAGGCTGAGGAACTACTCACCTTCCTTCTGGCTGCCAGCAATGCTCTGCTGCAGGAGAGACTGGCCGTAGAGGGAGGGCAGGGCAGAGGCTGTGTACTGCTGCATCCCTGAGTAGGCCTGAGTCAGAGCGTCCATGGAGCTGGCTGCTGATCCGTTGGCCATAGAGGCTCCCAGGCCTCCATTCATGGCCCCCATACCTGTAAAGTAGAAACAAGTGAATGTGCTGCACGCTCATTTTACAACTTGCAGGAATATATTTTGAAGGTTGACGCTAAATGTGTTTTTGTCCACCAGGGGGCAGAAAATCTCACTTGTCAAGTTTTAAACTCTGGCCATTTTATTAGGTACACCTATACAATTTAATGTAATCCAGTACAGCACATTTTCTACCTCTACAAAGCTTGTAATGAAATGGTTTGGTCGAAACTTTCCAACTTTTCAAGTTCCAAGGTGGGAATATAACAAAATGTTGATTATCAAGGTTGTAGTTGGTGGTGGTGTCATTGAACTGCGTTAAATATCGGCACACATCTAATAAAATAAGATAATCCTTTACTGAAGTAAATACAGATAAAGATAGAACTTTACAAATACATTAACAGTTTATCAAATTGAATCAAGAATAAGATAAGACAGACTACACAGATCAGTTCAACTCAAAATTTAAAATATCCCACCCCCTAATGTTCAGGTACACAAAACGTCAGAAATGCCTCTCAGTACACTGTGGTTCAGTTCAACAGCACTGCAAGCTACATCCTCAATAATAAACTTAAAAAAAATGAATACCTGATCATTATTATTCTTGTAAAAGGTAAAGGTTATTGCTGATCTGTGGTAATTGATTGCATTAGATATGGGTGTAACTAATAAAGTGGCTACTGAGTGCATGTTTTATGTGCTAGCAGAGAAAAGCCGACTGACACACGCCGCAGCAGCAAACATCAGCTTGCCGTTCCAGCAATCCAAAACCCTGATCTTTTTCATCCTTTAGTGGTCAAAAATGCTTCATGAGGCATTCAAGATAATGTGCAAATGTTAGCAACTATGTACAATTCCTAAAGCTGTTATCAAGCTATTTAAAAAAGACATTCTTACCAGTGACGCTGCTGGTTAGAGCGTTGAGGTTGAGGCCCATAGAGGTCCCAGTGAGACCTTGCAGGGTGCCAAGAGATGCCAAGGTGTTCATGGCAGCACCCGCGCTAGACCCCGCTGTTGAACCTGTTGTTCAAAGATGCAATAAAAAGAGGACATATGGGTTACCAGAGGGGAGACCTGTCCATGTTAAAAACGCCACATATCGCTATAAACGCTTGCATCTTTGCCACAAATTGTTATGGTTATGAGAGGATGACACAGCAGTGAGGGGGCAGTTAAAAATCTGCCTCTTAACGAGAAGAGGTCATTATCGCAGCAGCAATATGCTAAAATCAGACAGATGGAGCCAATGTATATTTACACAGATTAAAGGGAAATGGGGGCTCTCATAAAATTTTATATGTGGGTGATTAACTCCCATAAAATAAATGAGGAATGGCTGAGGGCTGTTAGGCAAATGGCAGATGAGGGAGGTTTGCAGAGCAGTTTGTAGGTATCATCACAGCAAAAGGGGGAAACTGAACATGCATATTTATCTCAATGGACGGCGAATATTTATCTAGATTTAAATGTTGCATGTGAAGATAAATGCAGGTGAACTGAGCAGTTATGACCAAGCAAGGTCAAAAACTCAGCAAACATCCATAAACAAACACTCTAACAGAGCTAAACATGATTATGAACACTGCCATAGGGTCTGCCTCACACTGGGTGCTTAATACTGTATGTACAGTACATGCACATACTACAAATTCAGCTCATGTTAGTGTTTAATTACCTGGACTACCCAGTGCTCCCAGGGCTCCACTGTTTGTAGTCAGGGCGCTGGTGGAGGTCGGGCTGCCAGAACTCTGGGCTGCGGCCGCAGCAGCAGCTAATGTAGCCAAGTTCTGCAGCTGAAGGGGGTTCACACCTGCTGTGAGTACAAGAAACAGAGGTGATTATCAAAAACCGCCAAATTCATGCTCAACCTCTCGCAGAAAGAAAGCCTCAGAGGAAACAAACTTTCCAGAATGCAAGCATACAGACTATATCTTTACAGGAAAGTTTTTTATCTTCATTCCTATTTGTCTTAATTGTTTTGTTTATCCAATCACATTCTAGTCATTTCATTTGGTAATTTAGGCTTTATTTTACAAAAAAAAAAAAAAAGGAAAAAGAAAGAAAGGTATTGTGGTTTTTTGTAGTCTCACACTAGTTCTAGGGTTGTTTTAGGCCCCATCGTCACCTGCATGGGTATTTCTTAAAACAATATACGTTTACACACTGGTTTCAGTATTAGAACTAAAGTTATACTTTGAAATGTACATAACCAGCCCAACTATAATCATGGTGTGTATTGTTTCTTGCTTCAGATAGATGTATTGTTTTCTCACAGGTCTATTACTTTTTAATTTGAACAAGTCATGGTTATATGCTTCGTGTGCTCGTCTTTAAGCAGCCTGCACAGGCCTAGAATAGCAGTGCTGATTATTTATGTGCCACTGATCTGAAAGAACAATGTGATTTACTGCAGTTAAAGCCATGTGGGCGTAGAGCACTGAGTCACAAGGTTCGTGACATGAAAAGTGTCGGCTTGTTCAATTATAGAGGATCACTCAAGAATGTCTCCACATCTGAAAAGGGTGAACTTACCTCCTAGCCTCTGAATACTATTGAAACTGCCTTGGTTACTGGTAGAGGTGGCCTGCTGGAGCAACTGTTGGGACAAAGAAAAAGAATCAAATATGAGACAAACAATTAAGTCTTCAATGATAAACAATTTAATCACAATTGCTTGTTGCAATTTAAGAACAATGTTCAATTCAGTGTTGCCATTATACTGTAAATGTGAGGACAGAATGAGCCGCTATGATCTTGGGTTTTAAACACTCATCTTTTAATATGTGATGCTTCGTTCTCTTTATTCAGAGACAGCATCATTAGTGATTTAGGCCTCATTTACACTTGCCATCCCTGTATCCGCATTAAATACTTTCATTTACACTTCACACTTGTGATCTGTCCAACAAAGGTGCACATGGGCCTGCTCACAATCCGTCTTTGTTTTCCCAGGCTAAAAGCTACAGGAGGAATTTAGCTTCTGTTGAAGTGAAGAAGTAACTCTTGTTCTGTCATTTTTGGCTGTGAATTTATCAATAACAGGTTGGCTCTCATTGGCTGACAGCTATCCATAAAACAAAGACATGAATAATGTTTATGAAGCACAAGCGGGATAACATTTTGTCGTCTTCATGGCCACGTCCTCCTGCATACAAGTCAATGCTGTCTCACTGCCACAGATTATTCAGTTGCTGAACTGATCAGGGATTCGACAGACACTGCAGTCACTGCGCTTTATAACGCCTCTTATGTGTAGACTTCACCGGCTTTACTTTTTTGAGAACAGCTTATTTCAGTGTAATTTTATTTGACATTATCAAAGGAAATGGGAGACAGAAAATGGATGCATTAAGAAAATCAGACATTGAATGGCCATTTCCAGACAGGTAACTGACATAGAAACAAAGGACGAATAAAGTCTAGATTATGAATGTGTCTTGAGAGAAAAATACATTAACACCTATTCAACAACATCTGGCTAGAATGCGTCTCAAACTTCTTCAGGAAGTGATTTGAAAAATCCATTTTCCATCCTTTTCATTTACATGTAGCTTTTTTGAGATTGGATTGCTATTGAATTAGTGAAAAATGGGGTCTGAGTTGCACCAACAATGCAGAAACTCTGAATTTTAGGAATACATTACCAAATGATAGATGTCATGATTGCTTTTGCTACCAAATCCCTCTACTTCCTTGATTCAAATTGTATGTGAAATATTTGGATTGATAAAATTGCAGCTCAGTCAGTACTTAAAGTGCATGCAATAGTCTCAATATCTCTAGTTTTCCTCCCAGAAACACAAACAGCTCAGCTGTTCAGGTTATATCCATGTCACATGCCCATTGGCTCTGAATCGAACAGGCCACATGGAAGTCACATGCTAGTGTCCTTGAGGAAGAAAACAAACTGAGGGAGACAAGATATTCCTATTCTGAGCCGAGGAGAATCAGTTTATATTTCAGGTCTGAATAATGTGCAGCATAAAAACTTCCATTTATGTGCATTCTGCACATCACACTGTTTAAATGCATTAATCCTATGATAAGGTAATCTTCTTGATATTTTGATAACAACTTAACATTTTTCCAAAGGTATGAGGCTTATGAGGCTGTCTGTGTTGCTGACAAAATGGCTGCTGCATTTCCATCCTGAACAGACACAGTCACAGTTTAATAACAGAATTCAATTCAACATATCACGGTGAAAAATCCTGCCTTTGTGAGGCTTTCCATTCGTACTGTGGTCTGTTCGCACATGAACCTAAACACCACACAATCACTGCATTTCTTCAATCTTACATTCAAATGAAAAGTGCAATTTCAGACAAATTAATGTATAATATGCACTGCTGTACCTTCAACCAGTACACCTTATACAGCTTCACACCCCCTTTTATACATTTTTGATGATATATAGTTTAATTGCTATATATATTCTGTTTATATTTATTGCTTTTGGACAATATCTTGCCCTCTATGTTTGTTGCCGTCATACTTTATATGTATTTATATGTACCATATTCCTGCTGTTCCATGCCTATTCCTTTTTATACATTTTATTGCTTTATACCTTATTGCTTACTTTTACTGCCATTATATTGTTATTCCTTTTTACATTAAGTTTACTCAATTTACCATTTCTGTAGTAGAGGCTCTCAGCCAAAGAATATCACACAACTGTACTTGTACAACCGTATTGACAAACACCTTAAATCTTAAATGTCTAATGTATTGCCTTACACAGTATGTATTCCTTTATGTGTCTGGGAGTCCTGTCAAGCGCCCCATACAGTCAACAAAAGGCTAAACTGTTAACACACTTTGAAGAAACTAAAACGATGCCATATGATGAAACATGGGTTATTGTGCGGCTCAGCGGGGCAGCATGTTTGAGCAACACTTACGGCCAGGTACTGCGGTGTGAGGGTCCCCAGGCCGGCAAGGTTTCCCCAGGTGGAGGCGCTGTTGAGCTGCTGAATCTGCTGTACTAGCTGCTGCTGCAGGCGCCGCTGCTCCTTATCTCTCTGTGTGTCTGCAAACTTCACCACCAAAGGTGAGGAACAGCCCTGAAGCAGTGAAGAGGTCAGAGACGTTAGACCCATCCAGAAGCACACTGAAGAATTCAGAGTTCATTTACCAATGCAAGGACACAGTCATTGCAAGGAATAATCTTCCAAAACGGGGGCATCATCTACGCCTCAAGACAATTTTTATGCCTGTTGCATTCATATCAAAGCTAACACACAGAAGACATCTGCCATGCATAGCTGAGCCAGGCCACATTCCAAAATAAGGGGCACAGGATAATGCTGCAGACAGTGAACCTTTTAAGCGCTCTTCAGAGCTGAACTGAGTCCACAGACAAGCAGACAAGAGATGGAGACAACACTTAAAACATGACATTAAATGAGGATATGGAGATAAAGAAATGCATTACAATACACACAATCTCACAAACAGACAGTCACATACTGTTCAGAAAGACGCATGGACACGAGGCATGCGATGCAAAAGTATTTTGAGAGTTGAGAGCCAGACAGGGACCAGGCTGGACAGGGAAAATGGCTTCTGAACCAGCAGCATCTCCCATACCAGCTGAGAATTGGGGAGGTTATGATATGGGGGGAAATAGGTGGCACCACCACTGGGACCTGCGTTTAATCTGGTAGGAGGAGTGTTATGTTTGGTTGGGCTCCTAATTAGACTTGGTCTGATGCTTCACTGGGGAGCATCTGACCTGCTAGCTGTCAAATTACTGCTGCTCCACTTCCACTAAGACACCATTGGCTACACGATGACATGGACCCAGTTTTTTGAAGAAATCTAATAGGGTGGCTGCTCCAGGCAGGGTTAATTCTTTGTTAACCTATATTTGATGGTGTGGGCTCTTTTCCCTGTGGTCCAAAATTTAGATTGATTATAGCTGACTGTGATGGCTATGCTCTAGAATATTAGCAGAATCAATAAATGAGATGCATTTAGTTCAGCCCAAAATGAGAGATGACAGCAATGCTCGTTGTGTCCTGTTCGCTCCGTATTCAGCAGCTATGTGAGAGGCAATGTTTCGTGTTGTATTCAATTATTTTGCAGACGACAATATAATTTTGTAATTGGCAAGAGTGGTTTTGGAAATGACTCATGCTCTGTGATGAATGGACGCCATCTGCTTGGACAGGTTGTTCATATTTCCAACACAAGGGGGCAGCAGAATGTATGGGGGGGAAGGGGGGAAAATGAGAAATAGGTGCTAAGGGGTACAGTACCTCCATAGTCTGAGAGTGATGCATGGTTTTGATTGCATTCTGTGCCATTGCCCTGGTAGCAAATGTGACAAACGCACAGCCTGTAGGGGGGGAACAATAGGAAAGGGGGGGAGAGGGAGGGAGGGACAAGAAGAAACAAAACAAGACAAAAGGTTTGGACAACTCGTTATGAACCCCAAAAAAACACATTACAGTACAAAGAATGGCAACTCCCAAGCACACAGAACCACCCTCACTGGTTAGCACACGGAGAAAGAACACAACAAGGAGAACAGTAACACGTGTCACATGAGCACAGTGATCGACGGATTAAATTGCCACCCAAAGAGGCTCGACTATGTGGTGTCATGGTGAAAACAGTCAACGTGATTATATACACAGAAAATGCACACAGAAATAGACACTGAAAGGCTTTGATTTGCTAAAATAAGTGAGATCTGCAAAGATCAAAGGGTATTACGGTCCATTTCAAATTGCGGTTACACTGCGCATATTTACTGGAAAAAAAGAGCAGAAATTCATGGCCAACCATCTCTGCTAAGAGGTTTAATCGTATACATCAACACGAGAGCCTCGTGCTGCCTGCTATCTGAGGCTTTATGCAGTAGAGAGCTACGTAGGAGATGCAACGACAGGCTAATTCCAGCCTTTGTAGAGTGTGATGAAGGAGGCGGTGAAGGAGGAGCTGAGCTGAGCCGAGCCGCCTGCCAGCTGAGCCCACGAACACCAGCAGCCAGCGGTTGCCAAGGCGACGGGCCATTGTGCCGGACAGTGAGCGCGGTGGCCCTTCACTGTGAGATGTGGAGGCTGAGTGTAACAGTGACGAGAGGATAAGACTATGGGGATGGAATGGGTGCCACTGGAGGTGAATAGCACTTCATTTGGGGGTGGAGGGGGTTGGTAGGGAGGGGCCTGTATAAATACTTGGTGCTGGCTGTGAGGCTGAGAACACTGTGCCTGTGCTGAAAGAACACCTACCTCTGCTCTGACCATCTGGTCCCCGGAGAATTCGGCACTCTTCGATCTGCCCGAAAGACGAGAACATCATTCTGATCTCGTTCTCGCCGTATTTCTTTGAAACCATTCCGATGAAGAGCTTTCTGTCTTCTACCGCTGCAGGAGGATGAAAAGAACAGCTATTCAGTTAAACCCAAACAATTATGGAGCTATGAAAGCGGCTGTTACATCAGGCGTTAAATCATGCACCTCGCTTTTTCTTGTTCGAGCTCTCTCCTTGTCATGCTGCCACATTTTCTGCCTCTCACTCAAGGTGCCAGCCTCTTGGTACAAATCTCTGCAACTTGCAGCTTTGTTTCCCTCGGTGTCTACTTCTCTAGACAGATGACTATCATCCATTTGTGGTCTCCTCCACATACCCTGTACCTGGCTCTTCTCTTCTCCCCTTGGTGCCTTTTAAAGCCCTTAATCCTCCTAACCCCTGACACTATATAGAAATTGTGTACTGCTGCACATTCCCTGAACTAAGTCCTTTCTCAGGCCTTCATATTTTAGCATTAAATAGAGACAAAATCCAGCCCCCACCCTCTTAAAATCTCACATCCCATTTGTTTTGGCTTGAAGATTTTTCCCTCCCATCCTTTGGCTGCCGTCACCCTGCATCTCACATGAATCCACTTACCACTTGTTTTCTCACTGTCAGCGGGTTTCATCTGGATAGGATGATGCATCTGAAATAAAGGGGAGATAAATGGTTAACACTGCACCTGTCACCGTTATAAACTATGCAGGTGCATGGCCTCATAATCTCTCATCACAGGGGTCTCATATCTTCACACTCACAGCCCCCTCACTCCCATCTTTGAGCATTTCTCTCTGCCTCTTGTTTTGTTCTCTCACTCTGAAACCTTCATCCCTCACCACTGCCAGATTCAGGAGGAAGTGTCTGAGTTGACGGTGGGGATCAAATTCTCCAGTATCCAATTTCACTTCTCCCTCTAATGTAGACTTGTGATTGAACTTATCGATTCTTCCTGTCAACACCCCTTATCTTCTTTAGAACAATTTTACAGAGATGGTTGACAAGCAAGCCAATTCTGTATTGCTTTCAAATGTACAGTGAGTTTCTTTAACCCGCTATACATCATTAAATCACACACAAACTGAACAAGGTGTGGCAAATCAGAGCCGTGAAAAATCTGATATGAGTCAGCCCAACATCTCTGAACATGACGCTCTTTCTCAAGCTGTGTATGTGAGAAAATGGATGCAGAACAACTACCTCAGGATCTGTCATTTCATGCCATCTAATGAGCACTTTTGTCCAAGGCGACTCACAGAACTTCAAGCAATATATTTTTAGCACATTCACCTGCCATGTGACGCCAAAAGAGGGAATAAATGTAGCCGTGAGATGCCTGAGCAGGTTGTACTTATGAAAAACGGTGGGTTTGTTTTTGACAAGCACTAAAGAGAAACGGACAGATGGCCTGCTCAGTATGGGTACTGGCTAGCGTCACTGACCGAGGAGAGCGAGGCACAGAAGGGAGAGAAAGCAGGAACAGGGAAACAAGCTTTTCCACTGACACGCAAACCAAACTCAGTGGCTTGCAGTCGATGCCAGTAACAGTATGACTGCGTATTGGGATTCGAGAGCTGAGCTGTTAGACCACACTTTATTTGAAATGTCTGGCTGATTGATAGTCCTCCGGTGAAGAGCTAGACCCGTATACTCTGCCTGCTACACTCATTTATCAACCCGGTTCAATATTTACCTGTAACCTCACTGACAGAGGCTCCTTTTCCAATAGACTGGGCTATTGACTTAATCGACGACTGGAGTTGTTTGGTATAGATTTAATTGATTGGAAGGAGAGTCATTTAGAACGGTGTATGGGCAGGGCAGATTTATAGAGGTTTAACAAGCAATAGCACTTATTCCAGTTGACTGGGCTTTAATCTCTCTAGATAAATCAGGTAAGGAATTAAGAGACCACACTCACTCCGAGGAGGCTGCATTGTTCAAAAAGATTTCAACTCAGCTCCTTTTATACCTCAAACTTTGGGAAATAAAAATGTAGATGTGCATCAATGATTCATGAAGACAAGCATTAATAATTTGTTCCACTTTGTGGCGATCAGGTCCTGTGCCTCAGTGAATAACCTGCTGCCTGGTCAAGCACACTTTACCTGATACCTGCATGTGTGTGTGTATATATGTGTGTCAGGTCAGCTGGGTTATCAATTCAGTGTGTCGAGGTTCAGGGCAGTCCTCGGTGTGGTGTAAGTGCATAGAGGGGGCTGAGATATTTCTCAGGCCAGACAGGCGTTCAGTGAGCCGAGAGCTCATTATCGGCCAGCACACATCTCACAGCCTGCACCGAGGATGTAGAGGGGCTCAAGCAGCTAAAAGCAGCCCATACTGTGCTTACTCACCCCACTTAAGGTCTTTATGTTGTGCAGTGCATTCTGGGCCTCCAGTGCAGCTTTTCTTGTATAAAAAGTTACAAAACAGCATCCTGCAGAGAGAAACCGGGACAAACAATGGGTAGGGGGAAGGAGACAAAAACAGTATTAAAAACGCAGCACATACAGACCGTAAATGCAAAACCATGACTGCTGCAGAGCAGGAAAAAAACTAAATGGATCACAGTAGGTTCTCCACATATCACATGTTAGAAACATGTGACAGGATATTCTTAGCTCTGACTATTAGATGTTGCACACAGCTCATGTAGGAGCTTGCAGCGAGGACACTGGAGTAATGAGATAGTTGAGGGCTGTTGGGCGACATGGCCATAGAGATGACCACAGGGTTGGATGGCTGTCAGGAGGCACTGATGCAACGTCCGTGGGTCAACACAGCCCGGACAAGCCAGGGCAAAGTACCAACACATCAACACATCAGAGAGAGTGATGCCGCATTACATAAGAATCCAATCACATAGAAACACACATACAGGAGGCATGAAAACAGCACAAAGAGACAAGAGGGAGCAGTAGTGTGAGCGAGGAAGAGGTGGTGGGGGAGGGGGATGAAGAAAAGAAGAGCGGGGGAGGAAAAAAAAAAAAAAACCTCTCATCCTTCCGTCCCAGCAGACCGCCAGTGGCGTTCCAGCCTGTCAGTTTCACTGGGCTGGGGAAGTGGAGCACTGCAGCGTCTCTGACCTACATAGTGTGTATTATGCTGTTACTGGAGCTCCCAGGCCGCGGGGAGGGCTGTTGAACTCTAATATGCATCGAGCTGCTCTCTTCTCTCTCACAACCAGCTGAGCTCTCTCTTTCTCTGCTGCTTAGCCCTGCCTCCGATTTACTGGAGCTAAATAAACCATCCAGAGAGGCGTGATAGTTATCAGATGATTTTTTCATGACCTGCAGTAGACGCGACCTAAAAAACACCACAAATCTGATGGCTCCTCAATACATCTGTGGCAAAGTAAACAACCAAAATGGAAGTGGGATTACAGCAATTTCGCCAAACAAATCAAACAAAAGCAAGATTGATGACACATGCAGAGGGGTGGAGTGTGTATTATCTGCCATGCAAATAAACACAAGTAAGATAGCATCCTGCTTTGATAAAACTGCACCCACTTCTCCCAGTAGAAAAAGGACTACTGAGAAGGGAGGACGGCAGTGAAATTGATGGTCGTGTGGAGTGCTGCTGCGATATATTCACCTCACACAGGCAGGGTGAGCCAAAGACTGCTGTGATCAGGCCAGATTATCTATTAGAATACATTAACATTGCATTAACATGTCAATAGGCCATCACAGCTGACACTCCGCATAGACCAGGGGAGGGATCTGCTAAAAAAGGGGGCTTTGAACTCCTCAGCCTCCCAATGAGCAGCACAGTGTTGGCTGTATATTTATATACGCTCGGCATAATAAGCACCCTGGAGATTTTCTGGCATTTCTTTGAACACACTCAGGATTATTTGGTGACGATAGATGTGTGTACATCTTGGTAAAAAGATCATGTGAATCAAGTGCTGTTCTGGTGACAGGGTGTGTTGCCTTCAGGGCCCTGACACACTGAAGGCTCTATTTGACCAAACAGTCACAGTGAGGCGAGGAGTCCCTCGAACTAAACTCAAGATCAAAAACAGGAACTACGGGTTCCTTTTTACACATTCCATGAATTATTCAGCTACCGAGTTAGGCAATCAATTTATTTTAGCCAATTTTTTTACACAAAACAACAGTCATCATGTAGTTCTTTGTAATTTAATGCTGCAAAACTGATGTTCAAATGGATGCTAGACATGATAAACACCATAAAGGCAAGAGGTTTGTCTCCAAGTAGCAGCATTGTTGTCAGCACGTCTTGTAAAAGAAGAGAGGATGGGACAAAAGGTAAGCGCTAAAAGGGTAAAAATCACAGACTCACTGGACTGAACAGCCAGTGAGGCAACACTCTCTCAGCTTGCCTCCCTCAACGATTTTACAGACTCAATCAGCAAAACAGCAGCTTATAAGGGCTAAATAATGCCAGTGGTTCTGGACACACCTCAGAAACTACAGGTGACGGTTGGCTAGAGACCTTTAATAAAAGGCAAACGGCTCTGGACAGCTTGGTCCAGCTTAGTGTGGCCGGGAAACCACTGGTAGCACAAAACAGGCTCCATTTAAAGTCCAGCATCAAACAGAGTCCCACCACAGTAAAACCCGAGAGTGGATTAGTGCCTTTAACCATAGTGAGTCATCCAACCATCAAGGGAATTGAAATTTGGGTGGTGTGGTAAACCCAGGACAGTTACATCAGGGAAACTGTCGTTTACTTTATTCACCTGCAGTTAGATACGGGAGAGTGAGCATTTCCAGTGGCACTTTGCAGCTCTTTGCAGACAGCGGGCTTCCACTTCACCGTCTCCTCTAATTGCAACATAAACTGAATCGCTCAGCTCGAGCACCATTTCTAAGGTGAGCGCATCGATAGATGTCTTAATGGAAAATTGCAGTTGAGTAACACTTCCTTTATAAAACGCCTCTTTCAGACCAGCATGGCAAAGTAACAAAAAAAATCCCATAAAGCAGGGTTATGGAAAAGGTGTTATTTTTTAACCCCGAAACAAAAGAGTATTGAATCATCTCATCTGTAGGCGCAAACACAGCTGCATTGCGTGTGTAGACAAGCAATGCTGTGCATTGCCTCAGGGGACTGTGCTGAAATGTGATGGTAGATGATGTGGCAATAACAGGGTTTTGTGTATTGTGACCACTAAAAGCAAGGGAAATGGAGGACAACAGTGGCCAAATAATGGTCCAAGTTTCTCTGTACTTCTGTCCTCAGGAAGGTAACCAAGAAATACTTTGATGTGCAAATTAATCATGGCTATAGATAATTATTTCACCATTTAGTTAAAAATGTATGTTTTGAATGAAACAGAAGAGCATTTACTCAATCAGACGGTAATAAAAATGACACAAAGATGCCAAGTTACGAGTCCCCAGAATGATTAATCAGCAATGCACTCAACGCAACATTTAAAAAATCTGGTACATAGTATTCACCAACGTCTTTCAACAATGTGTTGACTTTACCTTTGCTCTGAGGGGGATTCTGGGTGCGATCACGGAGGATGTTGATCTGGTGCACAGCTCCAAAGGGCTCAAAAAGCTCTTTTAGTTCCGTTTCTGACCAGGAGCGCGGGATCTGTCCCACAAACATCTTGATAGAGTCTGGGTCTGGCTGGTCCAAGTGCTCCAGCGACCCGTTCATCTTGCTGCCGTTGCCGTTGCTAAGAGAAACAAAAAAATATATATATTTTTTTAAGTTAGAATCGGTGCTCATATATACATAAAGTTCACTGTTGAAGGATCAAAATGCATCAATTACGCAATTAAGATTACAGGATGATGCAACTTCTTCATATCAAAAACAACGTGAAAATATCTTTGGTCTGAAGCTTTCGCACAATATCTAAACTGGAGGTTGGGACCTTGGTATTTGAGAAAGAAATGTTATTAATGTAGATATGATGATGACATGCAAGTATAAAGTTTTAAAATATGTGGCATGAGACTAAAAAGCAGTCAATAAAATCAGTGAAAGACAAAAAGTTTTAACTTCAAGGGACAATAGTCTGCTTTGACAGGATACTGTTCCATTTCATCCATTTTCAATAGTAAAGGTCTCAATACTGCTGCTGCGACTCGTTCCAGCGGATCTGATAAATGTAGTGCCAAGTGGTAGGTCTGTCAGAGGGTCAAAACGCCAAAGTGCGTTACAGGATTTGCTAATTAAGAGGTCAGAAAAACAAGCATAACCTGTCGTACTCCAGAGAGTAAAAACATCAGGCAGAACAGAAGCATTTTAGGGAAAGAGACACACATATGCTGTTCAGGTTTTGTCCCAGTAATTTCATTTTATCTGCCTTATTTTAACAATTACCTTTGTAAAATTATGCTTATTCATCACAACACTTCACATGTAAGAATTAAATTACCCAGTGTTTTGTTGCTGATGGCTGTTTACACAACCATTTGTCGACACATGTTGTTAATCATCAATCCATTTTAACAAAGTATAATGTTTCTGCCACACGGACTTGTGTTTTAAAATTATTATCGGAAAGATTTGTGACGCATTTGTCTCCAAAAACAACGAAATCAGCGCAACAAAACATATTTTTGGGAGGCTGTTTCATAGCCATGTTAAACCAATTGTGATTGTTTGGCCAGTGATACATTATAGTGATATTTTACTATCTGCAGAAAGACAGATAAATTCCCCAATAACCTTTTTAAAAACCCAAATACTTCCCAACAACTGGTGCAATTATCTGACAATTCTAATGAGAAACAACCAAAACAAGGTGAAATAAGGTTAAATTATGATTTATGAGGTAGGCTAGACTTAGTGTTTTAAGATAAGTTATGAAAAACCAATGTGCTTTGATAGTTTCAACATTTCGAGATATCAAACAAGAAGCCAAGTGGTTTATAGAGCATTAAATCATTTGAAGTGTGCCTATTAAACATGTGTACACATAAGTAGATGTTCAAACAATATATTGTTTACAATAATGGACTCAACAACATATCAGGCAACAGTCTGGGTGGCTGGTGTAGTAGTGCAATAATGGAGATGAGGGAAATACTAAATCGTGCCATTTTGCTTTCAGGCAAGCCTTGAGGACAGAGAATCAATACCCACCAGTGTACCTACTACTACAGCACCCTTGTCTCACTCACACACAAAATCAAGCACACAAACAGATCCTGACAGGCGTAGAGGCAGTGGAAACCAGGAATGAGGCCGAAGCTATGACCATCCACGGGTGTCGAGGCAGAGAAATCATGTTGAGCATAAAACATCACTCCCAATACCCAATGTTATACCACAGAGGATCAAACAGGGCCAAGGATCACACGTACAACACAGAAGATATTAGTCTGGCTCGCACACACACACACACAAAAAAAATTCTTACAACATTGTAGAAGCATGACTGACAAAAAGTACACTAATGTAAAAACAATTTTGCACACAGACCTTTGGACGCGGGCCATCCATCTTTTACAAATTGAGCCCAGTCGTTCTGCAGAAACACCAAACTCCTTGAGGGACCTGAATGACATGCTAACAAATCACACTTCTGTTCTTTTTCTTCTGAAATAACTCCACACCTCAGTATGAATGTTTTTTTTCCCCTGGAGGCTGTCAATACATTCGAATGATGATGACATACAAAATAGAAAAAAAAAGCTCCAGTGAAACAAAAGCCTCTCTCCACCAAAAAAGGGGTGAGTGCCCCCCTCCCACCAGCTCCGACAGCTCAACAAAAACAGCACTGCAGAGCTCCAAACCTCCAAGAATCGCCAGTTAGCAGACAGAGATTTTGCGGTACATCTCCTCCTGAGGCGCTTTGGCGATGGTACAGAGAGTAACCTACAGCTTCTTCACCACAGCAGGGGGAACAATCACATATTGTTCCCCCATGCTGGAGAACACTATTCACCGTTCCTCTACAGCACAATGGGCCGAGTCAGAGAGATGCTTTGGAACACATCGAAGGCTACGTCTGCTAAGGCCACAGCACTGGTGGGTGACACCATTTATCCAGTTTTGCCAGTGGCACTCAGGCGCCATTTTGCTGAGGGCCCTTTGATGAAATCTCACTGTAGAAGCAGTAAAACCTCACTTGAAAAACTGGATTTGTGTCACAGCATTCATAAACATGAGACTGAAAATCAACTCCCTTTGAACCCAGTCTCTTTAACAATCATTAAATTCTCAAAACCCCCTGCAGCTGTGCATTGTCTCTTCAGCCCAAGAGACAGTTGAAGAGAAATGTGACTGCAATAACACAGTCTTTGGTCCACCCACACAAAAATGATTTAATTACTGAATAAAAGTCGATGTCATTTATTTATATTACTCAAGGAAGATAATTAAATTGCTCATTAAAACAAAGAAAAAAATCACTGTCTGAGTCAGTGTTGTTACATCATGGTACTACATTGTACACTGGACAGGTGCACAGACAGTAAGCACCGTCTCACAGAGCTGTATCGACCGCTCGAGTCGAAATTGGAGGAAAGAGAAAAGAGCTTGTACAGACAGGAAGGTAAAAAAATGCCAGTGTTGGGAAAAATTCAAGCCAATAGCCTCCCTACTGCTGCACTAGCCTTGAAAAAAAGGGTCAACATCTTAAGAAATACGCACTCATATCTGTAGGGCTAATATCAAACTACCTTGACCAGCCAGTTAGCTTAGCTTAGCACAAAGACTAGAAATGGGGGGGGGGAAACAGCTAGCCTGGCTTTGTCTGATGGTTACAAAATCCATCAATCAGCACCTTTAAAGCTCAGGAAGTTACTGTGACTAAGCTCTATGTAGTTCGGTTTCTCATTAAACTCTTGTTAGGGCCAAGAGTGCACTACCGGGGTTTCAGGCAGATTTCCCCCCGATTCGCCCCTCCTTACAATCTGATGAGAAATCTAGTCAGGGACCTTGGTCCATAATTAAGTTCAGCCCAGATTATCTGGAAATGTGAGGGGTGCAGAGATCCAGTCTTAGACCTCCAAACTGCTTGCAGACTCATCTGAGCTGCCACAAGAAATATCAACCATGTTTGATAATGTTGATATGTTTGATATGTTTAAAATGTGGATGATTACAGCAGCACTTTCCGAGCAGGACCACAATAGCCAATGAGAGACATTCAGGAGCAGCCGACTGTGGTAAACATTCTAGCCCTCAAGGCTAACGTTAGCTAGCATACTACTGTTGACGAATATTAAAACTGACAGGTAATATCTCATCTCTAATTCTCACCAAGAATAGACAACATTTTATCATCTAGATTGTTTCTTTTGCCTTTATTTTTTTTTTTACCTCACAGCAAAGTAGTAACGTTACTACAGCAAGTTGTTTCGCCACAGCCTCCATTTTGTATACATCTACTCCCCCCTTGGATCACGTGAGGTGGGGTATCGCATCCTCTGGCACAATTATGTTATTATCATGTAGTGTTGTTGCAGCTTTTTAAATCATAATGTGTGAATGTTTGAGATTAGAGAAAGGAACATCAGTGAAGATTGACTGTGTATGTGATGCAACCCGACTTAAAAATCAGTTTGGATTTTAGATCTCCTGTAGTGTGAGCCGACCCTAATGAACTAAATAAGTGTGAATCCCAAAATGTCAAGTCATTCCTTTAATTTATGGTTCGCCCTGCTAACTTAGCAACCAAAAGGTGACAGCTGCCTACAAGGATCAGTATCTCTCTGTCAGTTTGAAGTAGCACCTGCTGATCTAAAGTAGTATCTATGAGTGGAGATACAGTGTCAAGCTCTTTAAGCTGCATAATGTTGTGGCAATACGGTAGCAGCATTATGCCAATATGAAGCTGCATACACCTTAAAATACTGTAAACAGTTTTTACAGGGGTTATTTCTTCAGTGGAAATTAGTTTGAGAAATGTTCTCAGTAGCATCAGAGTAACCAGGACATATCAGTAAAAACTCATCGCTGTTGGCATTATTTTAGATGTGTTTTAAAAAATATTGAATGTTCCCACAAATGACACTGCATCGGCCGACAGCAGAAATCTCAGGATGGACACAGCATCTTCAAAACCTGAGCAAATTTGTATTTAAGTAACAGCATTTTGAAGAGGATGACTGTTCTAGAGGCCACTGTCTGCTTCACCGTCGTATCCACTTAAGCAACCTCTTCCCCTTCGCAAACACATTATTGGCACATTATTGATACGAGCATCATCTCAAAAATACTACACCTGATGCAGTCAATACTGCTGCTCCCTACAGCAGACCAGCAGAGAGCTCCCAGACAGTAGTGATGAAGACTTTTGCTGAGCTTCCACAAACAGCCCTGCGATGTGGCAGCTCATCATGCTCTAAGACGCCCTGCAGCAGCTGACAAGTCATTCAGAGCCACAGCCTCGACAGTTGCATGCTTACTGCTGCACCACTCATAAAAAAGGGTGATTTATCGGGACCATGTGTCTGTCCTGTTGGTGAGCTCTGACCGCGCAAGTATGCCAGTGACACCTTTGCTGTGCCCGTAATAGAAAGCCTGCCAATTTGCCTTGTAATGCACATGATTTTGAAAGCTCAGCGTTGTGTGCTTGGACATTACTCACCAAACCATCAGGGGTCACAGCGGCAACACATGTCACATGATTTTGTTTTGTTGCCACTACTAGTGGAAAGCGAACTTACTGCTCCCCATTACTTGTGGTCACTTAAATTAAAACCCCTGCTAGAAATGTATTTTCAACATTACTTGCCGTTTGTGTTATTTTGCATTTGCAATACCAATTAAACTACCACAGTGTTTTAATTAAAATACTGATCCAACAAGTCTTTTTAGAAATGTTACAGAGCTGAGTGTCTTCCTGTTTTGAGTAATAGACTAAAACTCCTTTGCCTTGGGCTGTTTTGGCAACCAGCAGCACACTGCTGTCATGCTTTATTGGGGATAAAAGAAGTCAAAGTTCACGTGGACACTCGTAATGCCTCTGAGAAAAGAGGAAAATCAGTCCACTGAAACAGCTGTTTGAGAGTAATTCCCTCAAAAAATTCATGAGTTGCTTTTTCTTTCAGGAAACCAATGGCCCTATAAGCTGATTCAACGTGACACAGAATGCCTCTAATGCCTTGGTAATATCTTTGACAGCTGTCAAGTAGAACATAAAGGCTCTCTCTTCTAGCTCAATCTATTTTCTCCACCACTACAAAAAGAGGCAGAATATTCTTTGACAGGTTGAATAATGTTTCACGCGCTAGGTATAAAAATATCCTCCTGACAGGCTTGAAGTTGTAACTTAAAAACTGGTCACAGAAAACAGCAGCTGGATTTAAAGGAGAACTGTAGGACTCCTGAGCTAGAATCACTCAGACTGGTGGCACAGGTTTGAAATATACAAATGACAACCAAGAGAAAGCAGGAGGACTGTGTGTTACTTGATTTCCATACTGAGTGGTCGACTCTAATCAGCACATTGTGGCTCTGATGAGAAGTTATTAAAATATTTTCCTCCTGGCATTAACTCCAATTCAGCTCAATATGGCCTGATTTCATTGTTGCATATCCCCTGATGAAGACAGACATGTTCAATCAGCCTCTGAATGGGCCGCATGTTAACAGACGGCCAGCATCTGATGACAAGGCCCGCCCCATTAGCTCCATAATCACACCAAGTGTCCCTGGTGGTTATGGATGACGTTGCTGAAGTAAAGCTCGTGTGAGCGAACAGTCAAACATGTGACCAAATAAACTCTTCTCGCGCCACTGTCAATGTCAGATGGAGCATGAATTTAAATCTTCAGGTGGAGCACACCGGAACAGCCAGCAGCCTAAATGAAGAGCCAAACAGCCCACTAAAGCAGCAATTACACTTGATTACTTTGACAGAGTGTGCTTGCTGCCCTGACTTACTCATTCATCAATTATCCTCACCTGTGATAGGCCGCAGAACATCTTTAATTAATGCAAAACTCCTACTACTAAACATGTAATGTTTTATTCCAGTTATTTCAAACAAATACGGCACATTTTTCTGTGACTGTGTCAGAAATCATTCACCCACTCACTACATCCTATATTACAGACACTAAGTTTACACTAGAGTAGACCGTGGAAATAATTTAATTACCAGCATAATCAGGAATATCTTCATATTGTTGACTTGAAAAAGCGGTCTAGCTCGCTGATGCACAGTCCTAAGTTTGTCCCCTCACATATTCTGAATTGCCTAAACCTGTCACCATGGCTGAAGAAAGCATGCCTTGGACATTGTATCCCCCACATAAACAAGTTCAATGATGTGTGTGAATACTTCAGATTCCAAACTAAATAAAAAGAACAGGGAGATGAGGTTACCACCAATTTGGTATAGTTTATTTGTGCAGCAAGACCTTCTGATTTAGGATTACTTAAGATTCTTTGATTGTTTTTCACTAAAAAACAAAAAAGTGTGTGTCCTATCTGTGAGGTTATAACAGTATTTGTTTCATACAAAATGTAAGGGTGGTTCCAGTATGTTTTAGTTCAATTTTAGTTCTTATTTTCAAAGTTTTAAGCATATTTTGGTGATTATCAGGATAATAATGTGAATCAGAATTATGTTGGGCAGGATAATTATGACATGAAATTTTCATACCGTCTCATGCCAAGTATTAATAGTCATCTCTACAACATTGCCACAATATCTATAGAGATATTTGGTCAAAAATGTTGTGATATTTTGTTGCCCAGTCCAAGTGCTTTTATCGTGATATTATCTTAAGGCCATATCACCCAGCCCTACAGTAGAGTGTGCATTAAAATTAGATTTCTGGACATAATTTTGTGCCACAACAATAAATGGCACCCTGCATTGCTGTATTGTACTGAGAAAGTATGTGTAGCATATATGGACACTGCTTTTTCTACTTGCATTGCTAGAATTGGGGCAATACATCATTTCTGGGGCTCTCAAACTGAAATATAGCACACTACATAGTAAATAATTTGTGATTTCTGACTCTGCCTACAACTGCACACAATCAATCTAAGAGAGAGGATCTCTTGTTGCCATTTTTCCCTCAATCCAATCCATTAACGCTACTCTGGATGTGTCCACTCAAGAAGCGCTTCCTCAACCTAACAGCTGATTCCACTTCATTTGGACTACAGACACTGACTTCTAGGTCACATGCAAGGTGACCTGAATGGTGCATAATCTTGAAACCAAATTGATCTCCAATTTTAGAATTGTAAGCTCAGACATAGCTTATAGCTGGTTTTGCTGCTTTAAAATACCTCTGGTGTAGAATTTTTAATAATCAGCCACACAGCCCTGACAATTTCATGGTCATGGTGGGTGCATCTGGTCTTATGTAACCCTGTCCTACAATATCTTTTGTTTGCAAAGCTTGCAGAGGAATTTGCTCAACCTTCGATCATACCACAAACACGGGGGACGTGATTATGAGCTTTCCAAGGCTGTGCATGTAGCTCCAGGATAGTCAGTCTTGTAATTATTGCCACGCCGAACTAGCAGCAGGAGCAAAGAAACAGGTGACAGACAAGATCAGAACCTTCCTATACTTGGCCTACAACATCTGGCTGCATGGCACTCTCCCGCCACCAACGCCACCCGCACAGTGAGGGGAGAGAACAGAACAGCTGGCCCGAGCAGCCCCCGGACCCTGTGCCAAGATCCTACACTTTGCACAGATCAACAGCTCCCTGGCCACAACAAAAGGGATCACTGTGACGCGTAGCTTTCTGACATAGCACTACGGCTGCGTTGGCTGCCAAAGGATCACGCTTAAGCCCTGATAGTCACTCTCACCCTCATCATTTAGAAGGATAAATCAATCAAATACAGCTGGGGTGAGACCTAATCACCACCTCGCTGTCACTGACTCGCTCAGATTAGGTTCCAAAAATAGCCTTCAGAAGTGTAAAACATAAAAATCATTAATTGGTTCATTTCATTATCAAAAAGGTGGGGCTGCAATAAATTATTTGAATGCACAATTATTCAGCAAATAATTTTTCTCAATTAATCTTCAGTTTGTTCTAGAAAGCGCTAAAAAAGGAAGTTCTCAAAATATTTTGTTCTGTCAAACTAACATTCACAAACCTACAGATACTATTAATGCTGTATGACCGCTACCGATGACTGATAATGTCCTGCTTCTCCTGCCTGATACAGATGACATAACGTATATTTCACATTTCTGTATTTTTAAGAGAAGTTCCTAACCTGTAGTTTATGCACACCTAAGGGCAAGAAAGGCTCAGATATAGCTGTAATGAGGTTTCAGCTTTCACCTTGTGATGATTCAAGTGCTGCACTTGTTAAGTCAATGAAAGCAATTTAGCCTCATATTATCCAAGATATGTGATAATGTAAATTTCTCATAATTTATCGGTCCGATATCAGATTGTAAAGCCCATTGAGCAATGTGATTTTGTGCTATATAAAATAAAATTGATGATATATATATATATATATATAGATATATATATATATATATATATATATATATAGTGCAGAAAGATACACATTGAACTATCACATTAGACAAAGAAAAGCAGCTAATCCCCACAAGCAATAAGTTGTAAATGTGAATTTGTTTGAATAATTGCCATTTATCCATTCTCAAAAACTAAAGTTACCAATTATTTCTCTGTTAATCAACTGTTTCATAGTGAGTAAAACTAAATAAAGGCTAAACGACTGACTTGCAGCCAGTCTTAAAAGCCACACTGACATTATTTAATGACAAAACCACTAAAAATGGGCTTCAGTTTTGATCGTGACATTTCCTTAAGTGCTTCAAGTGCATGAAATCAAAAGACCATGCTCATTTTTTACAGCGAATTAAAGATAGCTCTCCTGAAAGAGCAAACATTTAAATTTTAAACAGTCTTGTAAAAGCAGACTGTGGTTTGGGAAATGTTTTTGTCAGACGGGATTAGCTGCTATGTCGAGAGGACAGAGTTAGTATAACGTTGACTTCAGTGCTTTGTGAATGTCTTCTCTCCCTGTTTACATGCCCTGTCACAAGATGTCCATTAATGGCTCAATAATGTAGCAAACCACGTGTTTTCTGCCGTTAAGTAAGCCACTCTACATTCAACATGGACGGGGGGCACCAAAGCCTGTGAGATGAAGCTAATGATGTTAGCTAGCCAGTTTGCTAACAGAGAGACAGGGAGGGACGGGGAGTGCGCCAGGCGAGCCGAACCGATAGCCCGTGGTCTGCCTACAAACAAGGCTCACTTGTAATGTTAAGATTGATCTACTAAGACTAAAAAAAGGGCGCCGGTGTCAGTTAGACAAAGAACTACATTATTAGCTAACTTTACGCCAACTTATTACAGCAACTCTCCTCAAAGCACTTCCCTTTAACCCGATGATAACTGAGCGTTTCAACACCTACCGTTTCGATCGAGCACACGTCAACGTAAACTTGTTCAGTTGCAACTAACTAAACACGGAGACGGCGGTGTGTTTGTACAAGTAAAGTCACACAAACACACACCCTTGGCCCCTGCTTTTAAAGACTAATCGATGCTTTTGTGGACTGATACCGAAACGTGCGATCTCCGGAAGCACATGTCACTTGACTGTTGTAGCGCGCCTGGTATCCGATACCGTCGCTAGCAAACTGCGTTGTCTCCCAGTCACTTTTCAAGTAATGTGCGTTAGCCCACAGGGTGTGTGCTCGGTGGTGTCCAGACGAGGTGTTACACGTACTTAACAGGCTTATCGTGTGGTTATATGAATTATAATGCGAGTTGCTCAAACTGCTTCAACTCCAGGTGAGCGTACCGTCACTGTTCGTGTGATTAGCAACGTTAGCATCCCAGTTGGCAGTTAAGCTAGCGTTAGCTACCTCCCAACTCGCCCCGAACTGCTTCATCTCAGCAAACAGTCTCAAATGTTACGGAGGGAGACGAGAGCGAAACGTTCATCGATAGTTGGATTACTTACATTGTGTCGCCCGAAGTCATTAACCGACTTTCGGCCAGAGGGTGGAAATCCAGGTTGTACGTCGAAGTCATGCTCAAAACAACGTCTATCTAACAATGAGGAGAGCGACGTCCGCTCACTCGCAAGAGGCTCAACTCCGGCGAGACGGCGACAAGACGAAGCAGAACAGGTGCAGGGAGGGGGCGTCTTCTTCAAAACTGCATGAGAGAGAGGGAGAGAGAGGCCGCCGATATCCGCCTGATTCCTTCCTCCTAATTTCTCTCTCTCGTCCCCGACTGAAATAAATTGAGGCAAGCCGCTGTCACACACTGCACACCGAGCTGCAGCAAACCAGAGGCGTGGCCTCTTCAACAAAAGTCTGAGACCATGCTGCCTGCTGCTGCTGCTCAGCAAGCCTCACACCGCCTCTAACATATGGAGAAAATACTGTAATGTCCCTTTAGAGGTTGACACATGTTCAATGGAGAGTTAAGTGACCTGATTGTAGTTTTATCAGGTCTCATCTGCTGTGGCATCACCATTATATCCATAGAAGAAACGTCCAGCTCCATTGTATAAGGAGGTCAGTCTGTGCATGAGTCACAGATCTAATGATCCTGATTATAGACTCATTTAAAATGTTTAAATATAGTACCCAGGCCATTACCATCATGATTAATAATGCTGCTCCTGTTTCCATAATTTCTCAAGAGTCTAAATTAGGAACCTGGCTTTGTTTTTATTGGATTAGGCAAATAAACAAGGCTATTCCCAGCTTGTTTATTGCCTTACATTGCGGGACAGGTCCATAAATCTCTTCCAATCAAAAGCGGGATGGTTAAAATGCAGTTTTTCTTGCTGTCTTGCTTTTCCCCAGGGTCACAGGTCATGTTCCCCTTTGTGCTGGGCTGTTGTCTCCCTGGGGGAGGGGGAGCCTATCTTCTTTTGTTGAGCTGGACTTGCAGGGCGAGGCCTCTACACTTGGGGAGGAGAGGTAGGGGGCCTGTTGTCAAGTACTGTTTGCCATCGCAGAGGGGCAAGGGGGGCAAAGCCCAATTATCAAACCACTCATTATTGCCCCAGCAGCTGCACAATCCAAAAATATTATTCATAGCGAGTGTTAAGAAACATCCCATTCACGAAATCCGACTTAATCCTTGTATCCATAGCAATTTCAAGGCAACTTGGCGCCAGTGCAGAGTATGCACTATTGAAGAGAGCCTAAAAGAGGTTTGTATGCATAATGTGATATGCGACCTATTTTGCCATACATGTAGACAAGCCCGCGATGCAACATGCATTAACATTAAGCTTGAGGGGCTGCTATAAAAAGATCGTCTAAACCTCTCTGGAGAATCAGGTTTCATTAAGATGGAGGAAAAATACAATAATGCCATCCCATCTGCAGCATCCACATATTTCCTTTGGCACAATTAGATCTCAGGGGATCTTATTGAATAGATTTGTTATAAAAAAGGGAGCAGGAATCATGTAGAGCAGCTCCAGTTTCTCTGCTGGGTATGTACAAGTACATACAGTACATTGTTCTGTACAGTGCATAATGCCTTCGCGTGAGTTTATTTCTACCTTGTGGCATGCATCTCCTTGGCATTCCTAAGAGATGTTTACTGGAGTGGATTCCAGGGGCTGATTCCTAGTTGCTGGCACCTTCTAATACTAGCCTCCTATTCTTAATCTCAGATTATTACTTCTGTAATCCTATCATAATCCTCCACACGTACCATGCTTTTGTTGTTTACATCAAATGTTTTCCCCTCACGCTGCGGAAATGAAGTCCCACTTACCCACCACCATCATCGTCATCATCATCATCATCATCCAGCATTTCAATTTTTCGTGACAAACTGCAGGGGGTAAAAATAGGCCAGCTTCAAACCCAAATGGGCCACATCGCAGTTTTTTGAACACGTCGCCGTGAACTCAGAGGCACACTTTTTTCTTCGCTCTGCCTTTCGTGAAAGCATTTGCAGAATGGCGACCATCTAAAGAGCTCTCAAAATGGAGAGAGAGAACTTCATCTTATCATGCTTTCATAGAGGAAATCCACTGTGTCAAGATGTGCTAAGCACACATCAGAGCACCATCTTATCAGGGTCCAGTTCCACTAAATGAATGCAAATTTCAAGATGGGGGTAAATGTGTTTTTCTTTAGAGATAACTGATATCTGTTGTTGTTTTTGACTGGGGGAGTACAGTAAGGCCTTGGTTGGTTTCAGGAGATATGTAATCATTGAGGTTTGTGTTTTTCAACGGCCTGTGTGATTCAGAGACAAACACCTGCATCACTGACACATTTATCTCTCGTTCTTTATTTACAGTTCATGCAGGTATCTGAGTGAGCCCTTGTGCAACTTTTAAAGGAGGAGGAAGGTAAATTACATGATGTGAGTATGCTGTAATGTATGGATTTGCTCTGTTCCTATACAATTTATAAATTAAACCCCTGCCTCCTGACTGAAACATTGTTGTCTGGGGAAGATGGGATTGATATGGATGGCCACAATCATTAGATTCAAATACATGATTTCAGGGTTCCTATATAAAAACATATAGGTACACCAGAGGAACACCACCCTTCCCACAGTCACAGCATGGGAGAACGCCTCAACTGGAAACAATACATCCTATGACAATATTCAGCCCAGACAAAGAAGCAGTCCAAATACGGGGCTGCTCCACAAAAGCAGCCCAGATTTGAATGAGGGGCCAACCCCAACGTACCTCATAGGCAGGTCCTCATTCCTGACAGAGATCCCGGCCGCAGAGGGGGGACAGCGCATGCTGTTGGCATACAAACTCTGCACCAGGGCCAGCTCAGAAGAGTGTTCCAACATCGGTGCTCTGGAAAAATCCACCCGGTGTAATGGACACTTTCTTCTCTTTCCCTCTTTCCTCTATGTGTTTCTCTCCCTGTCTCTGTCTCCCGCCTACTCTTTCTCCTTGGTTTAGTGCAGCAGAGCGGCGCCCACCCCCTTCGCTGACTGGCGTGGCTGAAATAATCCTCTCTGACAGCTCATCGTGCGCTAATGCATTGTGCTGCCTGCGGCAGCCCAGTTTGCAGGCTGTAAAGCTGTGGCCACAGTAGCACTCATGCACTAATTGACACCCATATTAGGGAAACTTCAGGATATTGGAAATGGATGATTTATTCCCACTGTCAGATTGGGGGAAATTAGAGGAAACATCGACATAGTTGCCACAAGATCTCATCCATAAGTCCTGGTTTAGTGATGTGCTTCTGTGCATGTATTCAAATTAGTGAAATGCTCCAAATGAAGGCCAAGGCGAGGCATACGCCAACAACTATTTCTAATATTAAACATTAAGCTCATTGCTGAGCACCTGCACACATTGTAGGTAACCATCCTCTGCTCCTGTGTGGATGTACATGTCACTGTCCCCCCCATGAGCTGTCTGATAATAAACCTGTGGGTGACAGGTAGAGAGCTTTCCATGACAACCCCATGCGGTTATTATTCTGGAGTAGGTAGAGGTAAAGATAGCCTCCTAGAATATGAGCAAACATTGTACAGTCAGCATTAGTACTTGTTAAAAAAAGGACAGATTACAGTACGGCACACATTGTTCACAATTTCAGACTGCAGTCAATCTATGCTGAAACACCTGCAGTGTTTGAAAGTGAATTAAACTGCCTGCTACTGTATTCCAGCACACAATGTACTCAAATTACATTCAGCAGTATTTTATTCTACGGAATGATCCAGGATAGGAAACTCCACATTACAATTGAATTACTGGAAGCCATAATCATCAACCGACGACAGGATTTAAAGCTAGAGAACAGAGTTTTATCAAAGAAAGCCTTGTACATGAATTTGCAAGCTCATTTGCCTATGTTCTGAGCCATGGAGTTGTGGGTGTGATAAAGGCAAACCGGTTTTTGAAGCTGCAGAACACATACCCTCTCATAAGGCATGTTTTTTTCCTGTCGTTATGCCATCCGATTTTTAAGTGAAAGTAATTTGTCACAATATTCTTTGCACAAAACCCAGGAGCAATCGAATCTAGGTCTCATTCTCCCATAGGTGTTGTGTCCTGTTAGAGTAACATGACATCTAGTAGGAAAGTCATCTGAAAACAGGGTCATGTTGGCGTGTGCTGGTATCATAACTGAGTAGACCAGCATGAAGGGGCTCCACTTCCTCTGATCACGGCACAAAATGCTCCTCATTTCAGCCCCGCTCGTGCTGCTCACATGAATATTTTAAACACTGGCGTCGAAATCCAGTTCTTTATGATGCGTTGCTGCTTAGTATGACTGTCAGCGCCACAGGCACCATGTAGAGCACAAAATAACTGAAGGCCTCTCTTCCTGCTCTGATCTACCAACATGTAAAAGCACAGTATGATAATGTCATGTGTGCACTGATGCTTTCCATTTAAAAGAGGTTCCAGATGTAAAATAGTACGACACAAAATGGTATGTGAATGCCGCATGAAGTGCATGTGTGTTACAATGTTAAAGCTGCAAAGATGCATCGCTCTAAGAAAAAAACAGCCACATCCTGTTCACATCTACGATGAAGGGAAACGTGGTGTTTTTTCATGCATGTCATGAAAAAAAGTGAAATAACAACACGTTTACAGCTCTGCAGGTGGCCTCGTGATGAGTGAAAGCGCTTATCAGCTTTCCCTTTTCACCACTCGTGGGCTCCCTCGGGAATGGTCGCACAAACAAATGCTGTCTGTGTTTTTGTGGGTTAAAACTGAAACTGTCACAGCTCGGTGGACATCGTGCTCTGTCGCGTGCACTCATGCAGAGCACACTGAAGACATAAAATCTATTAGAAACCTATCACCTGCTTATACATAAATAAGCAGCATTAAATCTGTTTTATTGAGGCGGTGTAGATGCATCCAGACAAGGTGTAAACATTTTTTTACCTAATAAGAAATAAAGAGCTAATCCTTTTTTATATCAGACATGCCAGAGCTCTTTACCGGCACTTGGCAGTAAAATTTATGATCCAACAGATGCTTGCATAAAGCCTTCACTGTATGAGACCTGACACCAGCACGTGTGACTGAAGAGACGGCAAGAGGCCCACAGCCTGAGTGGGGTTAGCATTTTAGCATCTGACTCTGCTCAGTACAGGATACTGGTATCTTTGACCTCCTTGACATTTTAGTTCGAACAAAGTCTTATATTTTACATGCTGTATTCTCCCCTCTGAATCTGTATAAACTGGCTATTCGTCAAGGCTTGCATGAGTGAATGCATTTCGCATGATAAAAAGCTCAACCACATTGAAATGTCAGCTTGTTTTGCATGGGCAGAAGTCTTTTTAGTTCCCCTTTACTTTGGACACACATCACTTTTTCCACTTCCTCTTTGATTCTTAGTTATCGGAAGACACTGAGTAGATTTCCATCAGGGCCATCTCTGAGAGTAACACACTCAAAGAGAAAGAGAGAGATGAATAAGTAAAAGGCATAGCTTAAAAAAGTGGATGAGTCTTTTTAGTCTATGAAGGAAGAGCCTAAGGGTTGAATCCTGTTTATCACTAAACTAAGACTGTCTGTGACTGTGTTCACCACGGGCATTGAACGAGCCAGTGATTGGGTGTGCCACAATTTCCTTCAATTTAATGAGGGTAAAACTGAAATAATTGATTTTTGCGCCAAAGTAGAACAACCGGCTGGCACCCTGGCACAGACACGGATTCAGACCTAGATCTTTACAGCAATTGAGACAAAAATGAGAGAATTAGAGAAACAATGTAAAAACAAGTTTCAATAAACTAATCCATGCTTTTAGCCTGAGTAGCTTGTGGGACTTTAAAGGATAAGTTCACCAAATAATGAAAATTGAGTCATCGTCTATTCACCCTCAAGCTGATTGAAGTTGAGTGATGTTTCGTAGTCAACAAAACATTTTTGGAGCTTCACAGCAAAACTGTCAAAAAAACAATAAAACATAATATGGCTCCATATAGCTCATCCAATGTAATCCAAGTCTCCGGAGGCCCTGACATCCCAAATTGATTTGAAAAGAAGCTATTTACACCCTTTTCAAAGCATAAATCTACACAGTAACTGTTAAGCCCGCCTTAACAGGGCTTCTGGAGACTTGGATTACGCCGGACGAGCCGCATGGAGCCTTTTTTATGTTTTTTTTCTCAGTTGTTTTAAAACAAGTCCCCACCTACTTTAGTTGATTAAGAGAATGCTGCAACGCTGTTTTGCTGTGAAGCTCTAGAGATGTTTGCGGGACTATGAAACTTCATCTGACTTTCCATCGGCATGAGGGTGAGTAGATAATGATTGAACACTAACACTTAGAAGTTGGGGCGCATTACGCCGGCCCTAAAATCCCTGCACTGGTACCCTGTGTGTCAAAGGAAAGATTTTGCTACTTGTCTATAATGCACTTAATGGTCTCGGGCCTAAATACATCTCTGATTTACTTGTACGTTAAGTAGCATCCAGACCCCTCAGGTTGTCTGGGACACATTTACTCAGTCTGCCCAGGATCAAAACCAAGCATGGTGAAGCAGCTTTTTGGTTTTTATGCTCCCCACCCATATGGATCAAGCTTCCAGACTACCTGAGGTAAAACGCTAAAACTGTCAGCTCATTTAACTCAGGTCTTAAAAGATTACTGTTTACTGTGGATTTCCAATAAGCTGGCTGCATCACTTATTTAAAACTAACTTTTTATTAGCTTGCTTTTGTTTTTATTGTCTTTTTATTTCATTTTCTATCCGTAACTATTTATTTTTGTTTTTATTGTTTTTTAAATGCAATTTTAAAATGTTAATGTCCTAGTTTTAATGCATTTCTTAACCTCTGTAAAGTACTATGACTTGCCTTGTGTTTGAATGTTGCTATATAAACTTGCCTTGCCTCGAATTTTCATTTTTGGGTGAACTTATCCTTTAATGAGCTTTTCTCTGACAGCTGCAGCTCCTTCGGAAACAGAAGCAGCTCTCTGTCAAAGAAATGATTTTAAAGTGCTGCTACTGTTCATAAATCATTCAATAGTTTTGCACCAGAATACATTATTGTTATGCTGTATACTGTGAACCACCTAGACGTGTGAAGTCAGCCAACACTGGTCTGCTGATTGTTCCCAGAAATAAAAGAGAAGCACAAAGAATCTGATAAACATCTTGTCCTTTCAGGGTTCAGTGTGTAAAGTCAAGCCTGACTGCTATTAAAACCCTCAGCTATAGATATACCAGCCTCCTACTCCTCCTACAAACCTCTCACATGTGCACCTGACTTCAAAGAATGGAAAAAGTCAGATCACACATGTGAAAACCTGCATCATAAAAATGAAAGTCCACTGATAACTGTGGGGACACACAATACTATCTCTATTCTATACGTCTGAACAGCTTCTGAGGGGCTGTTAATAATCTTTACAGTCATCTATAGGTCCTCTCATGAAGGGTGGCACTTCTGGAGCTGGCTTTACATAAGTGCATGCTTCGCGAGATGAGGATTCCTCACCCATCAACCGAGAGACACCTGTTACATTTCTGACATTCACAATCTGTGGAATACATTTTCTGTGAGCCCGCCTTGGCGTCTGTACATGTCATGAGCGGCACCCGTCTGTGCATGAAGAATGACACCATGTGGTCAGTGAGGGGAAAGCAAAAACAACTCCGCAGCAAATGGCAGAGGAGAAATTCATTCCTCACAATCCACAATTAACCTTTCAGATGAGCCGTCATGTGCAACGTGACTGTCATCTTATGCGAGTGAAGTGCTAATGCATTACCAAGACTGCTGCGAGGGAGGATCCTGAACTTGATCTGTAACCAGCTGCTTTGACAAATGTTTTGTCATCAAGTCTGAAATGCGCAGGAACAAAATCAGTTTGTGAAAAATATTTCCAATCTATTCTGCATGTGAAGCAAAAGCAAACAGCTGCAGGAGCAAAAAAATAAAATAAGAATGCACAGAAGTGGTTGTTGGCAGTAAATGCAGATACAATTTTGATGGTAATGAGCTTTACGTCTTAAAGCCTGTGAATACAGACTGTTCATCTTTAATATTGAAATATCAGCGAAATGAATTACATTACAAGCACAGCTACAGTATAACTCCAGGACAAATCCATATGAAGAAAAAAAAATAAAAATACAAACTTTAAATTTAAAAAATGTACAGAAATTACAGAAAATCATTTGAGTTAAAAACCAATATCTGTAAAGTGGATTTAACAAGTCAGAATCCTAAGAACGAAATGCACTTGGCTTGGAAGTCGGTATTGACACATTTATACACACCTGTTGCCATCATCATTATATACACGACATTTCAATGATGCTGCAGAAAACTGTGGAAAGGTTTGAAACAGAAATAAAGACGATGGATGTTAGTTGTTCTCCGGTTCTGCTTTGTTGAGCTCTCATCTGAGACAAATTGTCATGATGTCCTTTTACAAACAACTGTCATGATCTCCTGCGACTGGAAATCCAAAAACAACAAGCAAACGATTTACAGGTGAAAAAGGGGGGATACCACTGAGCCCACATGAGAACTAAGGCTGGATATGTGCTGGTTAAAGCCTTTTTTTCTTACCATCTCACAAAGCATCATGGCTGACATCATTAAAAAAATCATCAGTTATTAGCATCAGCCACAATTTAAACTTTTTTTTATTTTACAGCAGAGCCATGAGTGTTCAGTGATGGCTTTCAGTCCAAAAAAGTCCAAAATATGTGCTTTTTGCATAGTCTCAGTGTGGTTTGTGTTTCCTTTTCTTGTGTTTTTTGTCCTTCTTCTTGCTGGAACATTTAACACAGAACCACTGCTGGTCCTCCGGAGGGGCTGTGAGGATCCCAACACAAGGCCTGAGCAGACAAGAGAAGAAGAGATTTCAGGTTAATGATGATGCAGCTGTTTCTCACATTTCTACCCACACCATCAAGGGATGTTCAGTTTGGTATGCACAAAGTAATTACCAATCAAATAAGCTTGAATGGGAGCTGATTTTCAACCAGTATGTGGAAATGAGCAATGGTAAACTTCTCTCCATGTCCCCTGCACCCAGGGGCTCGCACTTTTTTGCCAGCAGAAATTCCCTAAATGACGCAGAACACGCCATCTGGTGGATTTTAGGGTTGTTCTACTGACTACAGATTGTACTTCTGCTTTTTTTGTATGCCTGCATCAACAGACACAAAGAGCATTGTCGGCTCAAGAGAGAGCGCCGCTCCCCCGCCCCCCTCTCTCTCTTGGATTGAGTGAGGGGCGTGTCACTCGACTCCAATCAAACTGTCTAAACTCGGCAGTGCTGATAAACTCTAAACCGAGTATCTGTTACTACTCTGCCTATTTCTGGCCTAAAATGTTTTCAGAAATATATTTTAGCACGCCGTTAGCTGCAACAGAAAGAGTAGGTTTTTTTTTTACCTCGTTTTCTTCTGTTTGCTCTGGTCATGAAGCACTAATTTAAAAAAGAAAACGTGTCTTTCTACTGCATAGACAGCCCAGTTTGATGCAAGGGCCATCTTTCCAGCTGTAAAAGACTTCTCTAATGGAACAAACTGTTAATCAAACCCTGAGGAGACTGTCATGTTGCCTGGCCACAGAAAAGCTGACATATGCTACTAAAGGCCACCTACAGATATTCCAAAAAGTGTGAGGATGCTTTACCAGTTGTTTATCAGTTGTAGCATGCTACTCAGCCAAGCCTGGTTAGCCAGGTGAGTCATACACGCCAACCCTCCTGATTTTCTTGTTCTTCATTGCCAGTCTCCATTCCTTTCTACCGATTTATGACAAATTTTTCACACATTTCCCCCCTTTTTAGCTCTAAGAACCTGTTTTTGGCACTGCGCAGCGTCTACTGCTGGCACTCGTCCTCTTCAGTGAGTGAGTGGACAGCGAAATGGAGAATAGAAAGAAAAACTCAAGCATATCTGTGACGAATTAGAAAGAAAAATTCCCGTTTCTCACAGAAACATTCAAAGAAGCTTGCATTTTGTAAATCTGTCAATCACCATCGGGAGGCTAACAAACACAGGGCAGTGGTGAGTACAGACTCTCTAAGGGGCAAAGATGAATGAATGTATGAAAACTGATTAAAGTTAGTTTATGTAAGAGATTCATGCAAGTTCACAGCAGAGGGGCAAATTATTCTGAAGGTCTATCTTCCCCAAGAATCAAAAGAAAAATTTGAGGTAAAAATGCTGTTGCAGTGAACTCATTATTTTTGTTATTTTCATTCCTTAAAAGTCAGCAAAATGGCAGGAACAAAGACCCGCAAACTCAGATTGTTCTGCTTTCACGTCAGAATCCTCACTATTTTTGAGGTCTCACGGTTGACAAGTATGCTTGTAGTGTCGCTGCCATCCAACTGGCAAACTCAAATGAGACACCAGAACTGGAGGATCTTCCCATGATATTAAGATCAACTGTATGGGAGCAGGACAGTTTCTAGGTTAGTTAGTGAATCGGGAAAAAAAACTTTCATGCTGACATTGTTAAACTGAAGTTGGATATGTCTGCGGAAACACTTCAAGCAAAATACACAACAGCATCACCCGAGGGTGTTGATCAGCGGAATAAGACAAAAACGGACTGGAAGGCGAGTCCTTCTCCGCACAGCGTTCAGGAAGGCTCTCGCTGCAGATTCAGACCATAGCAAAAATGCTACAACCCTACAGGAGTGTTTATCTCTGTGGATATGCAACCATACTCTGTCGTGAAAAATACAGGATTTAAGCATATGGTCAAATGAGCTTGAGTTACGCCACATGCGTATGCCTTCACATGCACATATTCGACAGTCTGACCTGTGTTAAGGCCAAATTGCATTTCAGGAATTACCAACATTGGAGATTCTCATGATATAGCATTACAGACATGTAATTTTTTCTATTTAATGACAATATGCCAGTGTTAAAGGCCTTTAATGTCACAGTAAGAATTATGGCCTATGAGCCACCATTCAATGTTCACATTTTTCAAAATAAATGACAAAAAATGTGTTTTCTACATTTTTTTTAACAACATTTCCCTGCTATAGCAAATATGAAACACAGAAACATAAATGAGCTTCAACCTGTCAAATTAAGTTGATGTCTCAGTGTGTAACATTTCTAAAGAGAGAGTTCCACCTGGACAGGTTTGGAAGTGGGACAACTGATGAAAAATGACAACTGACAAACAGAAGTTGAAGGTCTCATTTAGATCTGTTTGAAAGCATTAAAGTTTCCCTGTAAGATACAATAACACTGAACAAAGTTTTGCAAAAACATACAAACTGTGCAGCAACCTGTTCGAACACGAAACAACCGAACAAGCTAAACTACTGGCACCACTGTCACCTGACAGCATCTGTTACAGACTACAGCTTCACTGCAATGTTCCTTAACATGTGGATTATAGTGGACAACCAGCTGCAGTCATCCAGGATTAGCCACTACTCATGGATGGACATCCAGGACAACATTTCAATAGTCAGTGAGCCTTATTTTTTTTAAAAATTCAAAATAAATAACAAAAAATTCTCCATGTGTGTAACGCACGCATAATTTCACTGCTGTACCGGACACGTACAAAACTGTTGACCCCAAAACTGAGGTATTAATTGTGAATTTTGTGTATCAAAACAACACAAACAGGTACAAACACAGTGAATTAAACAATGATAATAATAATAATAATAATAATAATAAAGTATAAAAAAAGTATTTCTTAAGGTTGATGGTAACACTTGAACTTATCAGTGAACTATGCAAAAAAAAATCCATAAAAACACAGCGTGGTACAAATAAGGTCAGAAAATAAAGAAGAAAACAAGTCTCTTACCAATGATACCAATCATCACAGTCATCACATCCTATCATGGGACTACCATCATCAGGTTTGTTGCATCCAGGACAAATCCAGATCTGGTTTCCCCACTCGTCTCGGATCTTAGGTAAATACACATCACAGAGAGCGTTAGTGACACACGATAGTGAAACACACTGCACCACCACGCACAAGTATGAGCACTCACCACGTATGTACTGACAGTCTCGGTCACGACGCTGCGGACTGGTGTTTTGAGGGACGCGGCAGGAGAGAGCATGGGGGCAGGGGAGAGCAACGATGAAGGGACAGGAGCTGGTGGAAGTGGAGAGGCAGGTGGGGGCAGAATGGGCACGATGGGCGCGAGTACTGGGGGTGGTGGGGGCGTACGAGGGCGATTCCCAGGTCCAGACTTGGCAGCAGGGGTCTTGGGTGTTGGCGTCTTGGGTTCTGAATTCGGAACCACTTTGCTGATAACGCTGGTGATGGACAGAGATAAATAGGTTGGCATAAATACAAGACGGATGCTATCTCTATGTAAGTTATATAATGTAAGGAATAACAATGTCGAAATAATCTGGGAAAAAAAACATGCTTTTATAATTCTTACTGTTTTTATATATACTTGATTTATCTGAGTGATGTGTATTGATTACTCAGTATTATGTATTATTATACATTATTTTTCTTCTTCTTCTTTTTCACTGCTATGACGACACATTTCAGTCAGTTACAACAAAAAAAGAGTGCCGAGTTTCGATTCCCAGCCCAGTCTCATCATAATACAGCTGCAGAAACCAACATCTTGTAATGTTTTTCTTTTTTTTTAAACTAGTAAGAAAATCAGATCCTTACATAACATGAAAAGATATGATTGAAGAAATACGACCAGAAGTATCACTTGAAAAATGAATTCAGTGCTTACATTTTGTCCTGGCCTGCTCCCACTCTGAGCGTCAGTCTGGGGATGACTGGAGACGGTAAAGCTGCCGGAGTCTCTACTTTCACCTGAATACAGGAAGGAGCAGGTAAGTTTGAGGAACACTCTAACACAGACACACAATGACATACCGAACCAAAAAAGTTACCTTCTCCAACCGAATTCTCTCTTTTTCTTTTTCCTTCTCCTTTTCTCGTTTTTCCTTTTCCCTCTCCTTCTCTTTCCTCTTCTCTTCTTTCTCCCTCTCCTTTTCTTTGGCCTTCTCCCGCTCCTTGTCCTTCTCCTTATCTTTCTTTTTCTTCTTCTCCTTTTTATCTTTCTTCTTGTCCTTCTCTTTGCTCTTTACTTCCTTATCCTGGAGGATCGGGGCCAAAGGAGGAAGCATGGAGGGTATGCGCAGGCAGGCAGAGGGGCTGAAGAGTGGGGGGAGTTCACTCAGAGCAAAGGGCGCCAACGCAGATTGTTTCTGCCTGTCGTCCTTGCTCCGGTCTTTACCCTTGTCCCTCTTATCTTTGTCCTTTTTACTTTTTTCTTTATCCTTCTTTTTGTCTTTGTGTTTCTCCTTCTCCTTCTTAGGACCATCTCCATCTCTGTTTTTAATCTTGATGGAGCCCTCAGGCAGAGAAAAGTCTCGCTGAACGAAGAGCTCATCATCCTTCAGTCCAAACTCCTTCCAGGGCATCTTGACATCCTTGGAAAACTCCTTGTTTTTATCTCTGTTCTTATCCTTGTTCTTCTCTTTCAGCTTGCCCTTATCCTTTTCCCGGTCTTTGTCTTTTGGCTTGTCTTTCTCCTTCTTCTTCATTTTAGTTTTGAGCTCTTTCTTCAGCTTCTTCTTCACGTCTACTGATGATACAATCTTGTTCTTCTCCTCAAACACCTTGAGCAGAGGTTCAGGAGTAGGTGGTGAAGCTGATCCAGAGGACACATATTCTCCTTGGTTTGGCGGGGGTGCCGACGGACCCCCCTGGTTAACCTTTCGGATCACCTCATTGATTGAATCATCCATAGTCCAGTTTCCCATGCCTGCATGTGCCTGTAGGTGAAGTGGTGTTGACGTGTCTTTTATAGAGTTGCCTGCCCCAATCAGGAGTTTAGGTGTAGAGGGCTCCATGATGGTCAACCTCCTGGGGCTGGAGAATCCATTGCTGTCCGAATCAGAGCCGGAGGAGAAAGCAAAAGGATCAGGCTCCCGCTCAGCACACGCTCTGGCAATCACAGCATCGATGGAGTCATCAATAGCTGTATTATCAGGCTCTAGTTTCTTAAAGGGGCCCTCAGCTAACTCCCTGTCCTCCATATTTAAACGCATATGTATGTTCTCTTTGCCCATCCGCTCACTCAGAGCAGACAGCGGTAGCTTATGCACAGCATCTGTCTTGCTCTGGGGTTGGGATGCTTTGGCTGAGCCCATCTTGGGGCTCTTTGGGCTTTTAGGACTCTTCGTCCTTCCTGGGGATTTCTTCCTTTCCTTAGACGGTTTTGGAGAATGGATGGGACTACCACCCACCGGAACAGGAAGGACCCCTTTAGGGGACTTAGTCCGTTGTCTGCCGGGAGATGAGACCTTGGGCTTTCTTCCTGGAGTGGTGAGGCCCTTTGGATCCGAGTGTTTTGGTACTGCCGGCAGAGGTCTGAAGGAGGGCAGCGCTCCAGAAGGTGTTTCAGGTGACAGGGCGTCAAGGCTATCATGAGAAGGCAGCATGCCTGGGGGAACACGTTGAGGGTTGAGAGAGGTAAGGGGCTCCCTGGGCTCAACCCCCCATTCTGGGCTGAGGCCAGGGTACATGCGTGGTCTCTTGGAAGTAGGCATCATGCCCAAAGCTGCGTCGGGACTGTCCAAGTGCCTCTTCAGTGGGTGGTTCTCATCGTTGACAGTCTCATCTTCGTCCATTTCTTCCTCATCCTCTTCCAGTGCCACCTGCATAGCTTCAGCTGAGGTGCCCATGTCAGCGAGGACCTCCTCCTCCTCCTCTTCTAGAAAGGAAAAGGAGAAAAATAGCACTGTTTTCAATAAATCTGCAAGGATTCTCAAAACCAAAACACATGTTTCTAACCTCTATGCAAGTTATTAGACATGGATTTATACATGCAGTTGCCAGTTTATTATGTAAGTCTAGCTAAAATGGAAACTATAGTCTAAACAAATCCTTCCTAAATTAAGGATAAACTGTTTGAGAGGTTTTGATTCAACTTTTGAAAAAACAAAACAAAACAACTATTAGTGATCATTGTAAGCAACATGGCAACATAGAATAACTTAGTTTTAGGTAAGTGAGTGTACATTTATATTATGTTTATTCTATCAACTTAGTTGCGAACACGTTTATCAAAAAATAAACTCTCGACCTGTGGTAAACACTGACTACACACACACTGAGAGATGAACATTTATCCGTCATATGTACTGACCTTCTTGTAAGGAGACCAGGGGCGGCATGTAATCTGGAATGTAATCCTTCCTTTCCTCTGCATCTCGGGCTCCGGGTTGGGGAAACTGCAGGACATTGTTTTTGCTAACAGGGAAGAGCGGTGTTTGATGGTTGAAGGCCACAGGTTCCAGGTTGTGGACGTAGTCCTCCAGCTCGCTCAGACTCACCCCCAGCAGTCTGAAGGCCTGGCTGACATCATCCAGGACTGGATCTGTTCTTCCATCTGAAATGCAGGATCAAAACAAGCCATTAAACCTCAGCATAAACTGTTGTTCACTAAACTATAACGTCAGGGTTGATAATGATGTTGAAAAAGATTGTAGTGCATATAAAAGGAGGTGTCCTGACTGATGTTGACATCCATCCTGAAGTAAGGAGTAATGCTCAACAGGTTCCAGGTTGATTGAATCTTTTTACAAATAACACTTAACTGCTGAACTCACGTGAAATCTACTACTCACGATGCTGTGACCACAGAAGAGCATCATAGCAACTATAATAACAATACATAGAAGCAGGTTAGCTACATTGCTACTGTACTTTTTGACACATCAACCTTTGCTAGGGGGCGCCAGCTACAGAATCAGTCAACAACAACGTGATCGACTACTTCGGGTTTATAGGTTAAAAAAGTAATCGGGGTACCACACAAAGCACTTACAGAGCTCGGAGTAGCGGTGGCAGGCCCTGGCTAACTGCTGGATATATCGATGCAGCACATCGGACAGCAGATCGCACGCAGTGAGCTGTACCGCATCCCAGCCCAGAGCCTGGCAGATCTGCGCCACCGAAACACGCAGCAGCGAGCGGGCATAGCTCTCGCACATCTCGCTGACTTAGTTACGGTATTAAACCCGGTCAGTTCCTCTTCCAAAACATCTTCCTGGTCTTCATGTTTCACGGAACCCCCGAGGGGCTTGAGAAAACCCGCTACCGCGGTCAATCTTTGACATCTACTTCAGTAAATATATTGGCGCTTTCGCCAGAGTCGCCATCTTGATTCCATCGATAGACCCATCCCCGAAATCTAGATCGCACATGCGCAGAAGACGCATCCTGCCTACGCAGCTCTGCCGTGTTCGAGCAGCTCAATCACCGTCCGACGATGCGCAGGAAGGAGGAAGTAGCTCCGGCGTTTACTTCAAATAGATCCACCATGTACCACATTTAATCAGTTTCACATTCAAAGGGAAGTCTGACGAGGACTGGCTTTAAACGAGTTACCAGCTATTCGCTCAGGAAGGAATTTTAACAGACAGAAACAAGCCGACGATCAGTTTTGTTTTTCGGCTCACATCCGCTGTGTCACATTGAAGTGGAAGAAAACAGTCATCGCTTTCTGTCACTGCAAAACTTGCAGCTTAGTTCAGTCTTTATTTAAAAATGAATGTTGTGCAGGGCGTTAAGAGTATCTACTTTGAAGAAAACGTACTTCTTGTGTAGTAAAACGGCTAAATTGTGGTTCCAGTTTCATTTCCTGTTGTGCTTTCGAAAATAAAACAGGCAGGGATTTGAACACACTTGCATTTCCACAAACGCAAAACTTAATGTCTCATTATGGCCTCAGATGAGAAAGCTGCAAAAGTCTCAAAAATAGGATAGGATACATTTTACATTTTAATTCAATCTTGATATATCAGATCTAGCACCCCATCTGTTCCCTTATTTCCATTAATTCTTAGTACACTTGGGATGTTTACTGTTTCACATGATTGTTTATTCTATGACATATCTGAATTTATTTATTTTTTTGTGTTATGTGAATATTTTTGGTTCTCAAAAATAATGCGACACATTTCATTTGACTTTCATTGCATATCCATACACATGCATGTATGCACCCATATCAAAATACCCCTGACTCATTTTGAGCAGTGTATTATGCTCGTCGTACAAGACACAACCAAGAGGGGGATCCACCAGATCATTTCATGTCCTTCATATGAACAAATCTACATTTATACTAATAGCTTTAAAACAACATCCCAAATCTTATGAATCTTGAGAAGAGTCTATTTTACTTGGTTGCAATAGATAAGGATAAATAATGATCACCACTGTTATCTGTTTTACTTCATTTTCTCCACTTCACTATTTGTTATAAAGAATTTGAAGCATCTGCATGTTTTTTTTTATTTACTGCTGTTATTTTATTAATTAGAAAAGTTGAAGTCTGATAACATCTGCTCATCAAAATGTATCTAGTAGTTCCTTATGAGTCTGACCTCTAATGTTTGGTAACCTCTGTGTTCAGTGAGCTGCTGATGTCTTGTCGAGGACACTCCCTTTAGAGGTTTTTCATTCTCAGTGAGGCCCTCTCCTGGTTATATGATGTTCTTAACTTTTCCATCGTGTATCATTTATGCATTACTTCACCTACACATACATTTATTGATATTTTACTGGATGTACATGAAGCCATGTCTCCTGCCAAATTTCACATTGTTTAAATTAATTTCCTGTGAATTTTAATTTTGTGGAGGTAAGGCTGAATGATAGAGACTAGAATGAATTACAGTCGCAAGTCCATAACAGAAATATACCACTATTCAGAGTTGAATTAAAGAGGAGTTAAAGTTGATTTTTCCTTAACTTTTTTTTTTAGCCGGGTTCATTTTCTCATTTGAGACGTTTCTTTTATAGCAAGATGGAGTTCACTTCATCCTTTCAGTGTAAACAATGCCATACTGTATGGATTATCTGTGTTTATGAACACAGTGTAGTGCGAGTAATCAGGAATCAAAGTGCCGATTCTATAAGCATCATGGATGATTTTTTTAAAGCAAACCAATGAAATATATCTCTTTATTCTCAGTCATATGTTGTTATGAAAATACACATATTTAGCGTAGTTAAACTGTTCTGCTTAAACAATTCAACATTCAAGAGTTAAGACTCACCGTTAGCAAATATAACAGTGTACATTAGTCTACTTAAATATGTAAAATAAGCACTGCTTGAATGCAGTCTATTTTAGCTTTGTTGCAAGGCTTGTATCAAGTACTAAAAACAATTTGTACCAACAAAAAAAGAATCTTTGAACTGCCTTTTCGAACACAAGTAATCATTGAATCAAATACTAATGATTGTTCTGCAAATGTATGATGTCAGGACTGTAATACAGAATATACAGAATGTAAAAATCAGTTTTAAACAAGTTTACAATACAATTTACAATAAAAATAAAATACATTACAAAATGCATACAGTATTTACAGTATACATGCCTGCATATTGGCATTATTGTCTCTCTATCCATTAACTGAATGATAACTTAGTCTACAACTGAACAACATAAACAAAGAACAAAAGGATACAAAAGAGCTGAAGTAATGTAATGAAGTAAAATAATAAAATATGATATGTTTGAAATCACCGTTAATGGTTTATTACTGGTGTCACCTCACATCCGGTGAGTTTTTGATGGTTGTTTACTTAAAGCACAACTTAAGTTTTTCCAAGTTACGTTTTCAGGTCAGACTGGAAATGTTTCGCTTGTCAGGAAGGAGCTGAAAGTCAGTGTTAAAATTCCATTCGTTCCAAATGCGCTGTCTGTTGTTGTATCTGCAAGAATAAAAAAACGTGACAATAAAAAAGAAGTAATTCCTTTTACATTATACAGTAACTAAAACCTTTAAAGGTTAACCCAGGCACAATGCAGAAACTCATAAAGTACTATGTGACTTTAGGGATTTTTTCCCCGATTAATGTGGAGGGTACTGAAAGCAATCGCTCTTAATTAAATATATATTAGATATGTTTATAAAATCTTGCAAACAACATAAAAATAAAACCACAGTCATTGGACTAATTTAATATAAAAGGTACAATTAATGTATCTGTGCAGTAGTGTCTCACCAGTTATAAAAACAGGGTAGCGGGCAGATATATTCTGGACCTGCAGACGGACCAAACATGTGAGATAGTCAGGCTGATCTCTTGACATGAGGTCACACTCATGGTAAGGCAAGACCTCCAATATTCCCACTTCTTGGCACCAGTTTAGGAACTGCGTCTTCTCTTTTGCCTCTGTACTCAACCTGGATGTAGGAGGAGAAACACAATGTTCAGATACGCTAGATTATTAAAAACGGCTCGGTCAGCATCGGTCTTTCATAAAATTATGACAAACACTTGATATGGTAACTGAAGATTAAAGTAAAATCTGGGAAAGAGATCTGAATTAAAATATAGTATAGTATAGTATAGTATTGTATAGTATGACCAATATATCGGTTAGCCAATCACAAATATATCGTCATATATGTTGACCAATATGCGGCAATATGTAACATTATGCTTTTTAGAGATTATAACACAGAAAAAGATGCTTGGGTAATTAAAGGATAAGTACCGTTTTTTACAACCTGGACCTTATTTCTGGCAAAAGATATGGTCATTTACTCACCCAGATAACTTTGGTGTCATTCGGCGTCGTTCGGACGAAATTAGATCCAGTGTAGCGGCGATATATCCATATAATGGGAGTAACGGGGCATCGACACACAGCCTCTATATAACACATTATCTGCCACGAAACTAGTTCATTTCATCAATATTTTGTTATGAAATGCTAGCGCTATTAGCCTCTGAGTCCGGGCTCGTCTATTGTCAACATCCGGGGTCTGTAGGCTGATCTACTACCTCTGACCTGGAAGATGTCGTCTCTGAGCTGCGCGCGCACCCGCGACAGCGCGCCTTGTTTACCTGTAGCTGCTGCTGCTAGTTTGACCCCGGATGTTGATAACGGACGAGCCCGGACTCAGAGGCTAATAGCGCTAGCATATCGTAACAAAATATTGATGAAATTAACTAGTTTCGTGGCAGATAATGCGTTATATAGAGGCTGTGTGTCGCTGCCCCGTCTCTCCCATTATATGGATATATCGCCGCTACACTGGATCTAATTTCGTCCGAACGACGCCGAATGACACCAAAGTTATCTGGGTGAGTAAATGACCATATCTTTTGCCAGAAATAAGGTCCAGGTTGTAAAAAACGGTACTTATCCTTTAAGCCCTGTGTATATCGGCCAAAATATTGATATCAGAATTTTTTTCGCTCCCTAATATTGCCTAATATCTGACAAAATTAAGTAAAAGTATTTGAAGGTGGTTGCACAAACCATTGCCGGTATGTCCCCTGCTGTGGTTATTCGGAGACAGATCTCATACAGTGAAATACAGTTTATCCAAACCATTATTTAGACCTGCACAAACAGGCTTTATTAGCACTTCAAGGATTGTTCTCTTCAACTGGACGTGTCAAAGCCTTATTTTTGCTGAATGGTTAAAAGCAGTGACAGACATGACATCTTGCTACTGTATATAAAACATACTTTTTTTGTTATGATAATGTGCTAGCCTACTTTTGTCTTATTTGTGTTTTTTAAATTGATAGTTGGGCTTTGCCTTTTTTCTCTCAGATTGCTGGTTTGTCTTATTTTACTTGTATTAGCTCCCTCTATGTGCCCAGATTTGTTTTGCTGTGTTTGTTCCGTTACCTGTTTAATTTGATTGTTGTGTTGCATACTGTGTTTGCGCTATGGAAAAGCTGTTAAACAGCTTGTACTATAGATATTGAAAAGCTGTTAACACACCTGTAACCTGCTTAATAGGGAAGTGAGAACAAGAGGGTTTTCTCTTCCAAAGTTGAACCCTACCTCGCATTTTCTTTCATCCGACGGCTGTCTCTGTAGTGCAACATCCATTTCCACTTCCCCATTTTGCTCAGCTCTTGCAAGCTTTCTGATATTTTTTTCATGTTGCCTTAAAATTCATACAGAATTGAAACCATGAGTTAAACTGGGATGAATTATAAGATGTTAACATTGCCAGATCTGAATCGACAAAAAGCGAGTATTCAGTTAAAAGTACACATACAAAGGCTGAGGGACTCCACTGCTGCTCTGTCAAACATTATAAAACCACCCCTCATGAAGAGCTCCTGATGGGTGAGGTTCACAACATCATCTGGTTCATCAATTCCTGCAAACTGCACACCTGGTGACTTCTTCAGCTCGAGCAAGTGTGGCACCTGAGAAAGCAGAGAGCAGTCTTTAGGTCATGATTTACTATTGCAAAAGTCCTGTCATCATCTTTAACTGGCTGATCAATTACCTCACAAATGTGCTCTGCAATGTCTTCATTCCTGATGATGATGAGGAGAGATGGTGTACTATCCCCATCAAGGAAGAACTCCGATGGCTGTACAGGAGTATGTCCCTCTGCCTCCAAATGTGCCTTTTAAAGAGAAATTACCCAAACTTTAAAAGCAATTTTCCCTGACCAAGTCTTAACACTGCTTTGACATGAAAACATTAGTCCCTTGTCTTGATTTTCTATCATATATTTGAGTCATTAAAGCGCTGTTTGATGTCTGTCTTTGATGTGACTTTCTCTTAAGATCAACAAACATCCTAATAACAGGTACAATAAATGTATTGAGACATTACATTAAATAAGACAATTATATTAAGTTGAAAGCTGATGTATGGAATTGCCTCTATCTTGGCTTATGCATTGTCTGTCTCTTTGAAAACCCTCTTGGGAATGTTTTCTTACCCCTGTAGGAGATAAAATCAGTGGTAGCAGTGAAATGTTTGTAGTATGCTCAGTAATGGTAGACAAAGGCTGTGATTGGCTTGGATTCAAAGCAGTCATAACAGATTGTAATTTGATTTTAACTTTTTTTTTTCCAGCAGCTACGCCATTGTTTGACATTCATATGTCATACTGTCATATATATTTTTAAAATGTTTATAAAAGATGGGTTGTATTTTACAAAAATAGCTTGACCTTATCCTGTTTGCTTTTTGCAGGTTACTTTAGGCAAGTTCAAATAACATTCACCAAAACTAAAGTACTCCAGTACCAGTCAGTTGACTGTCTTTGTGCACACAGGATTAATGTCTGGAAGTGCATCTGCAGGGTATAAGTTAGCTGTGTCCACTTTGGAAGCTTCTTCCCCTCTGACTCACACAAGTAGGCAGGGTTGGAGATTTATTTTAGAATTGGAATCGAAATTGTGACACCGCAAATATAAAGCCATATTCTACAGATAATATTTTAGTGGGAATATACATATATATATATATATAATCCTACAGATGGACAGAAGTGGACATTTGTCATGGACTTAAAACATTTGCATAGATAGTTTGATAATTTTATTTGCTGTAAAAACTTTCCATATATCCAAGCTGACCACAGCTTCTGATCTTTTTCAGAGGAGCAAATAACAAGTTTGAGTCGCACCTTTATACAGGCAATGACTGTTAAATTGTCAAAAAAATCATTTTGGGCGACATGCCACTTTAATTCAGAAATGCAGGCTATACACAATATAGATAATACACACCACTGACAGTGTAAGTAAATAACATTTTATTTTTGTAGGATGCAATGTTTTGCTGGGAAAACTTGGGTCATGGCATCCCTGTGGATGCCACTCAACACAAATCCCCCATCCCTATCCCAGACCAAGTACAGCCCCTCATGGCAACATGCTCCCCAATGGCAGTGCTTACCCCCAGCAGGACAAAGCACCCTGAGACACCACTTGAAACTGCTCAGGAATGGCCCAAGGAACATGAAAAAAGAGCTCAAGGCCTGAACCTGGCTTCCAAATTCTCAATGATCCCAATCTGATATAGCATCCATGGGGGTTCCAGACCAAACATGACTCAACTGGTCAGAGCCTAGTCCGATCCATGGTGAGGAGCACTGATGGCAACAGCCATCAGGGACGCTTGTGCCAAGAGAATATCTACTTGGTCTTCAATGGTGTTTGAGAAGGTGGTGCATGTCAAAGTTATATACACATGAATGCCAGGACTTAATATTTCCCAGAATATTTGACTGTATCGAGATGATCAATGTTATTCACTTTACCTGTCAGTGGTTTAATGATATTGCTTATCAGTGTATAGCAAATACAATACCAAATTGGAAGTTTATTGAAAACTTGTCTTACCTTGGTTTCATCAAAGAAGGCATCATCTGACGTCGCTAATATGTAGAATCTGTACTTCGTTTTACAGGATTTCTTCACAACAGAATTCAGACAACTGCGAAAACTCTGATCCACGTCTCTCTTCATTTGTTCACAGAAGTCAAAATGGTTACTTGGTTCAGTCTTTGGGTAACCTTTATCCATTCTCAAGTGCTTAGGTCTAGTAGATGGGACCTTTTTGACAGCACAAACATCATTCATGATTGCCTTGTACAGCCTGGCACATTCTGCAGTCACACTGGAAACTCCAGCATGTTCCATTGGGTTGCCTGTTCGTTGAGATGATTTCTGAGGATGCAAAGTATTTTCTTCCTCTGCCAGATCTGTCCTGTCAGACATGTCTACCTCAATTTTCTGTCCCACAAGTGACGGTGCGTCCAAGTAATCCAATGAATCCTCCTCTTCCTCTAGACTGGAAAAGTGCACAGTCACAGGACTGGAGCAAGGCACATTCAGTTTGTTATGTGCATCCAGTTGGTGGGTGGGTCCGCTGTTACTCCTTTTCAAAAGCTGTTTCATTTGTTCTGAGAAGATAAGGCACTCCTGTTCCATTGATGCCAAAGTGAGGTCTTCTTGTAGACACCTCTGAGAAAGCTGCTCCAGAAAAGAAACCGGTCTCTTCCTGCTGGTGTTAAAAACTGTGCATGTTATTGAGCTTTGAGGTCCCAGGAAGAGACCATCATCCATTATGCTCTCAACTTTGTAATTTGCAACTGAAGTTGATGCATCTGAGCAGTCTCTCTGATCCATCTCAGTGCTCTTGTTAGTTGTTTGCGCAACTTTCTCAACTAAACTGTTTATCAAGAAACATTGGTTTCCATCAACAGATTTAGTGGTGTCTGCCACCATGTTTGTCCAGAGTTTAGAGGGGGTTTTTGCAGATTCAAAAGACTGCAGGGGTAGAGATGATGGAGTCTTCTTGAGTTTTGAAGGGTCCCTTCCTTGGTTTTGATTGAATTGAGCTTTATTTGAGTTAGACTTGCTGTCCCAAACATTTGTTAAACTGCTCTTGGAAGAATGCTCACTGGCCTCCTGCATATCATCATTTAGTCCTACAGAGTTTCCCTTGAGACTTTCTGTCTTTTTCTCAAGTAGCATGGAAGCTGGTGGGATGTATGGGACTACAGGGGTTTGTATTTCGTCACTCTTAGATGGTTTCACAGCCATGACAGGACGCTGACTGTTTGAACGTGGTTCATGACCTAAATTGGTTTGTGATGTTGTTTTAGATCTGTCTTGGTCAATAGTTGGTGTAAAGGCTTTCATTAACTCAGTAGAAGAAAAAGATGTGTGGGGATGACAATAATTATGTCCAATGGAGGTGTCCTGAAGTTTATCTTTCTGATCAAGAGAGCGTTCCACATCAGTTGTTGTAATCTGGCTGGATTTGTCAGGGTGGCCTGTTTGGGAGAGGAACTTGCCTATACTTTGTAGAACTCTTAGAGTTCTTAGTTCAAGATCAGGGCGAAGACCATGTTGACGGTTGGGATCACTGCCAACTGCAGACTTGTGTTTTCGCTCAAGAGGCATCTCATCCTTTATGAATGTTGAGCTTCTGCCAAGATGTTGTTGAGTCATGTTTTTGCAGGTTTCACTACCACTAAAGGAAGAACTACTACTACTAGGGTCATAACAAGAAACATACTGATATGGTTCCTCATCCATAGTTGGGGTAGGGCACCTTTCATCAGACTCACTTTCTGAGATCTCTAGCTGGTTAGTTTCCCTTTCCTCAAAAAGTGATTTTTTGCCAGCAGACAGTTCTTCCTTTTTACTGAAAACTTGAGATGTATTGCATACCTCTGTGGGTAGGACAGTTTCAGGGTAGGTATTTTCATGGATAAATGATATTTCGTTCTGGCCTTGTCCTTCCTCAACTTTGCCTTCGGAGTGTGAGTCGTCTGATTGTACTACATCTTCTCCAGAGATATCTATTCCAATAAATGGAATTACAATCCGGCCATCTATCTTTTCCAATCCTTTGCTTGTTTCATCAATTTTGAGATCTGTTTCTTTATGCAATGCCTCCTCAGCTTCACACCCTTTTACAGCGTCACCCTGAGGTGAATGAGACTGATGATGGAAGAGATCTTCTTGGGTTGTGTTATCAGCATTTAGCTTTTCCTCATCTGAGTTGGTATCCTGATCTTCATGATCATGAAGACTTGGACTGAAGGTTGCCATTGCTTTGTTTTGGCTTCCTGTTGCGACACTGTCATTTGTCTGGGAAGCTGACCCATCAGCAGAAGATCCAACCAATGAACAGGTGCTCCCATCAGATATCGGTAATTCGGATTTCTGAAAATGTGCCTCATCTGCCAAACAAGTATTATTTTCAGAATTTGCCTCAGCTAAAGTTTCATTATCAATAGGGTCCATTTCTGATGGAGGATGAGGAGCTTTTTCTGAAATGGCATTTGAACACACATTTCTCAACTGTAAATCATGGCAGGTATCTCCTTTGTTCTCTGCTTGATGTGGTTGCACATCCAACGGTGCCTGAAGATCACACTTTGTGATGCAATCCTTATTTACCGAGTCTGGGCCATCACATATCATAGGTATTGGCTGATCACTTAAAACTGCCAAAGAAATACCATTTTCAGAATTCTCCTCAACTGCAGTTTCATTATCAATAGGCTCCATGTCTGATTGAGCATGAGGAGCTTTTTCTGAAATGGCCGGTTCATCTGTCAATGCACACACATTTCTCAACTGCAAATCATGGCAGGTATCTCCTTTGTTCTCTGCTTGACATGGTTGCACATCCAACGGTGCCTGAAGATCACACTTTGTGATGCAATCCGTATTTACGGAGTCTGAGTCATCACATATCATAGGTATTGGCTGATCACTTAAAACTGCCAAAGAAATACCATTTTCAGAATTCTCCTCAACTGCAGTTTCATTATCAATAGGCTCCATGTCTGATTGAGCATGAGGAGCTTTTTCTGAAATGGCCGGTTCATCTGTCAATGCACACACATTTCTCAACTGCAAATCATGGCAGGTATCTCCTTTGTTCTCTGCTTGACATGGTTGCACATCCAACAGTGCCTGAAGATCACACTTTGTGATGCAATCCGTATTTACGGAGTCTGAGTCATCACATATCATAGGTATTGGCTGATCACTTAAAACTGCCAAAGAAATACCATTTTCAGAATTCTCCTCAACTGCAGTTTCATTATCAATAGCCTCCATGTCTGATTGAGCATGAGGAGCTTTTTCTGAAATGACCGGTTCATCTGTCAATGTGTCATTTGCACCCAGGTTTTTTAACTCTAAACTGGAGCAGGTTTCGTCTTCGTTGTCTGCCTGAGGTGGTTGCTCGTCCAATGGTGCTTGGTCATTACACTCTGTGACACAATCCTTTACCAAGTCTGGGCCATCACATGTCATAGACATTGGCTTATCACTCAAATCTGCCAAACAATTACCACTTTCTAAATTCTCCTCAACTGCAGATTCATTATCGAGAGGCTCCATTTCTGATGGAGCATGAGGAGCTTTTTCTAAAACGGTATGTTCATCTGTCAATATACTGCCATTTGCAGACAGCCTTCCTAACTCCAAATCATTGCAGGCATCTTCTTCGTTGTTTGCTTGAGATGGTTCCTCAACCAATGGTGTTTGGCCATTGTACTCTGTGATACAATCTTTGACTGAGTCTGGGCCATCAGATATAATAGGTAATGGATCATCTCTCAAATCTACCAAACAAACACCATTTTCTAAATTTTCCTCAACTGCAGGTTCATTGTCAATTGACTCCATTTCTGATGGCGTGTGAGGAGCTTTTTCTGAAACGGCATATTCATCTGCCACGGCACTGCTATTTGCACACCGCTTCCCTAATTCCAAATCATGGCAGGCTTCTTCTTTGCTGTCTGCTTGAGGTAGTTGCTCATCAAATGATGTTTGGCCATTACACTCTGAGACGCAATTCTCCTTTAGTGAGTTTGAGCAATCACACATCATAGGAGATGGTTGATCATTCACACCACTGTCAGCTTCTACATCTGAAATGTGATTGTCTTTCTCATCAAGTCCATCTTCTTTCCCAAAGTGATCATCTTCCATCACTTTACCTTCAAGCACTGCACGACAGTCCTCATCTTTATTAACATGTTCAGCCTTGCCTGCTGAGACTGCCTGAGGTTCCTCCCTTGAAGACTGCTTCTCATTTTCCAAAAGACTGCCATTGCAGACAGTACCCGATCCTTCTGCTGTTGAATCATCAACCTTATGAATCATTTTTGCAAAACTTTCTTTACTGCCCTCTTGGTATGGCTTCTCTTTCACTTGCCGTTTTCCCCCTTTGGATTCAATGTCATCATGCTCAATTGTACCAACCGCATCACCTGCTTTTTTGTTGGAGTCTATCTCTTTGTCTATCACAGATCTTGATGAATCCCTTCCCTGTTTTTGCACAAAACTCATCTCTGTAGCACAAGACTTGTCAATGTCATCTCTCATATCTGTCTTTTCATTGCTGAATCGATGTAACACATGGCCAAGTCTTGAATCAGTCTTATGATCTCTGAGCTGACTTGCCATCTTGTCCTGTACAGAAATCAATGTTCCACCACCTTTAAAAGATGGTACATCCGAGGGCTCCAGGCGGACAGCTTTTTGCAAAGGGGTACAAGTCCTTTTGCTTTCATAGCTGCGTCTGACATCATTCACCTCACTGATAATATCTGTGGAGTGTACACTCTTTCTGCAAGACTGGAAAAGAGGAGAAAACAGAAAATAAATACATATTTTAAATACTGTCTTAATTCAGTGAAAACCATGACTGCTTTTTTTCTCTGGTATTTAACATTAACAGATATATGCCAGAAGCTGCCTGACATGCAGGTGGATCAGTCATAAATAAACCAGTGGCAAAAGGAAAGGCCAACAAAACCTGAAGTACAAATGCCAAATCCAAGAAAAATGGATACAGAGCATACAATAATGCATGACATACATCAATACCACATTTTCAGGAAGCTAGGGAACTTCAGTAAGACTGCCCATAAGAAAAAGTACAAGAACTGATGTGATTGGCCATCACTGAAGCTTAGTCCTACTTCACTTGCAGATAATTATTTCTGCTGTGCCAGGGGAATTCATACCAACTAATGATTGATGGGTCTGTAGTCCCTGTGCACCTGGGAGGAGTGGTAGGAAAAAATTTCCTGGTAGGGTGCCCCATTACAAATAGGTAATTTGCAGTCACTTAATTCTGATGATGCATGAAATTCAGATGGAGAGCAGAAGTGAAAAGCAGAATGCATGAGATTAAGGAAAGTAAGTAAGTTTTCTTTGCTACGTATTGTTATTTTGTTACAGGGAGAATAATACCATAACATTACAAACTAAGGTAACAGCTACATATGCCATTTTTCCACTAGCAGTTTTGGCCTCACCAAGTCAAGTTAGCTTTTTCCATCACCACTTCTACTGTGCCGAGTGTCGAAGCTGGCTGTGGTGAAGTCTCGTGACTGTGACCACCCAGTAACAAGCCCCCCTCTCCCCCTCTAATAGATGCTAAACTCATGTCTGTGCAGGAAAGTTGTTTTTAAAAGTCTGTGTTAAGCTCTCAGTACTTTTTACAGCAGGTAGCCCGGTTGTGCTGGGCTGTTGTGTCTAGTCAAACCCAGTAGAGCCAGGCTGGCAGATGTAATGGAAAAACGGCAATAATGGCTACTATGGCTACTAGAGGTACCTTTAATGAAGTGGTCACTGCACAAACAAGCACTATTCGACTCTGGTCCTCCCAGTAGCAGCTGACACTTTGGCCTACAGTAAACTACGCAAACCAAAGCCATTTTGAGAGTTTGTTATAGTGCTTTCTGTGATCTACCAAGGAGCCTTGTGCCTATATATTTTAAATCCCTTCCTGACCTCTAGCTGCATTTTGCACCATAGCAATGGATGACGTGATATAATACGCATTCAAGTTATTGGTCTATGCCTAGAGGCCATACTTGAGGCCAAGCCTTGGAATGAAGACCACACAGGACTGCCCCCCATGTGCCTCTGCCAGTCTGAGCATAAACAAAGGAAGTATGGCCTCTTCTGGTTTGGAGTCATTACGAACATTAAAATGGATAAAGGGGCTTGTACTTGGTCAGTTGGGTAGCAGGCAAAGGTTCTTGACTCGCAACTGGCCACTGAAACTAGCAATCATCACGTGGAATGTCACTTCTGGTGGAGAAAGAGCTGAGGAACCACATCTCTGTGTACCTGGCTTGAAGCTGGAATCTCATTGTATAGGGTCATCCAGGATGCTCAGGCTGAGGTTATTTGGAGAATGGGAAGCAGCTGGCATGAGAGTTTGTGACTACTGTTCAGATACTATACTCGGCCAGAAAACAGTGGACTGTCTCTTCCAACTTACCCAATTACTTTCAATAGTTCTTTGTAAGTAGTATCTTAATTATGCCAATGATGGTATGTCTATTACCCCATAACGAGTGCGGGAACCTGGTCCTTAATTTGTTTTATATTCTATAGACAATCTGAAAGTCATGAGTAAACATTAAATACCTAATTGTTTTGCCTTTAGCATAATAATAACATTAATCCCAAACCTGAAATGTGCTTACATTCTGTAGTCCCACGGATGACTTGAGTGTGTTCAATGTTGAACTAGCTTCTTTCTTTTCAGCTGACAAAGAGGTCTTCTTTTTGTTGGCTTGCAGATCTGAAGTGGCAATGTCTACATTGGAGTTTCTTAATGACAAGTCCAAAATTACAGATCCTTGGTCCAAGAGAGAGTTATCTTTTTTGCTGAGGTCCAAAGCTTTTGAAATCGAAGTCTCTGAAGTATCTGTTGCATCCGGGCAAGGATCAGATGACTTGGCCGTGAGCTCAGACTGAGCTGGGGCTGACACCATTCCACTGGACACTTCCAAAGAATCACTTTCTTCTGGACATGGGGTTGAACAGTTTGAGTCAAAATGAAAGAACCTGGCTGTTGACCTGCTGTAGAACAGACCTATCCACATGTGGACGATAAGCCGAACCTCTTCATTGGTGTCTTGAATGGACAAATCCCATGGACTATTGAAGGTGTGAAATGTACAAAATTAGCTCCTTCAGTTGAATATGATGATCATCATATGAAGTCAACTTGATCATATATTGTCAACAAGCTACAAACACATAGAGCACTACAATTATATGAAAATATATATTTTTAACTGTTATGTTGAAATTCCTTGAATAAATAACAAAATGTACATACCCATGTAAAGCTCGGACGATAGCTCTTTCCTTTGTGTCATTCGTAAACTTGCTGTCTAGATTGAAATCATAGTTTTCTTTCCATTGCTTTGTGACTTGTAGAGACTCATCTTTGATGACAAAGGCACGCGACTGCCTGAACTTTCTTCTGCGTGCCATCTGTTTTTTCAGGTATTCTGGAGTCCTGTGGTTGTTTTCACTTCTGTCTTCCTGATCAACATAGTGGTGTAGTGTTTTAATTCCATCGCCATACATTGTCTGGTGATGGTGCAGCAGTCTGGTAGAACCACTTAAAGGAGATACCTGGAAAGGTGTACCTGACAAATCCAATAGTAGAGAGGAAGACGGGGGCAATGAGTAATCATGTTCTTTAGATATCAAACCAACCAATTCACTGCCTCCCACAAAATGGCTTGGTGAAGGAGACTCAAGAGGCTGCATGGTTCTAGCTGCAGGCTGTCTAAGCAGAGCATGAAGAACTGACTCTTGTTCACCACTGGTAACCCCTTTTGTAAGGTCACACTTCTTCAAACTTGTCTCAGGTTTTCTCTCAAGTGCTGGGTCTGGTTGTGGTGGAACCTGGTCATTATTGGCACTGAGTGCCAAGTCAGCAAGTAAGGTCAAAGCATCTGGAGACGAGCAAGTACTGTTACTTTTTTCCTTAACAGTCTTACTGACAGAATTATCCCTAGTACACTCTTTGTTTGTTTGTTTTTCACTGGCAAAACAAGCTGGGGTTTGAAAATGCAACCACCCTGTGAAGACAAAACAGAGGAGAGAAAAGAGAAACTGCATGAAAATAAAAAGTTGCACATTGAAAGCATTTGAAACATACCAATGTATTGCTATTTTTGAATTATTCACCAACATAGAAATTATTTAACTGTTTCAAACAAAGTGATTGATTTATTAAGGCAAGTATGCCATATTTAGGTGCATGTGCAAAAGACTGGCAAATGCAGCACAAGCAAGAGAAAAGCAAACTACCAACTAGCAAATACTTCGTGAAGCGCAGTGATAGCAAGCTGAGGACAGTTGCAGAAGTGACAGAGCCAAGAAAAGGGTCAGTCAGTTTCAATGTCATGCACAATACTGAAGAGATTTTAAACATCATGCACACAAAAAAAGCATTCCCAATCTCAGAGTTTTGTAGTATGACTTACATTTCTTTTTGACATATTCTTCAGAGATTCCTTGATGCTTTTTGAGTGTTTTAATCCGACCCCTTCTTGGAAAAATGGATAAAGGCCTTTGTATGATTTGAGGTTGTTTTTCCAAAATGGTCTCTTCTTGTGTCTCCAAACAGTCTTTCCTTTCATGAGTGTCTTGACTCTCAGATTTGATCTGTTTATCTTCTATCTTTGTCTTATCTTTAGGGGTCAACCCTAGGGCAAATGCGAAAAGAGGGTCAACTGAAAGCATCTCTGAACCTTCCTTGACACCCATATTGGTATCCGCAGTGCTCGTAATTGCATCAATATTCTTCAGCATTCCAGATTCTGATTCAACTTTGGCCTTCTTGAGACAAAGCTGAGTGTCCTGGGTAGTATCTGCAGCAGTTTCCTGTGACACAAGGATTCCCATTTTTCTCTTTCCCCTTAGGAGAACTGATTTCAGTTTTTTCAACAGAAATTCACCCTTGGGTGCACACTTTCGTGCAGAGGGGGTATCAGTGTGTTTTTCTTGAACTGTTCTTAAGGGTGGAGTGTCTGTGCTATCATTCTTTGAAGAATGTTCACTACTCTTTGGATTCAAAGTTAATGAACCATTGTCATTCTCAACGTTTTGAGGGTGGTTTCCTCCATCCTTAGATGTTGTGTCCTCTGTTTTTTCCACTGCTGTCTCTTTAGCAATGCTTGACTCTTGCTCCATCTCAACTGTGTCATGAGCCTTTGCCAAGCCATCAACCAACATTTTTTCATGGCATGGTTTGTCTTCTGTAGATTGAAGCTTACCCTTTAAAGTCTTAATCTGATCATCAAAATCTACAGAGCCATGGGGAACCAAGATTCTTCCACATTCGCTGAGAACTGGCTTTAAGTCCCAGCGCTCGGTTTTCTTTCTCTGAGGAAAAGCTTCATGTTCCATTAAAATGGTACTTTCAAAGCTCTGCTGTCCAGGTTCAGATGTTTTCTCCTCTGCCACTGCTTGAGCAAGAGCTGCAGATCTCAGCTTTCTATGTTTTGAAGATAGTGTTCCAAATATGCGCTTTCGCTTTCGCACTTTTCTCCAATCAATATTTGAATGCTGACTCAACTCTGGGTGGGTTGATGATTCTTCCTTCTGACTCTTCAAGTTGTCCCTGTAGTATTTCCTATGTTTTGTTTGGTGATTGGTGGGGTCAGAAACCTTCTTGGTTTTAACATTCTCATCATTCAGGGAATTCCCTTCTTCCGTTTGTACTTTGGCTGTTGAAAAACCAGAATGCTGAAAGTCTTTATGCTTTGTTGCAGACTCAGCAGTAGTCACACTTAAACTCGCATCAGTGACAGTTCGCTCTGCCGAAGTGATGCTGACAATCAGCTCTGCAGGAAGTTCATCTGACTTAGAGCGAGCTCGGACACTTTTTATCCCCATATCATCAGTTGTGATTAGCAATGTCAGATCTGATTTTTCAGTGTCTTTGGTAGCATCTCCAGGTTGCAAACACTCATTCTGAGGCACAGTTGTTAAGTCAACTTGGTCTTTAGCACTTGTTATACAACTGTCCACAGATGTCTCAACATTTACAACAGATTTCTGGCCTGTCTGTTGTTCTTCTGATCCCATGCTAGCCTGATTGGCTGGTGCCTCCTCAGGAGAAGACAGACAAAAGTAGAGATCGTCATCAAGGTCTTCCATTCGCTCCTCTTGTCCAGCCGCCAGGATTTCTGAAGCCTTGGACACTGGCAGTTGAAAAGAGACTGGTTTGCTCAGGTATGACCTGAAGTTCTGCCAGGCCCTGTTAGTCCACTCCGGGGATTTGTAAAGGTGCTTATGGGCATCTGGCACATCATACTGATCTGGAAAGATGCTGATATCCCTTGAAGGACTCAATGTCAACCCAGGGTTTATCAGTGCTGCGTAGCTCTGCATATGCTGGGCAAATACTTCACACAGTTCTTCACTGGGGTCAGTGGGTGTTTTCTCAACTTCGCCCTCTGCATAACTTAGTACAGGCAAAACCCGCAGGATTTCAGATGACACGGCAGTCTTTCGCTGTCCAAATTTTGTGTCTGTGGAAAATCAACAAAGAGTACTTGTTTGGTTTTGTATTTATAAATGATGTTGAACAAGCTAGAGGTGTCACTAAACAGAGGAAATTTCCTTTGATTTAAGTAATGTTGGAAACATTAAATGAAACATGTTATCACCTTTTTGTATAACTCGTGAGTCTGGAAACACAAATATGCCTTGCAGGACCTCAGTTGCACTGGACCCGGTATCTACAAAAAACACAAAGGTATGCGACTGATATGAAAATGAATTATGGCTGTTACTGAGTGCAATGCAAGTTTTGTTGAGTGACTGACAAGATAATACGCTGTCATCATTTTCTTATCTTACCATCATATGTGAGGAAGTGGGAGGAGTGCAGCAGAATAAGAAAACCACCATCACTTAGCGGAACAGTGAGAGCCTGTATAAAAACACCAAGTTTGTCAGGTACCGTTTGGATCTTAGACAGCAATTTAAATTTAACAACATGCAGCGTAAACTGACATAAAAAAGGAGTCACGCTGGTCTAATGCAAAGGATATTCCAGTGGATGATACTGTTATTTGATCAACTGAAAAGATGTTTCGGACTGTTAGCCACACCGAAAAAGGCACCACTTTGGATGTGATTATTTTGACACGGCTAAGGCCCACAGTCTCTGAAAGGTTCATAATAAACAGAAACTCACAACATCTTTCTCCTTGATCTCGCTCAGAAGCAGAGAGACTGAGCTGGTTTCTTCCGTCTCAGTAGACACCAACTCACACAGACTGCAGTATAAGCCATCCAGAAAGACTGAAAGACATTTTAAAAAGCCAAATTCATTAATGATACATTCAATAAAACCAGGAATGGTGTTCAACCATTCCTTAAAAATGTAACTCCTGTGTAATGAGGCATTTTTAGAATATTTTTTAACAGCATACCTTCACCAGAGAAGCAGGTTTCAAAGACAGCCTTTGGCAACAGCTGTCTCACATCTAACATGGAAATGGCTCGGTCAATTTTCACCACTGGTGGCCTTAAATGTAAAAATAAGACATAGCACAAAAGACAAGTTATATATTTAAAATCATCTGTCATTTTACAATACAGTGTGTATTTTCTGTGTCCACATTTAGCTCACAGTTCTGCAGGGATCAAGGCCCTTGCTGTAGACCTCAAGGCAACATCATAGAAATGGGTGCCTATTTGAAGCTGACCCCTCCACGGATAGAAATGAAAAACTGGGGAATAAAATCAAATAAAACAATAATTAAAAAAAAAATACATTCATAGTCATACAGTCCATTTTCAGTAAATTAAAAATGGTCATACAAATTCATGACAAATGCTCCAATTATTTAAATGGGTGTAGGTATTACACTCTTTTATTAGTATATTTCTGTGTATTAGTGTAAATGACGTACAAAGTATATGTTTCATTTGTAAAACATGGGGGCACCCCCAATTTTTGAATGTTTTAAACTTAAATTCTGGCCATATCTTACTTATTGCCCCTTTAAACCCTGGTCCAAATAAGCAAATATTTGGGTTGAACCACCTTGTGGGAGTTTAACAGCATTTCATTTTGACAGCAGTATGTATGGAGAAACTATACCATGTTTGCTTATAATTACATTTTACTTACCTTGTTTTTTCTCCTCACTGAAAAGAGAATCAAGGAACAATTAATCAATATGACTTTTATATTCTCATTTTGCATTAAATCATATTTGTTGAAGTACAAAGTAAAACAATCAGAGCAAATTATAGTGATACAATACCTTTTCTCCTCTGGTGCTACAAGTGTTGCTTTGGTATCCGTGTATGAAAATGATACAATGGCAAAAGGAAAGGCAGCACTGGGAGATTGAACCGTCTCATTGCTTCCATCATTTAGCAGCTCATAAATATAATACTGCAAAGTAAAAGCAAGACATATAAGAAAGGCACAGATGTCATATCTGGGCATTACAACAAATGACCTATGTCACCTTCAGTGTGCACCTACATTTACTGTGCATTTACAGCTTTATATAAAAGTTGGGTTGGACAGTGAGAAAAAACTGTGCTGTATGATTTTGTCCCTTCCTACCTGGGTCCTCTCGAAGGCAAGAAAGGAGCTGGTGTTGGCCGATACAGAGGGCAGCTGTTCTGACACATGACAGTCAAACCTCTCAGTTGGCGCAGTGAAATTCTGGGTGTAGTTCTCCAAAACCTTTTTAACTTTACCCTGTTGGTTAGAATAAAGGAAAACCATTTTTCAATCAATCAAATATTTTCTTTAAATGAAAACACTCATAAATATGTCACAAGTTCTTCTTCTTTTCAATACCTTTGTCAGCCTGATGATGGCAATGTATCCAGATTTGCCATGATACCAGCGATTTAGATCCAAACAGTCAGAGTACATTGATATGTAAACACCTGAATAAACACAGAAAACATTCACTGAATATGTGGTCAGTTAGAAATAAACACAAGGAGGGTCGCTTATTAAGATTTGAGTATCGTAAAATAGCCATAATGTTTAACTCATAACTCTGAAGTGTTTTCCAAACAACTGACACTCTAGCAAGGCCACACCTTGAAAGGTGGATGTGTCAAGGACACACCACATGGTTGACAGCTATCTCAATGACCACACCCACAGCAGCTGTACATGATCTATAGTCAACATACCATTGTGCTCTATATGTATTTTTACAAGCCATTATCGAGAACCTTCCCTACACTTACCACCAACAAATTTTGAGATAAAAACGATAAGTCTACCACTACCAGGGTTGAACACAACTGATACTTTAAGGGTAACTTCACCAATTTTACACATTAATGTGTTTTTATAGTTCTTGGGGAGTACTACTGCATATGTAATAAAGAAAAAGGTAGTATAAAGCCTTTTGTGACTCCAGAGAAATATGCATTTTAATAAATTGCCTCCGGGGACGTCACTCAGTGGCTAAGCTGCATTGTGAGTAATACAGGCACAGAAGAATGTTTGGAATAAGAAAGGCGATATCTCTGGTTCTGCTGCATTGATTTTGATCATTTGTTCTAACTGTTCTAACCGTAATGAGTCGAACAATGTTGTAGGAGTGCAATGCTAGACCAGTGGACTGCTTTTCAAATCCTGGTTCCTACATTACCCACAATGCAACAACCACTGAGTGACATCATTGGAGACAATTTATCTGATTACATGCAGCTTCCTCTGGAACCACAAAATACTATAATATACCGTACTACTTTTTTCACATATGCAGTAGTACTCCCCAAGACCTGTTAACACACTGTAATGTGTAAAATTGGTGGAGTTACCCTTTAAGGCAGGGCTACCTACAGTGGGGCCTGTGGGCCAAGGCTGACCCGGTACAAGGTTTGATTTGGCCTGCCAGATGTTTCTAACAAAGTTTAAATAAATACATACTTAATATAAATTGCAGTTTAACTTATTGTATTTTTTGTGAGGTAAAAATATTTTAGGATCCCAAATTCTTGTTTTTCATGATGGGCGGAGTCTCACATAGGGCAGGAAGTTAGTCAATTAAGGGAACTCAGGATCCTACTATCATTTTCAAGTTTCAATTCTGGCCCCTCAATGAACAACGTTTGGACACCCCTGGCTTAAGTGAGGCGACATCTGTTATCCTGTTTGCCTGACTGACAGGAAACCGTTATCAGTTGGCTGAAGGATAAGTTGTGGGTGTTGCTGCTTTCTCATGTGAGGCCACATTCATAGACCTGTACATGTCTTACAACTGTGCATTTTCAAAACATATTATCATCAAAAGGGCATCATTGTTATTAACATAGAAAAAAGTACAATAAAAATGTATTAAAATACAATGAGAATAGATGAGACACTTGACACTGAGCTACATTCAGATATGGTCTCTCAGTCCTGTAGAAACAACCGGCTGGAAATCTGAACGCAGGAGGCAAAACAAAGCACGAGTAACTGGTTTGGCAGGTTTTTTGTGTCTTATACTCCTGCACCAGCAGTGTGATATCCTGAGGTAACTAAAGTTACGACATATGAGAAATATTCACTACAGTATAACCTTTCCAAGTGTCTGTCTAAGTCATTAAGAAATGCAATACTAATGTTTAGAATAAATGTTTCTGTTATGAGAAGGTATCTCAGGAAATCTGTTATAGTACCATTGCAATCTACACAAGAACTGCAACAGATAAAAAGAAGCACGAATATAAAGCAAAACACAGAATGAATCTGTGCAACAGGGCTATATTCAATTACATGTGACACAGTGGAGCTCTTGTTTTCATGTGTCACTCTGGTGTTGTTTCATACTACCATTCAGAGAAAAACAGCTCCATAAAAACTAAGACTTTGACCAATGTTAATACTTGATAACTTCCACACTTATCACAGCCTAGAGTGGGGAAAAGAGATAACAGACAAAAACATTGAGAGGCAGCATTTAAAACTTAAGTTATAAAAAAAACCCCACAGAAATCTAAGGGATACATGTTACACATATGTGAGATATGTGCTGCAATGCACAGTGAAACACAAAATAAAGGGTTAATTGCTTTTCTGCCTCTAACACATTATATAACCGGATGAGGAGCTTACAGTTTCTCTTTCACTGAGGGAATTCTTCCACTTTCATTTGTATAGATTTATACATACAACTTGCTTTCACTTTCAAAGGGCAGGGAGAACCAGACACTCAACATGGACTAACCCTTTGCTTGAGCTGCATGTCATATGTTTTGGACAGACTGACTTCAACAAGGTAAAATCCTTTAAATTATGAGAAAGTAAATGTAGTTCTTTGCATTTTTACAGAGAAAACAGTAACTTAATCTAAATTATGTGTTACAGTAATGTTTGTGTACAAATCTTAACTGCCTGTTTTCTGCATAGAAATTTGACCTCGTGTCACTCATGGCTGAGCTGAACCTACTAAAATGTCACTGTGATCTCACTTCTGGTTGGCATGGTAGCATGCAGGGGGGGGAGGGGGGTAATCAAAATAAATCATAGACCATCATAATTTACCCTTTGAGGGATCTCCCAGAGTTGTGCATGTGCTGTTCCCAGTAAGCACACCAGTTTCTCCAAGTGCATGAGCCTTAAAATACATAGAAAACAAAACATATCAGCAAGATCTTGAGATTTGTTTGATCATGTACAGAATGTTCTCAGGTGTTCCTGTGTTTCATATCTTCACCTTGTTGACATCGTCAAACAGCAAAAACCCATAGGATTCCTCTAGATCCTCTTTTGAATATCCTTCTTCCTTTCTCTTTTCACGGAAAGCATTATACTGTTGTGAAAAAGACAAATGAAAAGGGAAGGAATCAGTTTCAAAGGTGCGATATGTAGTATGTGACATTTTGATTTAGCATTAAAGGGCAGTTCCTGTTTTCATGCCTTCATTGGCTTCAGGGTTTTTGATAGAAATGATAAAATGTATAAAAATAGGGTTAGGGTCCTCAACAAAGTTTAAATGTAAAAAAAAAAAAAAAAGTAATTTACATGTGTTTATGTTAAAGACATTAAACCAGGAGCAGCTATTGATTACATGTGAACTGATCAGGGTTGAACCATTCATCGTGGCTTAATGTTTAATGACATTTAAATGTCGGGACATGAGGAATAAGATCTGGACTGACCTTTTCTTCCAGTTCCGGATTATTTATTAAGAAAGCGGACTTGTATCTGAAGGACTGCTTGGACTCTTCATACAAGTACGCACTTTTCAGTGGAGCCAAAATATCGTTTTGAAAGGCGTCAGAACCTGCTGACACGGGTACCAAAACACCTGAAAGTGGGGAGAAAAACACAAGCGTGACCGCAACATACGAGCAATATGGCGAAAATTACGGCTCCTTCAACTCGGCTGAAAAGTTTTTCACAAGCTGGGACTGTTTGTACCGTGAAAGACGACACCTCATCCACGCGTCATTTTTCGTCTAGTCATACACCAACAGTAAGGTCAATACATCGAGAATAGTGGAGGACAAAATCCACATTTGTCGTTTATCGTAAAGTGAAAGTTACACGAGGAAGGAGGAAAAAAAGCAGCTCGTCACCTTTACTCGATGCACCACCATTTCCACTTTCCATTGCTGAACTCTTACGAAATCTGTCGTTCTCCCATTGCCCTTCGTTGAAAACAGCTGCCTCTCGTTTTAAACATCACGACCGATTTATAAAGTGTAGGTATCCTGTATCCAGCAAAACCTTCCACAGTAACTTGATCTTTCGCCGCAGTTTCGACAAACATATTCATGCGACAACCAGGAAGTTAACAAATATCCGACAGTCAGACGGCGTAGAGGCAAAAAAAATCCACTCAAATCTATTTTTATCGCCTCACGATTAATAAATCCGGTTTATTTATGATAGACTGTCAGTCTTCAGGCAGGAACCATAGCCGCATGTGTAGTCCGTGGCGAAAAAGAAACAGAAACCTATCGAGGCGAGAGCATCCATCTTGGAAGTCTACACCAAACTGTGGTGGCGAGGCAGCTAGAATCCTCGACGAGGCTTGTTGCGCCTGCGGTTCACTTCTCCTGCGTGTGTCCCCTCTGTTTTCCTGCTGCCAGTGAAAAATTAATGATTGCTAGATGTAAGCTAACTGCCACAGAAGAAAAACCTGTGTATCACAGCCCGATTCTACAATACACAGGAGTGCATTGTGGTTTAGTGTAAAGGAAGTTAGGATCTAGTTACCAATAACAATTTTAGCATTTTTGTGTAGTTTTGCCAACTCATCACATCACTGGGCCCCAGTGCTATTTTTTTTAAGAATAAACAAGTATTTCTAATGGATTGTGGATTGACGACCATTCTGCCTTTGAGCCTGACCAACATATGGTTTGGCTGATATAGAGTGCTGTAGTAATGAGTCCTATATCAGTAATTGGTAAGCATTTTTGCACAGCCCATAAAAAAGATAAACCATTGACTTTTAGGTCTGTCGTTACCACAGGCTTACACGTGTCCATGTTTTGTCCACGGCATAAAATATACAATTAAATGTCCTATTAATTAATTATAAAGTGTTTATGTGTCTTAAAAACAGTGGTTGCGTGGGCGCCCCAGTAGCTCAGTTGGTTGATTCAAAAGCCCCAAAAATATGTCCTCCCTACACTCAGTGTGTAATATGAAATGGTTACTGTTGCGTAAGTGATCTTGTCTCGTTTAATGATCATCAAAACCCATAACTGACACCTTTCGGAGCCGGTCCCCTATGCTAGCTAGCTCACTTTCACATAACTGCAGCAGTCAATATGGCCAGACTTGTTATGATTTTCACCTTTTTTAATACTTTTTCTGTGCCAAGGTGATGGCCATGTTGATGTTGGTGACATTTATTGTGCAAGACGATGTAGGTCACTGAGCAGTTTTACACAAAACTAATGATATTTTACCATCTTTACGACAAACTGCGGTTTCATCAAAAATCAATCTTTTAAATATGAACCTAAAGGATCTCACAAACAGCCATTGCTTTAGTATTTTCAAACACTACTTGGCGAAAAAAGGGGGTCCATAATTACCTAAAATCATACAGTTTTTGTTTAATGCTGATCTTTCTATTTGAAATGTACTTGCATGTAGGTTATGATAAACTCTAAACAACTATGACAATGTCTAACCAGAATGCATTCAACCTTTGAACGCTCTGCTTTATTGGCTGTCAGATATGTGACACAATCAGATGTCGGCAGCGTTGTCATGTGGCTTGGTATATAGAATTACCAGATACAACAACAGGAAATATTCATTGCCGTAGAAACACAATATTATAACCATAACACCTGCTTCCTCAGTGATGCTCAGCTCATACACCAACGAGTTATAAAACCACAAGAAATGCATGTACATGCCAAAGATGATGTTTTTTATGAAGGGGAATTCCCGGTTATTCTGCACACCAAAACATATTTAGCTGCAGCGTGCAGTTAGCGATACAAGTTGGCCGCAGTAATGACTGTAAAAACCCAAATGTTACATACAATCCTGTCTTTTCTAATACTAAAAATGTGAATAGTTAGCCTTTATCATTTACATTTAACTATATGACCAACAAATTATGACTTATGAGTATACACAACTAATCAGAAGAGAAAAAAAATCCCCATGTGATTTACTGTACAGGATGTTTTTCAATATGTGATTCAAATGGGAAAAAAGTTTCCCTGTACACAGAGGTTAAAGCTGAAATGTTAGCAGATTGCATCAGTTGCTAAATGATACAGAGCCCCCATGGGGCCACGGTGGGAACCAATTTTGCATCCCCCCTCAATCAATTTTTCACCTCGAGAAAGTTGTAGTTTGTCATAAAGCTAATGAAATATAAGACTGTGAAAAAACATAATTACAAAGGCTACCCAGCGAACAGTCGCGTTAGTGATGTTGTCTTGTTCAATGGTTACCAAAACCCATAACTTAAACATTGTAGATGTGGTCTTGTATATTTGCAGTTCACAAAACTGACAAACTCTCCGTTCACATAACTGCAGTTGTCAATATGGACAGATTTATTGTGATTTTCATCTTTGTCAGTACCTTTTCTGTGCCGAGTTGGCGGCCATGTTGGTGACACATGTTGAGTGAGACGATGTAGTTCACTGAGCAGTTTAACACAAAACTGGATGGTATTTCACTTATTTTACGACAAACTGTGACTTTCTTGACTTGGAAAATTACCTTTAAATTGACAAACATCATATGTGTAATAATAATTGTATTTACTAGCTACCTAGCTTGCTAGAGCTAGGTAGCTCTAGCAAGTAGTTTTAATAAATACATGTGTTTAATATCTTCTACATTGTTAATTCACAATATCAATACAAATGTGTTATTTATTGTTTAGTATTTGTTACTGTCCAAAAATGAATGTAGGAAAAACCTTTTGGTCTCTGGTATTTTGTAGGTCAGTCGCCTACATTTCCCAGAATTCCAAGCCATTGTTTATTTGGATTGAACCTCAGCTGCAAACACTGAGCACTCAGCACCCGGCTGCCCACCGTTGTTTGCTGTATTATGCAGTCTTTTCAGACTTTACTCCTTTGCTTCAAAATGAAAAAATGAATGACACGTCCGGCTGAATCTTCGTGTTTTACGCAGAAGAAAACGGTAACATGAAATGGAGATCACTCGGACCAGACCGTCCTTGTATGGAGAAATCGGTAAGTAGCTTAGAGTTGGTGACCAACAGTAACCCGAGACAACAGTTAAAACGGAGCTAGCAAAGCGAGTCACAGGATGGGGTTGGTAGCTTCAATGACTAGCTTATACTGCTTTTATTTCAGAGTGACACGCTTTCAGTCTCTCAGACGTATAGCTAGCTAGGCCAATGTTAGCTTAGCATGCTATCTTAAAGTGGCTAGCGTTAGTTTGAGAGCACGACAGCCTCTGTAAGCTCGTTAGTGAGGCCTGCAGGTACTGAACTACATGTTGTGCAACTGCAGCAGTCCTTGAAATCAGCAAATGTGCACCAAATGTAGAGCTTTACTCTGCTACAGCAAATGTGGCATATTCACAGATAGGCCTATGTATTATAAAACATCAACTGCAGGTGTAATAGCCTACTATTCATTACAAAAGTGCCATTGTGATGGATTGGGTGATTGATTTTATTCTGCCCCTTTCTGTGTCAGTTAGTGTATATGGTCAAGATCACCATTGTCTGTAAAACATGTAAAGCTTCCCACCTTAAAGGTGATGTACATTTTTCTATAGGATCATGACCTAAATATGTGCTGTGTGTCTCCTGTTTTGTGAGGAACTGTAAGAAAAGCTTACTGTGACTGTTTGATGATGAATTCTTACTTGATTCAATCTGGTTATTAAGTGCTTACATTTGTTTGAACATGTCATTATAGGAACCTTTCCACTAGTGTTTTAGTGAAAAACACGCCCAACCAACCAACAGACAATAGGGCATGTGTGAAAATGTAACTTTCTTGGCAGAGATGATTTTAATCCATTAATTAAAATAATTTCAAGTTTGTCTACACATTAAGGCATGACAAATAAAAAATTTAAGCCACATGTCTGGACCCTTTTTCCAGCAAATGTTGTGTTTCCATCTAAAAATGGGGCTTTTCCCTGGCATACTAAATATAGTTGTTAGTCATTGATAGATTAGTTATTACCCACACACCTGGAAACTTGAGCTGTTATGAATAGAAGGGCTCAGTCTTGTTTGACTTCACATATTTGCAGCTCATGGTCTTGGATTCTGGACAGACCGGTCAGCAGTGCATGAGGCAGCTGCACAGGGCAGGGCCCTGCAGCTGCAGCAGCTGATAGAGGGAGGTGCAGCAGTTAACATTGTGGCAGTCGACTCCATCACCCCCCTGCATGAGGCGTGTATACAGGGACAGACCCAGTGTGTCAGGCTGCTGCTGGACGCTGGTGCACAGGTGAGATGGTGTCAGTGATGTGCAACATCAGAAATGCCTTACAGGAGAAGTTGATCGCTTTCTTCATGATTGACTGATTGGTATATTTTTTACTTGAAGGTGGATGCTCGTAACATCGATGGCAGCACTCCGCTGTGTGATGCCTGTGCTGCTGGTAGCCTGGAGTGTGTGAAGCTGCTGCTGGAGTATGGAGCAACAGTTAATCCACCACTGTTTACCTTCTCGCCTCTTCATGAGGCTTGCATGGGAGGTGCGTCCTGTGATATACATCATGCTGGAATGTATTTTGAGCCATTTATTTGTCTATCAAGATGTCTTTGCTTCATCAGTCTTGCCTTGCCAGGCCTGATTCCACACAGCGTTTGTGTTAAACTACTTATCTTCCTAAAAATAGTGAATAAGTGAGTCATCAGAGCAGGCCTTAAGTTCCTCAATGATCTTCCTAAAGCACATTTTGCACTAATATGACTCATTTGTAACCATTTCAGAAATCATTAGTCAATATTACTGTCTTCTGTAATAGCAAATTTTCCTTTTCCCTGACGTCGTAAAAGACAAAAAGAAGGGTTGAGCAGAACCGAAAAGCAGATTGCAATACAAGAGCTCTGACTGTTGAGCTATTGATTATTACATCTGTCGAGATGTAGCAATACAACAAAAACTAATTACACAATTGCCAGTCAGGCTGTGGGACACAAGTGTACTGGCTATGTTGCTAAGGCACTGAAACACACTCGTATGATTGCAGTATTGATTTGAAAACAGAAATGACTAGTAAGGAGAAAGCTTTAAAGTGAAACTCCAGCCAAAATCTATTCAAGCTAAACAACAGCTTATGTACTTTCTGAAGGATGAAACTACAAATACTTTACAGCCTCCTTAAAAGACCACAGGAGATAAGTATTGGAGGCTCAAAACACAGAAACGATGGCGTAGATGTCCATTTTTGGCATTTCTCAAATTTAATTTATGTGGCTCTCTGCCTTGTGGGATTTATTTCCCAGTCCGGCTTGGAAGACTACTGTGCTGCAGAGCATTCAGTTTTATTTTAAATAGACATGCCAAAACAATATCCTGGAAAGACTTCAGTCAGGTTTTAGGGCTTATCATAGCAGAGAGTCTGCCTTGTTGAAATTGTATAATGACATACTCTCTTTTGACTCTAGCAACTGTGGGGATGCTGTTCGATACCATAGATCATGATATTAATAGATCGCCAGTATGGAGTCGATGTTGCATTACACTGGTTCACTTCCTACCTCAGAAACAGAAGCTTCTCTGTCAGCATAGGAAATCTTTCCTGTGGGGTCCCACAAGGTTCCATCTTAGCTCCCCTTCTCTTTGTACATGCTTCCTCTGGGTCAAATTATTAAAAAATACAGCATCTTCTTCCTCTTCTATGCTGATGGTACACACTGTATCTCCCTCTGAAACCTGAGGACCAGTCCAATCTTGTCAATCTTGTGAAATGAGACATTAAGAGTTGCATGGCTTAAAACCTCCTACAGCTGAATGAAGACAAGTCTGACGTTGTCCTATTTGCCCCCCAGGACTCCATCAAAGGGATTACACACAAGCCTAGTTACCTGTCCACCTTTGTCAAACCCCATGTCAAAACCTTTGGTGGGATATTTGCTTTCACCTTGTAATTTTGACATGTAAATTAATGCAGGGGTAAAAGCTAGTTTTCCCAGCTTTGTGCTATTGTTAAAATCAAGCAGTCCTCTCTTTCAAAGATCTTGAGAAAGAAAGAAAACATATACTTTTCTCTCGCTTGGACTACTGCAACTCCCTGTACACTGGGATTAGACAGTTGTCCCTTCCACGCCTCTGCATGGTCCAGAACGCCACAGCCAGGCTCCTGACAGGTACCCGGATGAAAGACCATATCACCCCTATTCTGGCCTCTCTTCACTGGCTGCAAGTACAGTTCAGAATCGATTTAAAGGTTCTCCTGTTTGTCTACAAATCCTTAATGGGCTGGCCCCCTCCTACATCACAGACCTCCTTACCCCTTATTCTACCTCCAAGTCCCTCAAGTCTAAGCTGTTTAACTTACTTTTCTTCCCTCGTCTTTGAATTCATCTGACTGGGCTGATTTGTGCCTATGATGACATGTCCCTGATGTTTCCATTGGTGTTTCTTGTATTTTTAGCTATCTACTCTACTCTGTAAAGCACTGTTGTCAGCGTGAGTTGTTTTTAAAGGTGCTTTATAAATACATTTTACCTGACCTGATTAATTTGCCTGTTTCTCACAATAGGTAATTCAGATTGTGTTCAGCTCATGATTGATCAGGGAGCTTTCATGGAGGCTCATGACTGCCACTACGGGACACCGCTTCATGTAGCCTGTGCAAGGCAACATTATGACTGCGCCAAAGTTCTCCTCAATGCCGGTGAGTTCATGTTTGTAGCTGGGTAGAATTAAATGTCGTGGTAGTTTTGGGTCAAAACCTGGATATGGATTATTTGCTATTTTACTGCGGCATTTTGGTTGTACTTTTATGTATTACTTATTTTAAGGCATCAGGCTTGGAGCTGAAGATTACTTTGGTACTGATTAATCAATCAACCAAGATTGTTAATCATTCATGAAATGATTTGAAGTTGTTATTATGTAACTTCTGAGAAAAGAACACATTTGACATATATCACCGTATTATAGCCACAGCCTGTTCACTTGGCTGTCGTCTGGCGAGAATTACCAAAGTATCCGCTGCAGTACAACCAGACTACAGAGCAGCTGTGAAACTCATCCTCCAGACTACACCACAAAGTATTATTTTTATGAATTGATTTTTTTTTTTGGTCATTTAGGTGGCGTGATACTTTGTAAGACAGTGATGTAGCATGTTTGTTGTTGATGTCCTTTAAATTGGACCAGATTACACAGTGGAACACAGTGGTCCCAGTGTTTCTACTTTAGCCACACTAAGATTAACCGGTATTACATTACACTGACTAGCATGTCCTAGCTTTCTGCAAACTATGAAAATGTTTCAAGCTTAGTGTATCTGTTATTTGATCTGAAAAGCAGAACATTTTGTTGTGCCTGTGCAGAGAGAGAAGTGCTGCATCACTGCAAGTTTAGATCGATGCTAAAATTATTCCTTTATAAAGGGATTTATAAAAACTGTATAAACACAAATGCTACAGAAAAGGAACAGTACTTGTGTCTCGCTTACAGTCTTGTCTTATTCTCCCAAAGGGGCAAATGTGAATGCTGCCAAGCTACATGAGACGGCCCTTCATCATGCAGCTAAGACGAAGAACACTGACTTGATTGAGCTACTTGTGGAGTTTGGGGGGAGCGTGTACGCCAGAGATAACCTGAACAAAAAACCCATCAACTACACCAGTCTGGGATCTCCTTCTTATCTCTGCCTTGAGTTCTATGAGAGTAAGTTTACGTATTTGAAATATGCATCCTGTCATTGTGAGTATATAGATAATCTAAGAGCACAGATAAAATGTCATCTCTGTTGCTTCCTCTTCTTCAGATACCCCCCTCAGTCTACAGCAGATCAGCAGAGTGGCTCTGAGAGGGACTCTCGGCAAAAGAGCATGTGAAGTTGTTTCCAAACTGGGCTTGCCCAATCGCATTATAAGTTTTCTTTCTTACATACCACCTCCAGTAATTGAAATTTAATCATCTAAGATGCAGCTCTTAGAAGTTTAAATGTAGACCAGTATGATGTCTACTGGCTCTGTGCTGGAACGTCACATGGCAGGATGTTAAAGTGGAGCACAGATGAAACGTCTTTACAATGCCAGACTACAAGGGTGCAGAGATTTCATTACTTAAATAAGCAGACCGTCTCCCGAAGCAAATTAAAAAGGGCTTAATTTGCTGCATTAACAGATTTGGACCATTAGGGAACAGACGACTGCCTTAATATGCGTTATCAGGCTGTTATGACTAACCTGTTGGCTCACAATTACCTAGATACAATTCCCGCAGACACAGAAGAGTTTGGCAGTTTTGTCGACCAACTCCTGAGAAAAATATTCTCAGCAGCCACTCATTTACTTTCATCACTCATGTACTACTCTGCTGTGTCATGCTCGACAGGAAGTGGGCAGCTGGTTTGTCATGTTTGTCTTCAGCTTGTTTGAAAAAAAGGCTGCTCATGGTGGTTAAGAGAAGTGAGATTTTACCAAACAGTCAGTTTGAAGGCCAAAAGATTACAACTACAAGCTATTGAAAGGAAAAGGTAAACCAGCACAGATATGTATTTTGTCTGATCAGACCTACTTTCAGGGCTGTATGGGCATGTACAGACCATCCATCAAGCATCCTGTGAGCTTGTTGCACATGTTACATTATGGAGAAATCACACCTTTTATCTTTTTTATTCACTACTATTACGAGTTTGACCTCACATAAATTAGCGTATCCTACCCCGCCTGCAACCTGAGCAAAGGTAAACTCAGCCCTACACACCCTGCGTGCGTGTGTAGGGCTGAGTTTGTAGGGCTGAGAAATTAATGCCCAGAGGCTCTTCTAACACTACCAACCATTTCATGTTACTTGGAGGCATTTGGATTACTATTAATAAGTACAGTATTATTTAAAGGAGCTTGAAATATATCAACATGAACTTGGTTCGTCATGACCAAGGAAGTGTGATTTCATCGTAGATGCTGTAAAACCTTATTGAACCTGGAGGAAACATGATGTAGTTTGTTTATAGTATTATGTCACTGTATGTATTTGTATATATTCTGTAACTATTTATTTTTAATGTAAATTTGTAAATAATACAGATGCTTCTACCTCTATTAAATTTGTGTAAATAAATAGACCACTATGGGACTATTTTAAAAACAAATCTTCAGTGTTGTGTCTTCAGTCATAACTGAAATGTAATTCAGATTTGGTTGTTGTGTGTAATTGTTGAATTTAAATGTGGGTTACATTGCCAAACCCAGAGAGATTTAACATAATGGGGAGATTGTTTGTACATCTTTGTGACAGTTGAGAAACTTAGGTACATCACTGGTATCATTATCTGACTGAGTTCAGAGAGATTGACATGTAAACATACATGTAGGTGAAAGTTTTTCGGGTGAAAAGAGACCTGGTGAATATGCAGTAGGAACTCTGTAAATGGCTTGACAGCAAACGACCTCACTGACAGATCACCTTTGTAAGGCAATCAAGCATACACTGCAAACTGGGAGTGGGCGGATGAAGATGAGTTGGGGCAGAATACAATGTAACCTGTCCTTGTCAAGTACATCACTGGACTGACACTAGAGATATAAGGGTTGTTGGTTAGAGACAAAACTAGTGAAGATCAGATGAGAACAATCTGCAGCCGCAACCTGCAATGAAAATGAGACACACCCATTTGTGGGTAATAAATGCATCCATTCAGTCTGACTCGCTCAAGACCCAAGTCTGAACATGAACTGCAGCTACAGAGCCTGAAAGGTGTCAGGTGAAATATGTTTCATAGTGATCATGAACAGAAACTGTGTTACCAGATATGTTATCTCAAAAGAGGAACAAAATCACAAAGTTTGTTGATTAGGTCATATCCTCTATTTTCTTCAGGGGATTTTAAGGTTTTCGCAACCCAGTGCAAATTAAAACTCACGGTGGGTATTTTACAGGCTGATTCCAGTATGTTTAGACGTAATACACTTGCTACTTTTAAAAGAATAGATAAAGAACAAAGGTTTGGTATCTGTGCCTTCATGAAACAAAATATACTAAACTGTTCAAGTTTTACACAGTCTAATAGAGTATTTCTACACCAGAATAAGTCCTGGCAGTTCAGAGAGGGTTTGAGACTACATTTAAAATCTATTAGCTAGGCAAAGTATGTTAAGGCAGGGGTATTGTCTCTAATTTCCTGCAAACCTTAGTGCCTTCATCTCTAGAAATAACATCTCTACAGAATTATAGCTTAACATAGCAACAGTATGTAATAAAATATGAAAAACTAACTGGGTGGGGTCACCTCTGGAGACGACTCTTATTTAGAAAATCCTGCTCAGAGCGGAAGTTAGATAGCTTGTAGCTAAAGAGGAAAACAAATATTGAAATTACGTCAAGTGTGGTATTAAAACTGCACGACAAAAAAAAGTGCAGTTGGAAACAAAGGCAAACTGAATGAATGTGACGACTTTACAGTCATATTTTGAGGATGTACGCGTATCTTCGGTGTGAGCTGCTACAGCTGCTAGCCTGCCGTTAAAAGACTGGGTGCTACTTCCTGTGTAACCGGACTAACCGCAACAACCGGTTACTGCAGTTCCTACTAATACAATGACATCACTGTTTTGGTTTTGGGGAATAGATTACGTATTTTGAGTTGAGTTGTTTTGTATTTATAGAGCACAGGTGTTAACGTGATAATGACTCATGACACCTCCCATGGTTGACTGAAAGAACAGTATTTTCAAGCTAAATGTAACCAAATACTAGTAGCAAACCAGTCAGTAAACAAGCCTATAGACAGTGTTGTATGAAGTCATACTTTAGTAAAAGTGAAGATATCATGTTATATCATGTTATATCATTACTTTGTTATACATTTAATTCACCCCTATGGGGAGTACTTGAGTATCAAAAGTACAAGTTACAGCAAATAAAACATATTTACATGTATGTAGATACTGTATATTATGGGTCGACCAGCCTGGATGATATTCTGCATTTTTCTTTCTTTCTTTCTTTCTTTCTTTCTTTCTGTCTGTTTGCTGATAAAATAAATGACTTTAAATGTGGCATGTAATATGTAGCTAAAGTAATCAAATAAATGTAGCAGAGGAAAAAAGTACAGTATTTGACTACAAATTGTAGTGGAGTGTAAGTATAAAGTTGCAAAAAAAAAGGTAATACTCAAGTACTGCACAAATACCTCAAAATGTGTATAGTACTTGAGTGAATTTACTTTGTTACATTCCATCACTGCCTAGAGATACAAATATTTAAAAGGAGTGTAGTAGGAAATTATGGAAGGAAGCCACAAAAAAAGCTAAATTAGGTCTGAGAGGTGAAGTTTTCCTGATATTGTATTTGTGCAAAGTTCATAAAACGTATTTCTTGTCACTGTATTCTAAATCCACATTTACAGTTACAAGAATACCTTATTTTTATACCTGTTCAATTTATAGGTGTATCCCTTTAGATTGTAAAAGACAATACCATAACAAAGGGGCAATAGAAAATAAAATGGATATAGTTTAAGCCTCAGTTAAATGATGGTAGAGATGGCTAAAAGTGAGGGATTCATTGTTGAAAAAGAAGATAGCAACATTCTTTGAAAGTGTTAAAACATTTTTTCTTCCCCGAGCCATTTGATCCTACCAGAACAGCAGCGGCCCTAACAACTGTCCCCTTGGACCGCCTCTGGGGAAAGAAACTGTTACATTTGAAGTCATCAGGATAACAGGATTTTTTCCTTGGAGAACCACTGAGCTACTGTTTAACAAAAAGAAGAATAATCAGAAGCATTTGTGGATTGCAAACCTTTGTAACTCCACCAGGAACACTACAAGGACACCACACATTGGCAGTTGTAAACTTCAGCAGAAAAATACATCTGACAATGCTGTTTTCACCAAGGTTGTTGAGAAGCTGCTGGTGTTGGTTTGCTCACCATGAGCTATTAATACTGCAGGTTCAACGGCTGACATTGTGTGAGAGGCCCCTGTAGTCAAATGGGTTAGGTGATTTGCCATGCAGCTGCCGTTGTGGTGGGACTCTGTAAGGCACAGGTTGCTGTGGACGTGTTAGTTGGAAGCTTATGACCTTGATCTTGTCCCAGATACCTGGACCCAAAATACAAGTTACATTCTGGTGAACCAGATGCGTCAAACTATACAGGATGCCCATCTCTTTCGAAAGAGTTGTTCATGCAGGAGGAAGTCCTTGTCATCATGACTGAAGTCTGTCTCACTCCAGGACAAAAATAATAAAAGGAACTTCCTCTTGGTGCAGTTTCGTTTTTGGATACTCAAGTCCTCTTTTATTTCCCAATGAAACTCTGCAGTCATTTGTTGTCTGTAGTTTTTTTACACATTAATGCTGACATTTTTGTTCTTTTCTTATCAGGACTCACCAAACGTTGATGATCATCAGCTTTGCATTGAGTACAAACACCAGACAACACAAAGCATAACAGCAAATATAATAGCTATTCTTTACCTACATGTAAATTTACCTTTGCAGTTATGTAAAAGCAGAGATGTTAATGCAAATGCTTTCACAGCCCCGTCTTTAGTATTCAAAGTCTTCCAGGCCAAAAACAAGCTTGGTTGGAGGGCTCACACATCAACAAGTCTTACCAAGTTACAGTGAGATGGTAGAAACCAAATGTGTATCAGAACTGAATATAATTTGAGTGAAGTGATTTTTCATTGCAGTTTTAATGTTTCAAGACAGTATATCAAAAGGAAACCTCAATCAAGAGCATACTAACTTCGCTCAAGTGTCATTCTGAACTGAAAAAAATAAAAAAACTACGATAAGGATTTCTCCAATTTCAGCACAGTAAGTGTAAAGGAGCAAACATCAGTTTTCCTCAGCTTTTGTTTGCCTGACATGTTGCGACACACTGCTGAAGAACTCTGTAAACAGTAAAAGGAAGTGACTGCAGGGGTCAAAGTACAGGACGTTGGTATGTTGCAACACACTCACAGTCAGTCATACTCAGGAGTCTTTTGAGAGCACAAACTAAATGTTTTATTTTTCTCCTATAAACAACTTTTCACTGAAAACATCATGATTCTTTTTTTTCCTTTCTTCTGAGAAATGTTTTTGCCTTATCTGATGTGTGGTCAGTGCTCTTCGTCATTATCTTATGTCTAACCTCAAACATTTTTAGACTCGACTCACACTCGACTTTGTTTCTTGATCCCTTATCTTGACACAGATAACACAACTGTCAACTGCTCACATGATGCCTATTATATACACGCACGGACATTTTGATAATATTTAAAAAACAGAAAGTTTAAATGTGTCGACACTGGACTGGACTGGACTATTAAGCTACAAGTGGCATAAGCTTTAGGTAGACAAATGAAACCCTAATTCCACACACATTTAGCTGGTGTAAACATACATTTCAGTCACACTGTCACATGTCACTTTTTTCTTTGTAAACTAATTACACTTTTTAAAGGACTGGAATTTGATATAAATTTGGACGGAAATGATTGGAAAGGACATTTCAGTGCAGCTATACAGACAAAAGCACAAACATAGTGGTTGCATGAAAATTCACAGAAGACACATGTGACCAAACAGGACATATGTTGCACACATGTGTCTGTCTTAAGAGGAACCCTTGAGATGGGTAAAATGTCTACACTCCGGTCTCCTTCCTCTTTAGTGAGCCTTGTAACTTCTGGTCCAGTCTGGTTTTGGAGAGTGTCTGAGGCCGGAGTTTAGGGCCAGATGTGGGCGGGCAGTTCTCGTCTGTCTCCTCGTCAGAGATGGTGGAGGTGGTGGAGATGGTGGAGGAGCGGCGCTTGGCTCTGACAGCTCCTCCCTGCTGAGCTCTTGGTGGAGCCCCCTGCTGTTGGGTCATTGCGGTGCGCAGACAGTTGAGCCACTGCTGCTTGTGGTAGACATCGTTGACATGCAGGGTGTGGGACTGGCCGTGGGATGGATCCAGAGAGCTTACACGAAAAACGTTCTTAGCTAGAGAGACAGTCAGAATGAAAGAAATACAGTCAGCAGGCTTATTAGGCAGTGTAGGATACAAAAATCAAGTGTGATGGCACTTTCCCCCATGTCATCAGGATTATAAACACCCTGAATTCTTTACATTATTATAAGTCCCACTGAGTTCAAAATGTATTTTCCAAGAGAAACCTGGAAAGGTAGCGGTTGTACAAAATCACAACATATAACAATGCAACACATGCAACATGATATACAGAAATCCAAAATAAATCAGAAGAACAGATATTAACAGAGAGTGGCCTCTCAAAAAAACAACCAATTGCCTCCTTCACCACATTCCTCATGATTCCCTTAAATTCATCGATGGATATAAATGTGTCTAGTTTTGGCTCTCTGCAGGTTCCCTCCACAGAGCGAAGACAGAACTGTACAGAGGTAAGTTGGAAGTTTATCCAGTCTTGCTTTATAGTTAAAAATATAATTTGTAAGTGCTGTTGTCTGTGAGTGGTCAATGATTTCCAACCCACCAAAGCATAAATAATGCAATGCTGAATAAGAGACTTTGCATTTGTAATGAAATGTAAAGATGCTTGGTACACAGAGTAAAGGTGTGATATGATGGGGGAGGCTGCATGCACACACAATACAGTATGTATGTCACTGCAGTCAATCAGATATAGTATTTTTTGTAATTCCTCCATCCCATCTAATAAATATTTTCATATTAATGGATCACATTAGTATGGACAATGTGAAAGGGGTCTCTTCTCGTGATTAGCCAACAGAGATTAATCATCCAAACATGTAGTTCCCCTTAGCCCTAAAAACACTCAGATAAACACTTCTATCCAGCACCAAACTAGCTAGAGAAAGTGGAAGATAGTGGAAGATTCAGCTGTTAAAGAGACCAATATTTCCCTCAGGAGGGAAAAAGAGAGAGAATAAATGCTCTTACATTCATCTGGTGGCCACAAACACAAGTCTAAATGAATAAAAACGTTGCTCCGTATCTGCTGTTTGTGTAAATAACCAACTGCTTGCTAACAAGTTTGCCTTATCAAACTTGTAAAAGGTCATATGTCAGTGTTGTGTCGACAGCCTGTTGCTGCTGCCCTCCAGAGGGCCATAAAATCAGTTAGTACATCATCACTTCCCACTTTTCTTTATACCATTTGTTTATGTCTCGTCTTTATGAGGAAAAAACAGCCCTTTCACAGTAAACATTTTCTCTTGTGATGCTTGTTACTTTTACATTTCACTCAAAACCCTGTGATAAAGATGTGATGGATAAAAATTGAGTAGTAGAGAGACTGCGATTGGATTAGAGGTGTCTGAACTGAGTCAAAAATTCAGCTATATGTTTTGAACACACATGAAAGGGTTTGTGAGGGCAGAGTTCAAACCATATTGTTTTTAAAGTAAACATAGTAGACACAATTTCTGATGCTCTTCGTGAGCCAACGATATAATGTATATACTGTACTGAAAATGTGATCTGAAGTGTAATGTAAGTACACAATGTCAGTAATAGCTTGTAGATGGAAAACTACTTGCTCAATTATTAAGTGTGTAAGTGCAGTGAAGTAAAAGTTATATTCTATAATGTACGAATATACAAAAAATAATTTCTCAATGGAAGCAGTGGAAGTCAAAACACACCTTTGTCTGTCTGTCTTCAGACCTGCCTGTGCAACAGCAAATCTAACGTTGCAGCTAAGATTAGATCCAAGTCAGTTCACGTCATGTTCAGAAGGTAACGAGGTGTCAAGCAGTACTTTACAAAACACTGACAGTCCGTGTGAGGGCCAAAATGTTCATGCTACACTACATTTCACATTAAGCTAGCAACTAATGATGGTTTTCATTAAAGATGAATCCTTGAATAATGTTTCTATTAATCATTTACTTTAAAAAAAAATCAGACTCAAAATGCTCGGTCCCAAAACACAATCCCAGACCCAAAAGATATCAAAGTTTATATTAGCTAAAAGAGAGAAAAGCAAATCTTCACGTATGAGAAACTGAATTCTGTAAAAGTGTTAATGAGTAACACAAATCTGAAGAGAAAAATCAGCAAAACTGAGCCACTGGGGACGCTCTGCCAGCAGGTGGAGTACAACTCAACTCAACCCACCTTTCTCTCCAGTGGTGAAAGCCCCTCTGAAGGACCCTCCCATACGGATCTCTCCATCCTGCAGGTCCTCTAGAGCCAAATCCCGAACTGGGATGGGCTGTCGATACACCTGGAAGCAGCTTCTGTCGTTGCGGGTCACCGGTCGGGTCAGAACCAAGAGCTCCGAGAAGAGGAAGACATGCAGCCTCTGAAGAAACACAAAAACTTATTTCAATACAGGACAACGTATAGATAATACATTTATTTAAGGAGAGTTATCATAAGTCTCACCGAGCCACTCTTGTTCCGCAGCTCTCCATGACAAAGTAGAATCTTACAGTTGTCTATAAGAGGGTCGCGCTGCCGATCATCCAGATACTCCAGTTTGTCTATATAATACTGACACTCAGACTCCCCTTTTCTTATGTTGATGTCAGACAGAATCTCCTGGATTATAGTGATCTGGATAGAACAAAGGATAGAAAGACTCATCACGAGACTAATCAATAAAATAAAATAAAAGCTGTATTATCATCAGATTCAACAGCTAAATATAAGCAACAACTCTGTGATTGTGACAGTATGCAACATGGATAACATACAGCTCTTTCCAGACTGGCTACGTCTGGGTGATCAGGAGGAGTGTGTCTGAGGATCTCTCGCAGCAGCAGTGGGTATTTCACCAGGCGTGATCGTGGGATGTCCAAAAAGCTCCAGAGGTCGAGCTTCCTGCTGAAGGGCGACTCCAGGCAGCGCTGCAGGAAGTCCTGCACTCGCTTGTCCTGCTTTTTCTGGTCCAGCAGGGCTTTGGCTGCAAGCTGGTTGCTGCAGTAATCTTTGTAGGCGTTCAGACCAGGCAGCTGAGAAGACGCAGTGACAGTTTTTACATGCTGAAAATAGCAATATTTGAAGCACCAACACACACACACATATATATATATATATATATATATATATATATATATATATATATATATATATATATATACATACACATATATGCTCTTATAATGTGTTTATATGCTACAATACACACCCAGTCTATAACTATCTGTCCGATCTGAGCTACTGTTCCATCGGGGCCAGTTTCCTCCGTCAGTTTCATCATTAAATCTGCAAATTAACAAAGTATACACAGTCAAAAACACTTTTTAGCAAGTAGAGCCCTTAATTAACACACTTTAAGTCCAAATCGGTGACCTACCCTCATGTAAGGGGATGTATGCATCCAGGTCACCAAATATGTGAGCTAGTTCCTCCTCCGTAATGATGGAGAGCTTTAGCATCGGATCATGGTACGCCTGATTGTAAAAATAAAGAGTGTGAGCACAAAGGGAGCGTAAGCGTTTTGATTTCTTTGCATGATTTTATATAAAGAGGTTTCAACCTTTCGTGCAAGTTGGAGATCTTCGATGAGATCCTGTTCTCCCCTGTAAAGCTCATAAATCGCCTGGAGAAGAAACACAAGAGGAAGTTACTTTTTCTGCTCTGTGTGCTGTTAACATGACTTTTAAAAGACCGACATGTCGAACCTCTTGTCTCTTGATCTCTTTGGTGGAGAATGTGCTCTTCTGATGCACATCCAGTGTCTCCGACCACAACGTGCTGTTCCTGCGTTTAGTGGGAGTGGGACCTGCTGTCTTGCTGCTGGCTTTCCGGGACATCCCTGGTGACTTGGTGTCACGTAACGACATTGACTAGGAGGGAAAATGAATATTTTACAGTCAAACACAAATTCTACACATTTTAAAATTCTACATGTAGGGTGTCACATGAATATGGCACTTACCTGGATGGTTTGGCCAAAGCGCCGCACTGCTCCATTCTTCGAAGGCGAGATCAAGTTAACGAGGGATGAAACTTTGGCCAGTGGTCGCACACGTTTGTTACTGGGCTCCTGAGAGTCAAAGAAATAAACCTTCTTCAGTTCACATCATTGGTTCCTGAGATGGAGAGTAATGCTGTAACAATACCTCAACTAATACAGTATTGTTTATACAAGGCTCTTATAGTGAGTGAACTTTTAACTAATGTTGTTCAACACCTGAAAAAAATACTGCTTTGCAGTTGCAGAAATGTGATATTTTCCATTTTTGTAACATTTATCTTTGCCTTTATTACTGATAGTATAATATGATTTATTATAAAACACTGCCAGGGGTTTTCCTACAATAATAAGGCTTGGGTGCAACACCCAAAACATTTTGAGCACCACTACAAAAAAGACGTTCTTTACAAACTTATACTATTATCTTTAGCTATACAGTAAACTCAATACGAGCTGGATTTTGTTGGGCCAGATGTTGAATAGCAACAGCTGGAGGCTCCGCAATTAAAATGAGGTCGTCAGATTGTGTTGTTTAGTTTATCATTCAAGTAACTTGGTGTTCACTTTATCTGTTCTTGTAACTGTCAGTGGATAAAACAGTTTTCTAATAGAAAAAATGTCCGAAAGTATTTCATATATTAGTGATTAACCGATAACCGGTTGTTAAGGCAATCGACTATCAATAAAGAATTTGCTAAAATTTTGCATCTCTAATAGAAAAATGTAAAATTTTCTTGGAAGGGAGCCCTTAAGTCTTCCAAAAACCTAGTGACAACCACAAACTCCATTGTTTTATTCCGCTATCATATATTATAACTGAGAAAATGAAAATGTGATGTTGTGTAGAAAATGTATTTAACCACTTTCACAGAGCCAAGAGACTGTGATCATGCTGAGGGACAATGTGGCACAGATTTTCTTTCCCCAGTATCATTTCTCAGGCACACACATGTGCCAGTCTGAGGGATAGTGGGATTATCCTGAGCTCATATCACACAACATGTCTGTCTGTGGCGAGTATCTGAGTCATGCAGAAGGATTAAATTTGGTGTGAGGACATTTTCAAGGGTGCTACACTAGACTAGCATCCGACGGATGGACAGGAAGCTGTCCTGGCTCTCACCTTGAGGTCGAAGCTGGACAGACTGACTGTGTCATCCTCCTTCTCTTTGCGCTTTCTCTTCTGCAGCAACAGAAGAATATACACTGATTACTTTCACAAGTCTAAAAAAAGGACGTGCAACTATGTGATCACTGCAATGCAATATGATGGTGTTATGTTTTAAACATGGACTCACTAGACTGAAGTCCCATGGAGTCCCAGGAGTGAGAAATGTGAAGGAGCTTCCTCTCTGCAGTGGAGGTCTGCAGGAAATCAGACAAGGAAGCAACGGTCAAACAAAATGAAAACATCTATTTTTACTGTATTTGTGGTAACAAATCTCTGCTGAGGAGGTTTGTTCGGCTTCTATTGACAAAGAGGGAGAGAATCTAATCATTAGTGAGGTGTTGGCTGCTGAAACACACAACAAACAACAAGTCAGGGCATGAAAACACGACAGAACTTGACCTTGATTTCTACAACAACGGCTTGGTTAATTCTAGATAGCATTCTTTGACAATAGATAGAGACAAAGAGTCACAGCTTCTGTAGGGAATGCATTTCAGCTCTGTTAATATGATGGATGCCTTCTGTAATCAAAAGTCCCTGTTATGTTTCAAATATGTCAAATGCTGACGAGTTCATCTGATGACTGAGGGATGTTAATATAATAATAATATTAACCATATAAGGAGCTGGACTGCTCGCTGCTGCAGAAAAAAAGTCAGTTATGGTGACAAAACAATGTAGGTACAGAGAGTTACAATGTCGTCTTTTAGTGAATGACACCCTGAGGCCAAGGTCAGCTGAGCACACTGCTGCACAACCTACTTCTTTAAATCAAGCGTTCAAGTCACGTTGGAAGTAACGGAAATATGAGCGGGAGGATGTGAGAAAGTGGTGAATCTGCAAGCCAAGTCATTGAGATGTGATTTGGAGGAGGCAAAAAAACATGTCAACGTGTAAACAGAGGAATAATTACATGCTAATAAACATGTAGGTTTGGCACTTTGTAATCATAAATGAACATATTCTGTAAATGCAGCAAAATATCCGAAGCCAGCACTAATACTGAGTGTTTTCTCAGCCTTATCTGAAGTTTGCATTTTTGCAAGTCTGCGAGAACAAATATAGGTGCAGTGTGGGTTCAACTATGCAAACGTGCATTTGTAATGAAAACTAAGTGAGTTTAAAGAAAACCATGAAATCTTGTTGTGCTGTTATTCAAGAGACTGCTTCTCAAGGGACTGCTACTTTAAGTGAAATTAAGGCAGAGAAAACACAAAATTGTAGTATCTGCAGAAAATTATGTCGATATTACTTGACGCATTTATCATACAATACCATTACACTTACCATCTAGTGCTGAAATGTATAAATAGTAAATACATAAATAAATAAAACTATTAGTCAATTGATAGAAAGTGAACAAAAAATGACAAACATTTGTTGATTCAAGTTACTAAAATGTGAAGGTTTACATAATTTTTACATCATTGTATACAGAGTATTTTTTGTTTTAGACTACTGGTCAAACAATATACAATATGAGAACTTTTGGGAGGGCTTTCAGAATTTATGATTTTTCTCACAGTACATTAACTTAAAGAAATCCACTTTATTCATTGATCAACTGATAGAATGATCAATAAAAATCAAAACACATCTTTAATTTTAGCATTCATGGGTCATATTTACTCCTGGTTTGACATGTTTTTATCACTATCAATAAATTAACTGATTACATGATTTTCGCTGCTTAATCGTAGAAAAAACAAAACAGCCAGCTTAATACATAGGCCTACATGCATTATATTACACATAGTTATTTAGTTACATCTAGTTTCTGTTGTACGTGAAGTTGCTCCAAACGCAGTTGAATGCATGGCAAATCGTGTACAAAACATCCGAAAGCATGGCTTCCGAGTTGCACTTGAAAGCATCGTTTGCCAGTTACAATACTAGCCCTGCCCGTCACAGTTGGCTAACGAGATAAAGCTAGCTCGCCCAAGTTTGCTAAAAAGTAACATTATTTCAAACAGGGCCTCTACAGAATTAATTATACATAAAGATATGACATTTTTCGACCTAATCTACTCACTTCTTGGAGTTATTTCTCCGTAGTGTCTGAGGAGAGGGCTCTGAAGCGCTGATGACGCTTGTAATGGACGTCCTCGATGACATCCTGCGCAGTTTATGCTTTTTGTTCTCCACCGTCCCTCCGCTCATTTCTTCATTTTCTTCCATTTTGCGGGAGGCTTCGCTGTAAGATCAGTTATACCGTGGAGTAGTTGTGGCTAAGCGAACAAACGACAAAGTCCAGACGTATGAAAACTGGCCCGATGTGTACAAAGAGAAGCAGACGATCGATGACAACAGAACACACTCCACGGCGGAAGTTTGAATATGGCGGATTCTTGGAAATGGACCAATCAGGAGAGGCCTTAGAGCTCTGCTGCTAGGATACCATGAGGTGGGAGGGGCCACGGAGTCCTCTGTAAAAGGACCTTGAATGTAGCCTGATCGTGTTTTCTACCAGCGAGGAATAATGGGAAGTTAAAGATCCCCTTACATATTATAATTTCTCCATACAGTCTATGTTTATCGAAGAATTGAATAATAGTAGATTGCATTACACATAAACTAATAATTCAGTGTTGAAACCAGGAGAGAAATATATAAATCATATCTCATGGAATTGATGAACACTTGGTTTTATTAGATTTTTTGTATGCAATTGAATATAATTAATTAAATATCTCCAATATCGGTCTCTCATATTCTCTTAATAATTTAGATAGCACACACAAAAGAAGGGATAATATCACTTCTTTTTTGATATTGTGATATTTCGGTATTAATAACTCCCCAGGGTCACTAAACAATGTGTTTATTTTACAGAGAGTATGCAGCAGTGCTGAAATAATTGAATGTGTTGATTAACTGAAGCTTAAATTTCAACAGATTTTGATAATCAGTAAACGATATGATAATTTAACAGGCACTGATGTAAGATGTAAGGGTTTTGAACAGCTGGTTGGACATAAAATGCAACCTGAGTCATTACTTTGAACTTTGATGAGCATTATTCACTAGGCTATAGTCTATGCAGCTTTATTACAGACCAAGTTATTAATTGATTTATCTTAAATAATAGGCAGATTAATTGATGATGAAAAATAATGGCAGAATATATTTGTGGTTAATTACAGATGAGAAGCATTTGAATGTAAACTGCAAAAATATATTGCTTTTAATATAATCCTTACTATTAGTTATTGTTTTTCGACAATGAGGAGTTCAAGGAGTTCAAAAGCATTACGTGGGCTATTACTTGAAACTACTTGAGGAGGAGCACTTGATGGTTTCAGGGACACGAGTGGAAACACAATACACTGAACATGTATTGACTCCATCAGTAAATGCATATATGACCTCTCTATATTGATTAGTTTATTGTGTTGCTCATACAATATTTATTCAAGTGGTATGCTCAGCCATCCTGCACTACTTGAACGCCTAATGCACAATAACAAGCAGACCATGATCCTGTAGAAACATGACAATATGACCTGTTCATAGCTGCTATATGATTGTTTTCTAAATGTTGTTCATATGTGTATCTATTTTCATAATTGCTTGAGTACGTTTGATTACCTTTGTTTAGCTTTGTTGTCTTCTTTTTACTGTATGTGTAATTGTGTATCACATTTGTTCTCTGCTTTGCATATTCAAACAAATGTGTCATCACACTTGCCCAGTAAATTAGATTCAGATTGTGATTCTGATAATTCAGCTGCCATGTAGTGTGCAGTATGCAGAGCTACAACACAGCTAGTTGAAGAAAATTAATTGCCAACTATTTGATAATCGGTTTAGTCATTTTTGTTTTATTAACTTTTATTTGATAGGCCTCCTTGAGAGTTACAGTAAAAGGCATGAGAGAAAACCAACAAAGGGCCAGAGGTCAGATTTGAATGCTGGGTCACTGCAGCAAGGACACGGCCTCTGTATACTCAAACAACTGAACTATCGGTGCTCCCAATTCATTAATTTTCCAAGCAAAAGTGTTAATAATTTGCTTACTTTATTTTTATATCTAAACTGGAGTACTTAAGTGAGAGAAGGCATAAACTTGTATGATATTTCAAAGACAAACAAATACCAGTAATGAAATGTCTCATTTGAATAGACAGACTTGATTGTGTTCAGAGTCAGGGATGTAAATATTATTAAAATACAAATATAATATTATATCAGGAGCCTGCCTGTGACTTCTCTCTTGCATATTGGTTTTTCATATACAACTCAGGAAGTATTTTCAGTATGAAGGCTATGGTGTCATTGATTCACTACTAGGACGTATGAAATAAACCTTTCTTTTCCTCCATTTAAGGATCAGGGTTAGATTTTAGAGCCTGTTTTACCGTCCTCTACTGGGACCATCAGTCAATCATGTTGAACAAGATGAGCTCTGTGGACCCTATAACTCAGTCCACGAGCACATCATCACCTCAACGGGGCCGTCCTTTCCACTTTAATCAACATGCCTGTCAGTCACATGAAATACGGTGCCTGACATCACTGCTGTGGTGTCTTCATAAAGTCAGGGTGGAGAGGCCATTTTGAAATTGGTCATTATGGACACGAGGATGTGTACTTTACCTTCATACGTATGGCTATAGAAAAAAAACGATTTCAACATATATGGCACCATGACAACTGGCCTGGGTAATCTATGTCTGTGGTGAGACTGTGTGATCAACTCCTGTTTCCAGTGGAGAAGGATGTTCACTCTCAACTTTGATGAATTTTCAGTTTTATTCATTTGCTCCATTAAATCAAGCTGGTGATGACACTTTCATACTTTTCTTATGTAAAATATTTCCGAGAGCAGATTCAGGTTAAATCAGGCACATGGATGAAATGAAGTGAACCTTGAGGAATAAAGCAGTAGGTAGCTGTGGTTGTAAGACAGCTGCACTGAAACACTTTATTGAGAAAGCTGTTTTATCTGTGTGACAGGTAATGTGAGATTTAATAAGAACACAACAAAAGTCTTCATACAATTTTAGACTTTTATTGCAACAAAATACAGGTTAATGTCAGCGTTTTTAGCAACCTTTGATTACCACAAGCCTGTGTGAAGTAGCTTTTTAAATCAAATCTAAATAGTACATTTCATAATCAGTTGAAAAATCCAGAAGGTCGGTACCAGACCTCTGCCTGAAAATGAGCTTTGAAAGTGAGACTTTGTAGCTTTTAAAATAAGAAAGATGCGTCCTTACTCTTATGAATGAAAAGTTTATTTCAAAGCCGATACAAAACACAGCATAATTTAATCAGTGTACAAAATACACCAGGGTTCCATGCTAATGCTTAACTTGGTCTGGTATGACCAGTAGCCTATAGTGGCTAATGTTAGCAAACTTTATATTGTTGTGTAACAATACTGAGTGTGATTTTGTGACAGTGATGGAATGACACTAAGTATATTTACTTAAGTTCTGGGCTTAAGTACAATTTTAAGGTACTTGCACTTTACTTGAGTATCCCTATTTTCTGCCACTTTATACTTCTACTCCACTACATTTATTTCATAACTTTAGTTGCTTTACTTACATTTTTTCTTAAATGTATTTATTTATTTATTCCGGCAATTAGATACAAATAACACTGATTCCAATAATCAGAAAAATGCTGAATTTTAATTTCATTATAATTTCGAATGTTTGCAACCAAAATTCTTACCTTACCTTTAAGACTTTTACACAAGTAGCCTGTTTGTATGTTTGACTTTCACTTTAACAAAAGTCATATTGTAACACAATATCTTCACTTTTACTCAAGTATGACCTTTGGATACTTTTAGCAACACTGCTTTGTGAACCCTCTGCTATTTTTGCATTTACCATTATCTCTTAATTGCCGGTTATGGTCACTGTTGGGGAGAAGTTACATAGTTAAGTTTAAATATACAAAAAGCATTTAACAACAAAGACAGAATGTATGATTAAAAGTGGATTCATGATGAATGTATGTTTGAGTCAATGGCAGAAAAAAACAGATCTAACAAGAAGCAGGACGGCAGCTGTGACCAGTTAGTGAATGAAGCAGCAGAGTACAGTTATTTATACAAATGTGACCTACTTTTTGCCATTAAAGGAACATCTCATATTACAGTTTATTCATGTACAACGTCTGTACATGCTGATAGTCCACTTCCCAAAACACTGATTTCATATGGTGCTAGAGACTGGGTACAAACATCTACGTCACCAGATGAAATCAGTTTCTGAGTGCAGTTAACTCAACAAGTCTTCTGTTTTTATTGGCAGTGCATTGCGCTTGAAACGGGCAATGCAAGACATGTTGGACAGGGAAAAAATGATTCTTGGTATTGTGAATATGGACTGCTGAGCCTCTAATTGGGTGCAGATGTAGGTCAAAAGTTGGTGTTGTTTGAAGAGGGCAGCTGTGCCTGTGTTTGCTCCTCTCACTGCACGATGGTCCTTTCTACAAACGAACAGCAGAGGGTGTGGTTACATTGAAAGCCAGAGCCAAACCAGTGGCCCAGTGGTGGAAGACAAATTTTGAGTCAACCTCATGGATTTCAAAGGGATATTTTTGAAGAGACAGCGTCAGGAAAGTTTAGAGGAAACCCCTGGTGGGTACTCCACCCGCCTGGCAGGACGCAGAGTCATCCGCTAGAGACCATCATCAACAATCATGTCAGGTTCTAGACTGACATGTTAGGCTACTATGCGTCACAATACTTGTGAAGGGAAAAAGTTGTTATTTTTGACTCAGATGACATTTTAGCACTGGTAAGGATATTCTTAAAGGAACAGTTCCCCAAAAAATTTAAATTCAGTCATTATCTACTCACCATGCTTATGGAAAGTTGGGGGAAGTTTAGTAGTCCACAAAACATTTTTGGAGCTTCACAGAAAAACAGTGTTGCAGTATTCTCCTAAACAACAGAAGTAGATGGGCACTTGTTTTAAAACGTAGAAAAACAACTGAAGATTAAACATAAAATGGCTCTATACAGCTCATGCACTGTAATCCGGGTCTCCAGAGCCCTGAGATCCCAAATCGATTTGAAAAGCACTATTTGTACCCCTGACCTGTGGCTGAGCTTGTTCAACCATTTCAGATGGGGAACATGCCAAGGCTTTTAGCTTGCAACTAAAGATTTCAGCTTTTAAAAGGGTGTTAATAACATCTTTACATATCAGTTTGGGATCTTGGGCTACTGGAGACTTGGACTACACTGGATGAGCTGTATGGAGCCATTTTATGTGTTTTTATCTATTGTTTTTTAACGTTTTAAAACAAGCACTCATCTACTTCAATTATTTAGGTGAATGGTGTCTCTGTCTCAGCCACTCCGCCCCCCTATCAGTTATTTCTACACTATGTAGCTTCAATAAAAGTGTTATGACGTAATAAGTTTTGTTTCTAGTTAGCACCTGCATTACGTCTGATAACTTGTTACAGACCTGGGATATGTATTTACGACAGTGGTGTCCCACTCAGGTAGCCAAATTGCAAAAGAAAGGCCCATTTCTACCTAATGTTGCTTAAGGGTACAAGGTGCTGGAAAAATGGTAGTATGAGTTAATGCAGAAGCAGGGTAAACACTTTATGGTATATGACCACAGGGGCGCACCTGATTGGACGAACGGCAGTCATGGGCCGTATTCCCCCATGTTTTAAAACCAGACCAACATGAGGACTTGTTGTAATTTTCTATTTTTTTAAGAAATTAGTTCACTGAAATGCATTTCTAAAGACATATTAGGTGAGAAATGAGCCATGCAGTTGCTTAATCTGTCTTCATTTTATCTGGACAATGGTTGGTTTTCATAGTATTTCAGGAGTTTACACGGGCAGTCAGCTGTGCTCGATGCCCCTGATTTGCTAGAGTAGCTAGACTCCAACTTGATGCAAGTGAAGAGTGGGTAAGCGACGCCCCGTCTCTCGAAACATGATGCAACACGACCAGAATGCATTGCATGGCCGTGAACAGAAAGTATAGAAATGACGGATCCCATGGACATGTACCAGTAACGTTGCTCCTCTCGTGTCAGGGCAGTACAATCTTACAATGGCAAATCCTCCATTCAGGTAAATCTGTAAGGTTGAAGACAGGTCAGAAAGGTGTTATGACATTGCTGGCATCTAAAAATCACTGCCTTGATATACAAATGTGACACGAAACATCAGGCATTGCAAAGAAACAGCAGCAGGTTGGCGGAAAGAGAGGGAGACGTGGATAAAAAACATGCATTATGGTTGGGTAATCCGGTCTGAGCTATAGAAAAAGCTGGGAGACTGTTGATATTAAATGTGCAGCATAAAGGTATCAGGTCCAGCAGGTCTAATCCACCACAGAGGCTGTGACTCATGTTTGTTCCCAGATGGCTTCATTTGAACAGGAGCTGAAGGGGGTGAAGGTTTATCATATGACACACTGCTCATCACACCTCCTCTTCCCCTTTCCTTTCTACCAGATTCACATTGGCCAAATCTCATCTATATAAATATAAATATGACACGCAGAGAAGCTACAGAATAACACATGTTTTCATTTGTTTTCATTCAAGGGGGAGATTTGTCGCAGTGCAATCTCGCCACATCACAGAAAAACCACCCTGGATGAGTTCAGAGAAAGGAAATTAAATTCTCCCCTCCTCTGGGTTTGATTGTCAACGCTCCGCATCAACAAACTGGGACGATGACTGAGCAACAGCTAAATGAGCGAGAACCCAGGAGCCAGCCAAAGAAACTGTAGTCATCAGTTTGTCTCTCGTTACTCCGATATCTTTGTCTGGAGTCATCAAGCACCCAAGAATTCAGAGCAGGAGTGAGTCAGTCAGACATCACTCGGATATGAGGAGCACAAGTCAGCGGAGACTCTGTTTCATGGAGGAGGAGGATATAATGAGTGTAACGTGTGTTTCCCTTGAGCTCCTTTTAAAGGTGGCTTGTGTCTCGTTGCAGCTTCATGTTCGAATCAGACTTAAATGCTCCTCAGAGTGCTTAAATGAGTTCACACCTAGAGCAACCAGAGTAATTATCCATAATGGCGGAAAGGTATAACCCTATGAATATGTGCAATCATGTGCTCATGAGACAGAGAGATGAGGAAGGAAGGAGGGAGTGAATGTAGTAGAAAGGTTGCCTATTCATTGTGACATGAACACGGAGGCTTGTTGACTCAAGCAAAGCAGAATTGACATTTTGGTTCATGGCTGATGAACTGGATCAGTTGGAAATTTAGCAGGTGTGGAGAAGCCGGGCGAAGTCAGCCACACATTAGGGTGACTTAAACAGGACCTATTCTGCTTTTCCTTATTTTTGCTCACATGAATAATGTTACAGTGTCGGCTGTTGTTAGTAAACATGGCCAAAGTTTCAAATAATGAAGAAAATTTATGAAAAAGTCATCACGGTGCGCAAAAAGCTCAGGTTTCAGACTGCTTTGAATGCAACATTTCCAACTTTCGCAATGATCTGACAATGTTTCATTGTCTGCTCGAGGCAAAACACACCATCTACATACAGAGACACGCCCATCCACCCTCTCAGTCTGTGTAGTTATTCATATCGAGGTGATTTACAGCGTCTCCGATCACAATTCTGATCTCGTTCAAACTTATTGACATAATATTTCCCTCTACTGTCCTCTAGCTGCTCTGCCTCAACTCTGTTTGAGTTTCCTGATGTATAGATGCTTTAATTGTTGCTAAAAGTAATCGCTAACTGCTGCTGGATGTAACATTAGCTGCCCAAAGCTAGTTAGCTCAGGTAGCCATGCAGTTCACACTTGTTCACTTTCTTGCCAAGAAGTTTGATACAGCTCTCTTTTCTGTCTGTTAAATATGCAGTTATGGTCAGCAGGCAGTTAGCTTAGCTTAGCATAAAGACTGGAAACAGTGGGAAGCAGCTAGCCTTGCCCTGTCTGAAGGCAACATGAAGCACATGAAAGAACAAAAAGTACATAGTTTAACTTTTAGTGAGCTTTAAAGGGGCTTTATTGCCTTTGGGCTAGCTGTTTCCAGTCTTTATGCTAAGCTTAGCTAACGGGCTGCTGGCTGTAGCATCATATAAAATGGACATCTCTTACTACAGCTTTAAGGGAAGTGTGATAGGAATCTACAGGATGGTCTTAGAATCAGAAACCCAAAAGGCTCTGGGTGTTTGGCCAGATGGAGGAAACTCATCCTGGCCTGTCACAAGTATCGCACACTGAATTTAAGATAAGTGAATCCACCTCTTTGTGCATGTAGCCCACTGTCTATGATGTCAACACTTAAAGCAATCAACCTTGTGACAGATGAATCATAAAAAAAATCCTCCTGGGCTTTTCATTTTCGAAGGGGCATCTAACACAAACACTGGTGGATAGTCTCCTGTTTATGAAAACATATATCTGTCTCAGCGTGGTGATGGTTATGAATGAAGACGAGTGCATACGAGAAACTGAATTACTTTTCTCAAAATATGTCAAATAAATGTCACTGTGTTTGATGTCGGAGAATGAGTAAGCAGGGGATTTGAGAAAGTCTGCCATTAATTAGTCTGGACCTTTATCTCCTTGCCTGCGATCAGTGACTGTGCACACAAAGGAAGACTTCATCACACGAATAAGGATTTAAATGACAGAATGAGGCTTGGAGGGAGTTTGTTCTTGTAGCTATATATACCCGCAGCGATGTAGGACAGGATCCAGGTGTGGTCACCTGGCATTCACAACGTTGAGATACGAGAGCGAGAGAGCAGAATAAAGACGGGAAGTGCTGTATGGACACTCAAGATTACATAGTATAAAGGAAGTTTAGCCCTGAACATCAACATAAGCGGCTGAATGACAGGATCTGCTGTTTTTATCTCTGTATTTGAGATCATGAGATAGTAACTTAGAGACAAAACCTCCATGCTGGATCTCCCTCTGAAAAGATAACTGGTTAATGTCCGCAAATCCACACAAACACACACAAAAGCGTTGTTTATTTTTTACAGCCAAAAAAGACAATCAAGACATGAAGAAGAAGAAGAAGAAGAAGAAGAAGAAGAAGAAGAAGACATGACAGATCAGACACTCTGCATGGCTACAGGTGACTGATTGTGGTTCAAAAATAGACTGAAAGTGAAACTGCTACATCACTTTTCTGTAACACCCCATAAAATTAGGCTTTTAACACAAGTTGTGAAACAGTAGGACTGAAAATCAAACGGCACTTTTGTCAAACACAGAATGAGCGCATACATGAGTACAGCGATAAACACTAACCTGTTGCAAATGATCCGTCACCTGTCACATGATGAACTATTTCCTCCCTGGAGACTCTGACTGAAAGCTGCTCCCGTCCCATTCTGGGCTGAAGTGCGCTCTACCATCCTGTGGTGTAGGTGCTGGAGTCCTCGGGGTCGTCTTCTCTCTGCAGTGTGTGTTTGTGAGTGTATGGAAGCACTGAGCGGCAGGGGAGTTATGAGATGGAGATGCCAGGGAGAGCTCAGCCCCCTCTCCTCTCTCTCCTCTCTCTCTCTCTCTCTCTCTTTGCTCTTAACAGTCAGTGTGAGCTGTTCATCTACTGCTCTGCCAGAGTCATTATTGTAACTGTGAGTCAACACGGGCTCCCACACACAGAAACACACACACACACACACACACACACACACACACACACACACACACACACACACACACACACTGATAGACACAGATGCTCTGTATTGATATCTGTATGAACTGCAAGTTCAGAGGCTGTAAACAGTGGAGATGTGAATGTTTTGCAAGCCTAAGAAGATGAGTTACCGATCAGGAACTAAAATTCACAGTCACAGCTCACTCTTTCTCTCTCCCTCAGAAATATTACACACCCAGCATGACAAAGCATTCTCGCTCTAGCCAACGCAAACAAGCAATTACTCCATTTACACACTTCACCCACATAATCCTCCAGATTTATTTCCTCCATGCTTGTACATGACCAGCACAAAAATGTTGTGTAAACAGCACACAGCCGTATTTTTTCCTTGGCCTCTCCTCACTCCCTCAAATGAGCAAAATCAATAAGAAAACAGAAACATTTGTTAAACTAGCCATAACCTGAAGTATACAATTATTACCAGAACAAAAAAAACTCTGCAACTTCCTCTCTGAGTAAAGCCACACACACACACACACACACACACACACACACGCACTGAAGAATTCCCCGGCCGAGGGGGAAACTGAAGGATGAAATAGTATCCGTATGGTGATGGCAGGTGAGAGGGCACGACTCACAGAGCAGGAATCTCACCCTGCATTCCTCTGGTGTGACAGGAAATGGAATAATTGTGCCTCTGTCAAACACCAAAGGCAAACATGCACACATAAGCCCGGCCCCCGTCACCCAACACGTGCTTCCTTTCCCAGTATCCGTTCCTGTGTGGTGAGTCAGCTGACCACGCGATGAGTCGCCTCTCATCCCTCCATCCTGAAGATGCCAGAGGAAGTGGCTGTGAGGGCTGAGTCAAATCAACCCCTCACCCTGGTCTCGCCCATCCTCGTCATCCTCATCCTCACTTTGATTCTGCTGTCAGTCCTCCAGCATCCTGCTACAGCGCCGTGTGCACCTGCTCTCATCTGATCTCCAACCCCCTATATTTCACTTTAATGCATCCTTACCGCTGTGTGTGAAACCGCAGCCTCAGTTTTTCAAGGAATGTCCACAGACCAGCAGCCAGCCTCCGGCCACTAACCGACATCCTGACCATCCTTGCAAGATCGCTAATCTTCCCAAGAAGACAACTCTGCTCTTAAGACTCTGAGAGACTGAAAATATCTCTTCGGTCTTCACTTGCTCTCAGTATTTCTCCCCCTTCTTCTTCTTCTCTCTCTGTTTGTGTAACTCTGACAGCCAGCACACAGACACAAGCTATATTGAGACTGTTTCAGTCCAGATCTTTCTCTCATGATCCAGCTCACTGAACTGTCAAGTGCTCAGTTTAACTTCACAGTCTGCAACTGAACTTAGAGCGGAGCTAAGATAGCCTGACAGCCCAGGAGGGTGTTAACTTTTCTCTATGGGCACGTTAAGCAGGACATGAAGAATCTAAGTGGCTTGTTTTGAATTGTTAGACTTCTTTGTTAGATGTATTATTTGCTTAAACTCTGGTGGGGAGTTTGATAATAAGATACCACTCTCATATCGGTTCATGAAATATGAAGCTACAGCTTAGCTTAGCAAAAAGATAAGAAACTAGGCTCAAGGTCAACCTGGAGAAGAATCAAAACACTGCTAAACTGTACAAAAAAAATGACAAGGAGAAAAAAACATGTTGCTTTAACACTTTAGACACATTTTAACTACTTTTTTAAGGAAAAATGGACAGTACATCTGGAATGAAGTTGAAAAACTACCCCTTAAACATAGAGTTGCAATAGCGACAATGATACTCTACACCTCTCTGTACCTACCGTGTATATGACCTGTGGCCGTGTGGGCTTCTTAAGATAACATCCCATCAGACGTCACGCTCTCATTCAGGTTGAGTCGGCAACAGGGCGACAGGACACTAAAAAACAAGCAGCGTTATGTAACAATCCTGCTCAAGTAGCCTGCAGGCTTCAGATGCGTCCTTGGTAACTATCACTATAGCACCATCAATGAAAGGACAGGATTGCATAACGACAAACGCAATGCCTTCCAAGAGAAGCTAAATGCAGCAGACTAAACTCAGATATTGTACATATAGAACAGGTGAAACTGTGGATAATTTGTCACTTACATCGTGATACTTCAGTAGCCAAAGTTGTGATGAACACAATGTACCTGTAGCCCTGCAGCTTCAGCAATGTTTTGTTGTTTCAACAAAGACATACGTACACCTCCCACACCTGCAGTAAAATAGATTAATAGTCACCTTTCAAAGGAGCTAGGTGTCTTTATTTCTGTTTCTAATGATAAAATGTGTTTAGTGCTGTGCTGTATTTTTCTTTCACTGGTTATTTTGTCCTGCTCTGAGGGCCGATGTTACTTTTTTGAATCAATACTATCACTGTTTCATAATTGCTTCCAGTGGAAGCCTTTAGCCATGTAGCTACATAGTGAGTGCAGACAACACATGCTTATAAACCACAGTGACGCTGCACTAACATCAGCAGTCACTTCCAGGTAACTGGCGTTTGATTTGCATTGTGGACATATGTGAAATTGCGACAGCATCGGCTGGTAATGTTTAATCTGTGTGTGTCATCATGGCAACGTGTTCCTGGAAGCACCTTTTGTAGCAGGAACTACCACAGAAGCATTTTTAATGTTTCTGTTGTGCGTTTGTTATGAACTGCGTTGCTTTGCTTAAAGGTGCACTATGTAGTTTTTGGGGAAGACATTTTAATCAGAAGAGGAAGATCTTCATTGACTGTTTTTTTTAAAATAAATAAACAAACTATCTATATTTTCATGACTAAATAAAGTGAATAAACAAACTGACCTTAAAGGACAACACAATTTCATACTGTTTCACTTTGCTTATATTTGGCGGACCCTGCCACCTTTCTAGCTTCACACAGTGTTCTGGGGACCTTATTTTCCTCTGAGAACAGCTTGTTTATTCAGTTATGGAAAAAATAAATATTTCTGAGTTTGAATTTCTTCTCCAAAACTACATAATGCCCCTTTAAACCAAAATGTACCCATAAGAAACATCTCAGACTAACTGGTAGTTTTGGGTAAACTCAAACTGTCATTTTTTCTAGTCTATGGCCCAAAAGGTAAATTAGGTCTCCAACCTAACATTAGTGAAAGTGTTATTCACGAGATATTAAAGCATCAAACATGCACTTTTCAATAGCATCATCATCGTCATGTCAGTTACGTAACACAGGGGACTTCTACTAGGATGTTATTGTAAACAAACATTGTGATTGGTTCAGAATTCAGAATGTTTGGTCGTATTGATTCAAAAACAGAATCAGTCAGATTCAATAAGGTTTCATTCAAATCTATTTTAGCTGAGCAAAATGGCGCATTTGGTTAATGAACAATTTCTTACTGAGAGAGAAGAAATATGTCTTTTCACTCTTATTTTTAGGTCAGCAGTCCACAGGAACGAAACTGCAGGTAGGCTAACTGCTGCACATTTAGCATAATTTAAAGAAAATCTAAGATTTAAATACAAGATAAGTTAACACTTGGAAAATGTATGACTTTGTTTTGGCAAATACAAAGGTGGTTATCATGAACAGCCAAGGCGAAGGGTCATCAAGATGGAGGTGTCAAACCTCAGCTCGTCTGCTGTGAGCGATGACCAGATAAAATCCTTGGCTGCCTGCTTACCTTCACTCCAGTGTGGACCCAGAACAGATGAAGAGCATTTTGACCAAATGTGGTATGAGGAAAGCTTCAATGTGCATCGATACGGCGCAACTTCCCAACTGAACACACCCCAAGCTTCAGCAGGAGCAGCTGGAACAGAGATGAGGAGGAGGAGGCCTCACCAGCCATACAGTAGTCTGCTGGTGACTCCAGTCCATCCGCAGCAGATCGACATACGGGCCCTGGCTAACAGCCAGAATCACTTCAACATGGTGGATTTTGAGGGGATGACGTTCGTGAGAGTCACCTCCTCTGTTCAGCCACTTGATATGAGACAGAGTCAGAGGAAATGGAGAGTGTCTGACTACAATCTGGAGGGTCAGAAGATCCTGTCTGTGATCTGCACCATGGTTGTGGACATGAATATATGAAGACTGATAAGACATGATAATATATTTTAATAAATACAGAAGAAAATATAGAAAGAGAGAGAGCCTTCATGTATTGCTTTTGGACACTTGGGAGAAGCAGAAAGAAGCCGTAAACACAACACTGACATATAAGTCAGTGATGAACATGTAGCAAACACTCACCTATTCAGCAGGCAAAGAGCAACATTAGCAGTAATTTGGAGTCGAGTTTTTGTCCATGTGATTAATGTAAACTAATTGTTCACGCTTGTTTTTTTGATCCCCACTCCTCCTGAGGGTCTCTTTAGCAGCTCAAAGCTCCATTGTGTTTACTCTGTTATTATGGATCCCACAGGTTTTCGTGCAGGACCCGTCCTACTCCACCTTTGATTGGCTTCCCCAGGAAGGAGGCCAAAGAAGTCAAGTGTAGAAATTGAAGGACACAAAGGGCCATTTTTCCATGTTTGCATTTTTTGCAGTAGATGTTTTCGCTTCATTTGACAGTAAAAACAGATCCAACACACACAAACACGCAGTTACATGCAGAGTAGAGCTATTTCCAAAAGGCAAAGGTGTATACAAATTAAATTACATGCAATTACATAATGTTCAACACGCACCACTCTTCTGCATAAACACAAGAAGCCACGGATAAACTTTGTAGAGTTTGGCCACTGCTTCCTCTGTGGCTAATGAAAGAACTTGACATCAGGTCTGGTCTGCAGACCACAGCTTTTCTTCTGTTTTACTTTCCTGGCCTTTCTTGTGCAGCGAGTAGATGAGGCTGTAAGAGGCCGATGCACTGAGCTGCAAAACAAACACCTAAGCGTCTGCTTCGATCCATCAATGTAGAAGTCCTTGTTGCAGGCATGGACGTGGTTACAATATCTTATAAAAATTAATTAGATTTATAAGATTGAAGCTTTGACAAACGATTCAAGTAATGTGAGGTTAAAACAACAGAACAAGACGATTAATGCAGTAAGACTGGAAATAAGTGGCCTAAATGGTTAAAACATAGTAAAAAGACTTTAACTCCAAAATGCCAAAATTTAAGGAACTAACAGAACCGGCCTTGTTTTCAGCTTGACAACCGTTCAATACTCAATGTATTCAGGAAGTTTCCATGTCTGTGGGACTTTCTCAACTTATGTAAAGAGCATGTAATCCTTTAATATATTCTCTTGCATGCAAATCACCAGAAGTGGAACATTACTCTATATAGTTGCATCCGCACACACGCAACTACATATACATGCAAACATTCACTTCCTCTTCATATCGACCAGGACGTTTGGTACCTAAAATTAGATGAGACGCTCACATGTTAACAGGCACGCAAGTCCCCGATTTAGCTGTGCTGCGTTTAACCAAAACTAGGAGCAGAAGGACGTGAGATTTGTTAATGTTCATTTCTATGGACTGAGTGTTGAAATTTAACTGACCACACAAAAAAACAGTACTGTACACTTAAGCACTTTTACTGCATATACTTAAACTCCTCCACAGTTCAGCAGCCAATATTGTGACTAAATTTATTTCAAGGCTGTGGTCAGTGTCGTTAGTCAATTTACACGTTACATATAAAACGTGATAACTTCATAAAATGTGAAATCAAACTGGCCTCAGCCTTTGTCGGCTAAACATTTCTATATTTGTATTGATGTCGATATTCTTATTTACAGGCTAAATCGAAGGAGACCTGTCACTGAACTCATTCAGCTGTTTGAGAAACAAAACATGAGGGACTCCAGCAAAAGGGGACACCATCCCTCCCTCAGTGAGGGACAGATGAGGAAGCAGCAGCAGTGTGTAGCTGCAGGTGGAGAGCCCTCTGCTGGTGATACTGCTGTTATCAGTGTCCTGTTGGTGTCAGACAGCAGTCGTCTGGGTCCTGTTTGACATTTGTTATTTATCAAAAAGAGGCAACTTATAATAAAAACATCTTCATTGAAACTGAGGAGTAAGACAGTTGTGAAACGACGTATTTCTACTTATGGCAAAAATTCCCATGAATTTTCAGACCATGAAGCAACAAGCAGCGGCACCCAATTAGTACTGTAGATACTGATATACACTACTATTTGTCTAGTCTATTTATTTTGCTGTTAGCTGAAAAATAAATCAAGATGCGTATCTGTTTTATACTTCTGTATGGAAGCCCTAAAGGGCCATGCATTCATACATTTTATTTCCTGTTTTCTCGTGATAACGAGTTAATTTCATTCGTTTTCTCGAGATCTCAAGTTATTATCTCGAAATAACAACTGCCGTTGATCTTGAGAAAACAAAACGATAGTGTAATATATTAAATCATTGCAGGAAACATCATTCAGTGTAGCAATGTCAGAGGAGCAGGAGCATATCGATCACCGCATCACATATCTTTTCAATCAAGGCCTGACACAGGCTGAAATAGCATTATGCCTTGCTATCTCGAATTAATTATATCGTTATCTTGGGAAAACAAAGTTTCGTTATCTCGAGATCTCGAGATAATAACTCGAGTTCTCGAGAAAACAAATGAAATTAACTTGTTATCTCGGGTAAACAAAGTTTCTTTATCTCAAGATGTCGAGTTCAGTTATCTCGGGAAAACGGCAGTTGTTATTTCGAGATTATAACTCCAGATCTCGAGAAAACAAATGAAATTAACTCGTTATCTCTGGAAAACAAAGTTTCGTTATCTCGAGATTATAACTCCAGATCTCGAGAAAACAAATGAAATTAACTTGTTATGGAGGAAACGGAGGAAATAAAATGTATGAATGCATGGCCCTTCAGGGCTTCCGTACGTCTGCCATATTTTTCATTGTTTATTAAAAATATTTAAATTACATATTATTCCATTTTATTTTAAGAAACATGGTCTCTCTACAACTGACCTAACATATTTATTATATTTACATCGGAATTAAATAAACTGATTGAAACTGAATCAGTAAGAAAATGAGGGAGAGAAAATTCTGTGCATGATAAACAAGAAACATCAGAAAATCCTCAGATGATAAAGAGAATTTAGAGCCAAATTTGACGGTAAGACAGTAAAGACGAAAGCTTTATTCTGCTGTTTTTGCTCCTGAAATTTGATGAATAGCTTCTATTCTTATGATTAAAAGTTTGTTTTTAATATTTGATTTTAAAAATGAGCCCTGATCTTCAACAGAGTTTGTATGAACTGCTTTATAACTGCTGCAACATGAAGTCGAGCTCTTTGAGATTGATGATTTAAAAATGAATCCTTTGTGTTGGAGATTAAACTGCAGACAGGCCTTTAAATCTTCAGCTGCCAAGAGTGAGCTCTAATCTCATCCATGGGTTGTTGGACGACGAAGGGGAATGCATGGAGGCTTAACATCTTGTTTGTGTCCCATGCTCTTTATGATTTATTGTTTTATTTTATCATCATTTTATCTTCTGCAGTACATCTCCCATTCTTTTGAATCTGTGTTCCATGTTTTGGATATTGTTTTATGACTGAATAAAACCAAACCAATAACAGTGAGTTGTGTTGTCTGAGAGTTCAGTACAATTGTTGCGACACTAACTTTTTAAATGAAGATAATTTGCCTCTCTGTAACTGCATCATCTTGTTTTTACAAAGCAACACTTTGCAAGAACAGAAAATCACTCCTTCATCCCTCTAATCGTCCTGCACGTGGAGGTTTTCAGCGACTTTGTGATCATTTATGCCGTGTGTCATCTCCTGTGACATCACTTATCCAGGGTATTATACATTATCATGCTGAACATTCACTACGTGGCACGTTTGCAGTGGTATGGGCCTATTCTATTTTTAACCACGGATTACGTGACTTTTTACTTTGTTGTGCCCCGTTCCACTTAATCTACATCCATCAGAGGACGGCAACCACCTGCATTTATTTATTTGCTTTAGTCACTAGTTACTTTGCAGATTACATGCTGCATCAGAGCTAGAGTAGCACATTTTTTAATTCATCTATTTTATCTGCAATTGGGAATGTAAAAAATGTATTCTGATAATCAGAGATGTTCTGCACATTGTGTCTGATCAGGCCAAAAAGCTGTTGACTCATTGTTTACAGTACTGTATATACATACATGTAAATATATGGATTTTTCACTTTTACTTATACAAGTACATTTAATATCAGATACTTTAAGACTTAATATATTCATATAGGTGACTCTCACTTTGACCAAATATTTTATTATCATATTTTAATATTTTAATATTTAACAGAATGTCTTTACTTTTACTCCAGTATGACCCCAAGGTACTTTTTTCTACAAGATTATAAATACAACAATTCGTTTATACTCACAGCAATCAATGTATATTTAGTTTATTTTACCAGCTGTACGGATTAACAGGGTCTTTCATTTTCAAATATTTTTGGTTTAAATAAGTGATTCTGTAGACGAAACACCAGATTATGTAGAAAATCAAGCATATCCCTGACCTTGAATACATAACAGATAAAGTAAGCGTATGAACCCTGAATGTCGTTCAACAACAAACTTTATTGTGATTGATTAAATTCTATGCATGCACCAGAAATAACCCCTGAAATAATTAATGTACAGTACAAACAACCTTAAACATGTGCAAGTCTTTGTTTCTTCACACTCACATGCATCTTCAATCTAATAATTAGCTCTCATAACTCAAAGGCACACATACATGATGATCCATTCAGTATATAAATCTCATACAAGTACCTCACTTGAATTCACACCTCGGTCCAAATGACAAACTGAAATCTTCTGTTCCTTTGTTGAGTTTCGCCTCATTCACAAAGACAAGCACTTCAAAATGTTACTGTTGTGGCACAAGTGGTTTAAAGATGATCCCAAGAACCAGAGAAGCTGCAAACACCAAGCTGCTAATGTTTGTAACAGACCAGACTACCAGCCTGACTGGTCTGAATGGCACTTCTTCTTCTTCTTCTGATTTTAAAGGCTGGAGCTAATTCTCCTGTGTTTCATGTGACTTGTTGAATTATGTCCATCAACTTTTCTAGTTGTCAGATGTCGTCTAATTCTCCAGATTAACCGCCAGTGCTCAGTTTATTCTGCAGACGGAGGAGAGAGAACAAAAAAAAGATAGTGACGAGTGGAAAGTGAGAGAGGTTAGAAGGAAGAAATCATTCTGTATGTTGATTCGTACCTTCTTGGCGTTGTCCACACACTGCATGTAGGCCGAGGCGATACTCGAACAGGACAGAGTCTTTCCTGTGTTCTCCTTGTAGCATTTCAAAATCTGACTCTGCAAGTCACCACAGACGGGCTGGATGTTGACACGCCTGAGAGAGAGAAAACGGAGCAAAACATCATGTTGGTTTGGACGTTAATACCACATTCAAACTATCCTATTATCTCTTTATAATGATTCAACCTCTTTTGTCCCTGTTCCATGTGTCACTGAACTCTACTTATCACATAAACTGTAAAAAAAATGTGTCTGAATAATAAGATTTGATTATAAAGAAAGGATATTTTGCAGATAATTACAGCGTTTATTCAAACACAGTGATTCTGGACTTACGCAAAACGGTTGTGCGTCTCCTCTTTGCCCTTCTGGAAGCTCTCAGCAGTTGCTTTGTAAAAGTCAGTGCACTGTCAAAGTGATAAAAACATGATGTGTTACCATCAAGTTCATACAATCACGCTGTCATTTGCACAGAAACACTGCGAAAACCACAAAAAAAAACTTGCTAAACAGTGAGATGAACATTTCTTGCTCCTATAATCTTTTTGAGTCATAAATATTTATCGTTATCAATAAAAACAGAGGATTTGGATCAAGTCTTGTGGGGCTTTGATGTAATCTAACCCTGAAAAGAGATGTATGAATGAGGAATAATCCAAATGTTGCCCACCTTTGCCTCAAGTTTTGCGACGTGTTCCTTGTAGAGTGTGTCTCGTTTCAGTAATTCTCTCTCCTTCTCCTCCAGTTGATGAGCCTGTTTGGGGTTTAAAATGTTTACGTCACTTCACCTCTAAAAACAAGTTTATATTCATGCCAGAGCTGCATTTCCATTAATATTTTGTAAATGGTGATGCACAGCTTCCACATGGTTATAAATGACTTTTTTGTCTCATCATGAAAGAAATACAGAGCAGGAAAACACACACAAAATGTAGATAAATAGAATGAAAGTGAAAAAGTGAGTCATGCACGTATTAACTTCTCCCGTCTTACCTTCACCTCCATCCACTGAAACAAGACAAGAGGGCAAGAAAGAAAAAGATATTAAGAGGAGGAAAGAATTTAAATTTACCAGAGAGATCCTGTCACACACACAGATCACACATGTTCTTACATAAAGCTGCACCATGAGCCTCTGATCTCCTGTCTTCAGCCGCTCCTTTGCGATGGCCTCCGTCAGGTTCTCGGTGTACGCCGCCTTCTCTGCCTCCAGCGTCGTCTTCACCTGCAGCTCCACCCGAGCCTGAGCTGCTGCTGCGGCCTCTGCATGAGCCTGAGCCCTCAGCTCCTCCAGACTTCACAAAAAAACCACAAAAATGAAGGTTGCATTATGGCACGATGGAAGCAGGTCTTTACTCATAGCGTATAAAAAATCTCCCTCCACACACACACACACACTGAGACATGACAGAAACCTTCACAGTAATTATTTCTTACTGCTGCTGCAGCTCCAGCCTCCTCTGGCTGATCTCCTCCTCCAGACTCTTCTGCATCTCGTCTTTGATCTTCACCCTCAACTCTTCCTCCACCACTTCAGGAGAAACAGGCGAAGCTGCACGTAAACACAAAGAAGAAGAAAGAAGAAATTTAGTTTATTTAGTTCAAACTGTGGCTACAATCATGAACACCGTGCTGATCAGCTCACCTGCTGCAGGTGGTGGCACTGAAGCGACGGCAGGTACTTCTTCCTCAATGGCCGCGGGCAAAGACAGGGTGATGGCGGGCTCCTCAGCAGGCGGTGCTGGATCAGGTGGAGGTGGAGGTGGTGCTAGAGGCTCGACGAGAGGTTCGCTTACAGGTGCATGTGTGGGTACGATAGCCAGCTCCAGACAGTGACAGGGCGGTGGAGGCTCTTCAATAGTGAGCTCTGGAGCAGGAGAGGGTGCTGCTACAGGCTCTGATGGAGGTGGTGGAGGTGGAACCAGCTCACATGGAGGCAGTGAAGCCACCACTGGAGGCACTTCCTCAACTGCAGCAGGTGGAGCTACAAGCTCAACAAGAGACGTCTCCATCGGCGGTGGTAATACTTCAACTGGAGCTGAATCAACAGGACAGGGTGGGGTTATTGGTTCAACTGGTGTAGATTCAACAATGGGTGGAGGTTGGAGTGTTTCCACTGGTGCAGTCGACAGGACAACAGGTTCAAGAGGTTCAACAGAGAGAGCTACAGCAGGAGGTTCAATAGCAGGTGGAGGTGTCACATGTTCAGAAGGCAGAGATGAAGCGAGAGGTTCAGTTGAAGCAACAGCTGCTGGTGCCTCCACAGGTGGAGGTAGGAAAACAGGTTCTGCTACTGATGGTGTAGATGGGGCTTCTGGTGGTGGAACGAAAGACTCAACAGTGGGTAGGACTACTGGCTCCACTACAGCAGGTGGAGGAGGAAGAGGAGGAGATTCAGGTGCCACGGGTGCTTCTACTTGTGGAGAAGGTGTAGATGGAGTTGAGACAACAGGGTCGGGTACAGGTGGAGTTACTGGTGGGGCTGCGGGCTCCAGGGAGGTAGGAGGAAGGGTTTGAAACTCTATAACAGGAGATGCTTCCACTGATGGAGGTGTGGATGGGGCTTCCTGAGGAGGTGGAGATGGAGGTGGGGCTGAGACAAGAAGGTCGGTTGGAGGTGTAGTTATTGGCTCTACAAGTGGAGGTGGGGGTGCAAGCTCCACAGAGGAAGGAGGGAGAGGGTGAAACATTTCAGGCAGAGGGGCCTCTGCTGCCACAGGTATGGATGGGGCTTCCTGAGGAGGTGGAGATGGAGGTGGGGCTGAGACAAGAAGGTCGGTTGGAGGTGTAGTTATTGGCTCTACAAGTGGAGGTGGGGGTGCAAGCTCCACAGAGGAAGGAGGGAGAGAGTGAAACACTACAGGCGGAGGGGCCTCTGCTGCCACAGGTGTGGATGGTGCTCCCTGAGGAGGTGGAGTGGGGGCTGAGATAACAGGGTCGACAAGAGGTGGAGTTTCTGGTGAGGCTGCAGGCTCCACAGAGGCTGGGGGAAGGGAGTGAAACTCTACAGGTGGAGGAGCCTCAGGTGTGAATGGTACATCCTGAGGAGGTGGGGGAGGGTCCATTACAGGTGTCATTTTTGGCTCTGCAAGTGGAGGAGGAGGTGCAGGCTCCAAAGACGGAGGAGGGAGAGAGTGAAACTTCACAGGAGGAGGAGTGACGAGCTTTACGGGAGGAGGAGGTTCCACTGATGGAGGTGAGGATGGGGCTTGCTGAGGAGGTGGAGGGTCGTTGAAGGGAGGTGGAGGAGAGGTCAGCAGAGGTATTAAGTGTTCGACAGAAGGGGCGGGAACTGGGGTGGGGGCCTGTGTTTCAGGCGAGGGTGGAGGAGGATTGTCATTCTGTGAGAGCTGAGGACAGACGACCTTTGAAGACTCTCTCATCCGATTGATGACTTTGTCTGAGAGCTGATAAAAGAGGGAAATAAAATATACGATAATTAGCATTTCTTTTAATTCTAATGTGTCCGCATCTTTCTGAAGTTGCTGTTTTTGCAGCTTTTTTGTCCACATTATTTCTACTGCCCCACACAGGTTAACTGTACGGTTTAGAGTTGATTTTAAGATTTTACCGCTTGTTTTTAAAGCCTTGAAAGTTCTGCCGAATTACTGTATGTGATTTGCTGACCCCCTATGAGCCTGACTGCCGTTTGAGACCCTCCAGCAGGGCCCTACTAATAGTTCCTAAACTCCATTTGGCCACCAAGGTGACCTTGCTTTTGCCGCCTTCCTGCCCGAGGATCTCAGCAAACTAAACATCCTCCTTTAAATCTCTTCCATTCTGGAGAATGAGTTCTGCAAAAGCAAATTTTCTCTGGAAGTTTGGCCAAATAAACTACACCCATTTCTCACCCAGGTCCTTTGTTTGCCATTTCTCCTTTTCCAACTCTGAAGCCAAAAACTGCCATATTTGAAAGTAGGGAAAGTTAGACAGCAAAATACAGATAATTAGTTACGCCTGCACACCTGACCTCTCCTGGACGCAGCTCGTTCCCAGCAGCGTTTTGCTATGACATAGATATCCAAACCCGCAAGTTGACAGGATTGGTTCCTTAGATCTGACTTGTAAAACACTGGTTGTCTGAATCTGTTTTTTTAAGACATTGGTACACTGGCCATGGCACTGACTGCTTCTTTTGCTCATGATATGTGTTGTATCATATAAAAAAACACTTGTAACTTGATTTTTATTGGAGGGGGTCTCTAACACTCAATTGTTGTAGTCATTAGATTAATTTATCTTGTTTATGGATCTTACTTACTGTAACCTAAAATAGTATAACAGATGATTGGTATTTGAAAGGTGCTATATAACTAAATTATTCTTGCTCATATTCTTATTATTATTATGATGTGAGGTGCCTGTCTACCTGTCATTCCCTCTTTTATTGAATTATGTTACCATCAAAAAATACTCCGAGTACCAAAAGTTAAAGTACTCTTCTGTCATGCAGAATGGCCAATTTCAGAATGATATGTATTATATAACAGGACTATAATTATTGACATAGCCTGATATTGATTTCATCATTTGAATGTTGCAGCTGGTAAAAGTGGGGCTAATTGTAATTACTTTGTTGACTGCTAGTTATTTTAACCTATAATAGTTTATTTATATTTTGTATTATTAACCTCAGTATGCAACTAGCAGCTAGCCGTGTCAAATAAATGTAGTGGAGTATAAAGTACAATATTTTTCTCTGAAATGTAAATCTACTTAGTTACACCACTGAGTAAAATAGTCCTTTTAAAGCTCCTTTAATTATGTTTTTGTCTTGTTTCTTGTTCAGGATTTTGAGTGTCTTTTTTATTTACCCTCAGAGGTATTTGTTTTTCCTGTTGTCCACGTGACACCTGACCATTGCCTTTCTATATTTAACACCAACACCAGAGCAGAGTGAACCATGAGGTCGAGATCAATACTTTCCATATCAGAGGATTAGGGGCTTTAAATTAAACATCTTCCAGGTCTGCACGTGTAAAAAAAAACAAAAAAAACCCCTCATGCACTCTGCAGCGACTGTGTCCCCCTACACACGTTTTGTTTGCATACTTTCTCCTGATTCAAATTCATGCAAAAGTCTCCCTGAGCTTTCACTCACCCGAATGCCCTTCACAAAAGTGACTCCTCCGCCTTCTCCATCCTCACGAGAGAAGTGACTCGGGCTGTTTCCCCCCATCCACGCCCGCAGCTGCACTCTGCCACCAGAAACACTGAGGTTACTGCGAATACTTTTTAATCCACAACGTGGATCTGAGCTCAGTGAAGTCAGCAGCTCCTGCAGCTGCAACAATCTGCCCTTCCCACCGCGGAGCGCCAACAAGAGCTGCTGCTATTGGCTGCAGCCGAACAACGTCCCTCTGGATTGGTCGACAGGTCAGAGACGTGAGGGAACATTGTGTCCCAGCCTGTTAAATGTGTAAAACTTACAAAACATAAACTCCACAAAGACTTTACAGTATTTGTAACCAGGTTGTGTTTAATTTCAGTGCGCAGGGAGTGTAAAGATTTATTCAACTAAACAATGAAATTCCTGTTGACAAGTACTGGATCAATACACCTGAGACAATTTGACACATGAGAAAAAAAAACAACAACACAATGTGCATAAATCACCTCCCTGTAGGGCATCACGTTATTGTGTAATCCTACTGATGCACGTTAGCATCAGTGCTAACATGGAGTGGAATATTAGCTGTCGCGTTTAGAAAATAAATATTCACACAACTTTACAGACAAAAGTAAGCTGCACCAAGATTTTGCATCTGTGAACGCTAACGAGGTACGAATGCTAACGACCAGAGCTGATGATATCCTTAATTTTTTTATAATCAATAAATCCCAACAAAAAACAAACTAACAAAGTAGTCTGTCATATCATTTTCTCTGTTATGGAGCTTTATTGTTCAAAAACAATTTAAAACACGTAAGTGCTGCTGCTACTGCAGATAATAATTAGCTTAACAATTGTGTATTAATCCGCAGCTGAAAGTAGTTCCCTACAAACGCACTATTCACTCGTGTTAGAGTAACGTTCATGAAAAACTACAGTGGCCAGATGTTTTAGGAAATGATTTGACCCCTAAAAAAAAATAAAAAAATATATGTATAATTGTGTCCTGTTTTTAAACCTGCATGTTTTTTTGGGCCACTTGGGGGCAGTGTAAACAGGCTGTGACCACTGCAGACATATTATCTACTGTGCAATAAGGCTGCAATTAAACTCTTTTCATTGTCGATTCATCTGCCTAATCATTTCAATCAGAAAAAAGTGAAACTAGCCCATCTCAATATCTTACAGCACAATTTGACATAAAAAATGTCTTGTTTTTTTTCCAACAATCCAAAGGCCATAATATTCAATATGTTTTAAGACCAAAAAAGGCAGCAAAATCTCACAATGACAAAGTGATCCATCAAATCTTGATCTTAAAAATTCCTTAAAATGGCTCTATGTTACAATCTGTAGGAATTTACATGTATTAATCACTTTTTTTATTGGCTATATGTGAGTAGATTGTAACAGGACATGTAAAATGAGACCTTTCCTGTTGCCTTCACAAGCCTGTGGATGATTTAAGTTGTATAATGCTGCTGGACTGTGGATTTCTTTGTGAAGGACTCAGATTTTCTGCGACAGTCCAAAGGATGTGACTTTATGCACGTTCTCGAGCGCCTCATCTCGGTGCGTCTCTCCGCTCCGCTAACAAAGAACTACAGCAGCTAGCTTTAATTTAGAAACGGAGTCGGCTGATGTAAAGTGATGACCTGCTTCCAGCACGACACAGAAGTTCCACAAAGCCCCTTTAAACAATGTTTTAGTTGATAATGAAAATAGTTGAAGATTAATTTGCCTTGAATCAAGAAATCGTTGCAACTCTAGAATTATCATCACATTTAACGCTGATATGGTGAAACAGTCTAGCAGCAATTATGGAGCAACATTATCATTCATCTGGAATCGTGTTTCTGTCGACATAATGATTGTAAGTCTAGTACTCTCTTTTAGTTCTGTTGTGGTCTTAACGACAAACCTCCTGAGGGAAATATCCAGCTCTTTAGCTGCTAAAAGCTCCACTATGTTCACCAGCTCGTCATTAACTATGTCCGTTTTCTGTTGGTGCTGAGCAGGAAGTATGCAATGTTTTATTAAAGCTTCTTTGCTGAAACCAGCTGTCGAAATAGACTCTGTGAGAGTGGAGAGAGTGTACCAGTGTGCAAATTATTTTGATTAATCGTTTCTGTAATTTTTTTTCAAGCCAAGTGTCCAATATTTGTTCTTTCTAGCTTCTTAAATGAAATGATTTGCTGCTATTCTTTGTCATTTATGATAGTGAATGAAGAGTCTTTGGGTTTTTGTTGGTTGGACAAAACAAGAAATTTGAAGACGTCACTTTGGGCTCTGGGAAATCTTGATGAGCATTTTTCAAAATGTTTTGACATTTTATCGACTAAACGATTAATAATGAAGAAAATCATTAGTTGCAGCCCTAAAGTGAACCACAACAGTAAAGTTGTGAGACAAACAGGTAAACAATGAGCTGAAAGACGGTAAAGATAACGCTCTGTAGAGTTGAGAGGAGTTGCAGATTCGGGCGATGACTCCGTTTGTTTCGTCACTACCAGCAACTTTTAATGGGATTTATTGACAATAATGAAAATAACAGCAGCTTTATCCTTTAACATGTAGTGTGTTGGTGTGAGGGGGGCTTACTTAAGTCCTATGATGTGCAATCAAGTATGAAAACGAAATGGCAAAAATGTATAAAATCGCTGCAGGATCGTCACTAAAAAACAATTACTAAGTCCAACACTGTGGCGGTTTATCTACTCGACCACCAGTCCCTTCTTCTTCTTCACTCTGCCTTCTTCTCCTTGACACTGGGTCCACGCAGTGCTGCATGTATGCTGCTGTGCACCTCCGTGTACAGCAGAGTTCCCAGGAAGACCACAGCTGTGCCCACCCAGTGCCAGGTAGTGAAGGGGTTGTGGAAGTAAAGGATGGAGAAAATGAGGCTGAGGAACTTCCTCAGAGTCACTACCAGAGTGACGGTCAGCGAGGCGCACTCTGTGGTCAGAATGAACACGCCGCGGATACACACATATCTGAAAGAACTGGTTAAAGTCTGAAACAAGAGAAGATTACACTTAAATTACAGGAAGGTGAGTTATATCTGTAAGGCAGTGAGATAAAGCTTGTTTTGACAGGATACTGTGTGATGACGTTGACCAGCAGGTAGACCCACATTATCGGCATCTTCAGTCCAATTTCAGGAACAACGACAGGAGCTGAGAGACAGAAGACATTTATTCAAATCTGTGAGTTGAAGATACAAATCATTAACTTTCCACCCGCTAAGTCTCCTGAATGAACTCACTGCTTTGACTGAAGTAGACAGCGTGGTTGTAGATGTTTGTGGAGAGCAGCAGGAAGCCCGGCAGAGGTAGGCAGTGCTGGACAGAGAGAGGAGAGACAAACTTACTCAACTCAAATGAAGCACAACTCTGCCTGAAGCCGTTTGAATTCTTTGGGTGTGTTTTGCGTGCCGGAGTAGAAGACTCACATTATAGAAGAGAGCCTCCTTAGAGTGTTTTCCATACTGCTTGTACAGCGTCTCTTGGAAAATACCCATCCTCGCAGACATCAGCAGAGCAAAGGTCAACATGCCGATACCTGAGTGGACAGAAGCAAACAAAAACAAATCTGTTTCATGGTGTCATTTTAATATCGCCGCTTGTTTCTATCGATTAAAAAAAAAAAGGTTTTCAAATTAGAGCTGAAATGTAAGTTGAAAGTCATTTATCAAGCGAAAATACCAAATATTTTCTGCTTTTCTCTCTTTAATGTCATTGTAGATGTAGCATCTTGGGGTTTTGGACTGCTGGCTAAAAATAAAAGTTATGATGGACATTTTCCCTACTTTCTGACATTTTATAGTCTCAATGATTAACTGATTAAAAAATCAAAATTAAACCTATGATGGAAATAATCGTTAGTTGCAGCCCTAGTCCAAATGAAACGTCAACTTAAAGAGTTTGCGACCTAAAAGTCACGGGTACCCTTTAATTTTAAAACGGTCAGGTCTGACTCAATTAACCAATCACAGAGGCGGAAGGCTTTGTAATGGAATGCTCATGTTGCATATTGCCATGTCATTCGGTCAATTAACCCTAACCTTCAATAAAAATGACACAACTGATTGAATTACACTTAACGACAACAGCCGTAAACATGCGTAAAGACTCCTTCATGTTCATGATAGGTGTCATGTCAGACCTCTTCAAATAAAGTGCTACCAACTCACCTATCAACCAGTGCATGACAGCATAAAAGCCTTGCTCTTCTGATCCCTCATTGGCCACATTCTGCAGAGACAAAATGACAACATGCATTAAATATATTAGGTATTTCAAGAGAGAAATTTGTAGTGAAAATATCACAAAATATACTTAATAAGTAAATTAAGCATTGTTATAGTGGTGCAGTGTGTTCTGCAGAGGACTCACCACTTGTTTGGCAGACATGATGGTGCAGATGAAGATGCCAGCTGAAACTAAAGCTATTGACAGGTATTTACTTGTTGAATACCTGAAAGGTGAGAAGACACAAATAACTGCAGTCAAACTGCGGACTAATACTGAGACATGAAGGTCATAGGTGTTATTGTTGTCAGAGTAAGCAGGTATTCACCTTTTCTTCAGGATTATTATTCCCAGGATCATGTTTGCGATCAGTGACCCCTGCAAATAAAAAAAAGGCAGCAGGTCAAACATGGAGATCAGACTGAGGTGGAGGTGAAGGATGGAGGTTAAAGCAGACAAACAACACTTCTTACTGATCTGAAGATCATGTGTAGCGGCATGGCGATGTTGAAGTTGAGAGCGTAGTTGTTGATCACACTGACTGTGAAGAACATGGTCACCATGATCACATAGTTTCTGGACAAAAAAGAGACATGAGGGGTTAGTTTTAACGTGAAATCTTTCCTGCAGTATGAATTTCAAACTCCATCAACGAGAGGATTTTTTTTTCTTACCTTACAGGGATTGCTGATTTCTTCCTCCCAAAGTTTGCTTCAAAGATGAAACCTTCTAATGCAATGAATAGAAACTGGGCGAAGGTGACGATGTTGCCGCATCCTGGAAACTCTCTGAAGAACACATCAGACAGAAATCAGGCAAGAAAAGACCAGATTTTACAGTATATGAAGTGAAACTAAAAATGTTTAGCTTTCAGTGATGCAGCTGCAAAACATTTACTATTTACTTAGTACTAGTGCTGAGTTTAGTGAGAGGCTCAACTGACTTCAAACACAAAGACACACCCTCAGTGCGAGCCGTCGCTCAGCAGCTTACAGCTTTACAGATGGTGAATACACCATTAAACAACCACCAGTGCTGATGAAAATCTATGTGATGTGACTCAGGCACAAAAAGCCATTTACTTGGCTGTGTTGAATAAGGATTAGCTGCTTTGTTTTTAATATTGAATCCATTCATGTTTTAATCAACGTTTTAGTTGGACATTTTTTATGTATGGACCCCATAAATATAGGCTAATGAGGATAAAACAGGCAAATAAATAACCAATGTTTTTTGTGCAACTTAATTTGTACCTTGTATCAACCTTTATTTCCCTTTTTTCTACTTTTGCCTGGTGTATCCATCGCCCATCCATACATCGCCTCGATGTATGTATGGATTTTATTTCACTATAGATGCATAAAGTATAATGTATATTTAAACTATGTATTATTTCCCTATGTAACTACAGTATGTTAAACATCTGGGCACAAAACCTACCTTTTAGATGAATTAAGTTCTCTAGTGTCTCATTTTATGAAAGTACCCGAGTGACCACTCATGAGAACTTAATGAAGAGTAAATAAAGGTTCAACACAAGCACAAGCACATGAGTAAAGCTACTTATTGAGTATCCAAATAGTTAGTTTCCACCTCTGACTTCATGCTAATGTGTCACTCTACTCTAACTACACTTTGCATACACTAACAGCTGCTCGTTCAGTGGGAAGTCACCAAGAATAAGTGACAGCTGTGAAAACTTTCATGTAATAAAGTCTACATGAGTCCATTCACAGTCTAAGTTTGTCACTGACCTTACAAGCAGCTCCAGAGACACCACATTGCTACAGCATCCGATAAAGACAAGACCAATGGCAAAAGCTGTCCCCATGTTGTCTCACTGCTGAGGAAAACTCGGTGGAGAAAATGTCACTTAATGAAGCGGATTTCTGATCGGAGCATATTTGCAAATAACCAGCGGTTAATGTTTACTGTGAGGTTTTTCTGCTTCCACTCAAACTCCTGTTTGAGAGAACACGTCTAAATCTGTGTTGACCTCTTCCTTATTGCGCGGGCTCATGGGAGTTGTAGTTCATTACTGAAATCAAGGAAAAGGGTGCGCAGTGTCCTTAAAAGTCTCTGTATTTAAAACACCAATGCAAATTAAATACACGTATTGTTTTGGGAGCAATAACAAGAGTACATATTAGTGAAATGTGTATAAAATAACGAACGGATAGCTTAAATTAACGCGTTAACGGCGCAATCGCTGCGCAGTCGTGACGCACAGAAATGTTCGAACGAGCATGCGCAGATCATTAGTTTCGTCAAAAAATATGAAGAGCACTCACTCTGACCGGATATCTGGGTACCAGAAAACACACAGAAGCAGATAAAGCAGTTAGTTTAAAAAATAAATACTCTGAAAATCTGAAAATAACTCCGACATGTACATACATATTTGGGTCCATACAGAACAGAGAGTTCTTAGGTAGCAGAGTATCAGATCAGTGTTAAAGATTACTGATATATTAAAGCACAAGCAGAATGGTGATGTTAAGCGGATCAAGAAGGAGACAGTTTAACTACTTCATGTTCTGTTGGGTAGTTTATCCTATAATTTATGTCAATCGTAACCAAAAAAGTAACAAGCTTGTGTTCAGCTTTCAAAAACACAACTGATGGTTGGACCAAGAGATCCATCATTCTACGATCTTTGTTGGAATACGCGCTTGCGTGGCTCCGGAAGACGTAACGTGACGTGACGTGGCGTAGCAGCAAACCGCTAGCTTTGCCTTCATCGCTGCTCCTGTAGCATCAGTTAGTTACCGCTAACAGCCAAAGAAGCAGGTTAGAGTCGTTACGAGCTTTGTGTGAACTGATAAATCCTCCTGCTGCTGCCAAAATGATTTCACTCACGGATTCACAAAGTAAGACGGGTCATGTTTCCACGCTGTTCTTTGTCTTTACAGTGTTTGTTTGTGTGTAAAGCCCGGGGTTAGCTAAATGTACGAGGTTAGCAGCTCAAACGCCATTGGCTGAGAGCGATGCTACGTCACGTAGCAGCACGTCACCGTTTCAAAAAGAAGAAATAACTGTGGATAAATTGGAAAAATAAGTCGTTTATTTTCTCCCAAGAACCTTCCATTTATCATCTATTGGTTTATTTTTATTATCTTAATCTATTTACACACTTATTACTACTAATTACTTAAATGAACAGGTTAAAAAAACAGTTTCGATTCATCTTTTAATGTGAAAATGTTGCTGACTGAATAATGTAGTGTTAGCATGATAGTGTTAGCATGTCTTATGATTTTCACTTTCATAATTTTGTTTAAAAAAAAAACAATATTGGGATTTGGCAGTCATATGCAGTGATTTGCAACATTACCCACAATAACCTGATACAACCAGAGATATCTAAAGGGTAGCTATGTGAATATAAACAGTGTGGCAAAACCTATTTAGTCTCACCCACATATATTGAATATTAAAGTTGTTTTTTTTTAACGCAGTCCTGTTCTTATTTCCTGTAGTTTTTGTTTGTAATGATGCTAGCGTCTGCAGCTGCTCAGTTTTAACAACAGCTTATGACGCGATGTAACAGCCATATATGTTTTGTTTCTTAAATCCTCCAGAAATTGGGATGGGGCTGACAGGGTTCGGTGTGTTTTTCCTCTTCTTTGGGATGATGCTGTTTTTTGATAAAGCTCTCCTCGCCATTGGAAATGTGAGTTGATCAGTAATCCTATCACCAACATCTCCCTCATATGTTCTGTGAGACGTGTTGCATCTGTGATCGTGTTGTTCGTCTTTGCTTTCTGTGCAGATTCTGTTTGTCTCAGGCCTTTCCTTCGTCATCGGCCTGGAGCGAACGTTCAGATTCTTCTTCCAGAGACACAAAGCGAAAGCCACCACCTTCTTCCTGGGAGGAGTGTTTATTGTTCTGATCGGCTGGCCGATCATTGGCGTCGTTCTGGAGATCTACGGGTTTTTCCTCTTATTCAGGTCAGATCAAACAGAAAATCAAACGGTCTCCTTATCATCGCTATCCTGAATTAGTCTTAATTTCTGGTCTCACCTTATTGATGCTCTCATTAACAGGGGCTTCTTCCCGGTGGCAGTCGGCTTCATCAGACGAGTTCCAGTGCTCGGCGTTTTGCTCAGCTTACCAGGGATCAGTACAGTAAGTACTTCATTACAATCGGTGATTTGAAATTTGCAAAATATAAATTATTTGAGATGTAAAACTTGCTTGAGACGACTAATTCATCACAAAGAATATTTAGTCACCTCTGTTTCAGTCCTTGTTATGTTATTTTATGTTTTAATACTTTTGAGGGAGTTTTTTATATAAAGCTGCTGCTACAACATACTACATTTGATAAATCCTGAAAAACACTGTATTCACAGGCTGTTTATAACACTAGACCTTGATGCTAATATTTTGACAAAGTAATCTAACTAGCTTTTGCCGGAGCTTTCATCAGATCCAGACTGAGTGATGCAATTGAAGCTCTGGAAGAAGTTTGAATTTGAGTGACTGTCAATCTGTGTGGATTTAGAAAATTTAGTTACAAACACTGATAGGAGGTCTTGTACTGAAATGCGAGAGCTGGCAGTCGCTCTGTTGTCTAGCCTGATAACAGTGTCTCCCTTGTATTTAAAACGGCCTCATGAGATTCCTCTCTTTAGAGTCTGCTGTCTGTGTGAGACCTTTGTACGTTTATGAAGACTGTCAGTGTCCAGGATCAGTTATCAGAATGTAATAGTCTTCATGGAAAACTTCTTTTTCAGTGGTTTCCAAATCTTGTTTTAGTCTTAAACGATATCTAATTGTGCCAACATCATGCTCTTATTTGGTTGAAATAAGCCTTTAATTCAATCCATTAGATGTGAAAATATTCTGGTTCCACGCGCTGTTTTTTTTCCCGTCTGTTTCTCTCCTCTCCTGATATTTTGAAATCTAACACAGTGAGTTAAAGGTTTATTTTAACCAAACCAGAGTTGTTGATTGTGGGAAAGTCAAAAGACATGGATCATTTTCTGTTGTTTTTGAGTGTGTTTTACGATGATAAAATGACTGTAACTGGAGTCCGGTGTCATTGACAATAATGATAGTGAAGGATCTTATTCAACAAAGACAGTGTTAACAACAACAGCCTGGCTACTGTCCAGAGCAACAAAAATACCTAAGAATCTCAATTTGACCAGGAAACCCTGATCCTCAGTGCCTTGAAAAGAGTAAAACACCTGGTTTTATTAAAGGTAGGCAGGTTTTCTCCCTTACTGATCTAATAGAAATGGTGTGTTTCATTACAAGTCAGAAGTCAGAACTGCCTGCAGCTGTAGCAGTCTCACTCAACACTGGACTCATTTCTGAAACTGTCCTCATTAATCACTTGGACAAAAAGAAAATCCTTGAGGAAATAGTGTTCAGGATGAAAAAATGTCTAAGTTACCCTTTAATATTGTTTAGATCTTCAGTTAATGAAACATTTTCACAGATATCTTAAGTTTTTTCATTGTGTTTTTTATCCGAATCGGTATAAGTTGTAAAAACTAACTGTGGATTGTTTTGTTTTTCTCTTTCAGCTGGTGGATAAGATTGGCGAGAGCAACAATATGGTATAACAGAGGGCTGCTTTTGAGCCAGAGGAGCGTTTTAGTATTTATCATAGTCTCTATTAGTGACTGTATATTTTGGTCGTTGCCACTCCAGAACTGTGAATCCAAACATTTTCCTGCACAAGAGACACAACTGTACCTGCGGACGTTTGACTGACTTCATGATGTTTTTTCTATCCGACTTGGACGACGCTACAAAGAGATTTTTTTTTCTTTTCTTTTTTGCATTTTAAAAGCTGGAAGCAGGTCTCCCATTTTGTATCATTCCAGTCTGATATTTATGGACTGATAACTTGGGACCACTGGATTAATTCAGCGGAGAGTCAGGAGCTCTTCACAGCGTCCACTTCTCCAGATCGTGTGCCTCAACCGTCACTGAGAGCTTTTTGTTTGAGTTGTTCCTGGAATTTTGTACATTAAAGTAAATAATGTTGAGCTAAATGTTGAACCTGAACTGTGGAAAAGGTTGAAGAGGTTTGTTATGGACATGTTTTACTGTAACTTTTGTAAGTGCATACTTGAAATAAAGTGTGTCTTTTATAAATGTGTTTTTATATTTTTTCGCTGCAGAGATCAGATTTTTATGCCGCGCAGTATTTCAGTGTAATAACCCTGGTTTAAAGTACTGTGGGTACTAACTCCCATTGCTTAAGTGTCATTCTCAACAAAGAGCTTTTGAGTTTTCTCACAAATCCAACAATTTTAGTTAAGTTAGATGAGTAAAAGTTTCAGTTCATGTAGCATTTTGATTGAAATATGCCTTTGATAATTAAAAGAAGCTTTACTCATCCTCTTAGTCTCTTATTTGATGTACCAATAATAATATTAGCATTATATTTTAACGCTTCAGTCCACCAGTTTAACATTTTTTAAAAGGTATTTACAGTAAGCATTAAAAAAAGTAGCAGAATTAACTACATATCAAAGTTTTAATTTATGTGATTATTATCTCTCCTTCTCTGTCACACACACACACAAACACACTTATGTTGTTTTGTTTGTCAGCTTTTTATGGAAACCATCAACACATTGACCGACCCGACACAGGTGTCTACACCCACATTCTCACTGACACGCTGTCATCACATCAGCTTCATTCATAAAAACCGCAGAGGTGACGTCATCGGGCGCTGACCCTGTGAAGAGACTGCTGATCAGAAAAGTTTAAACCTCTCGCTCATGTGTCTCTGATTAACGAGCAGTGACACTTTTAACAACACCTGTCACTCTCAACATGACGTAATTAAACTACCTGTCAGGCTCATCAGTCACGCTGTATAATGAGGTGGTTTGCTTTGTTTTCTTTATAATGTGACAGCAGAGGAGGATTGAAGCACTAATCAAAGACAAGCTGCAGCCTGCAGGAGAGCAACAAATCAATTAAACAGTAAGTTATTTTCACTATATTATTATTATTATTATTATTATTATAATTAAAATTATTATTGTTATTATTATTTTTTTATTATTATTATTTTATTATCTTTCCCTAAAATATCCAGGAAAGCCGGCATGAAAATTTCTCTTAAGATTGTGTTACCATTAAAATTAAAATGTAATAAATTTAGCATTTATAAGATGTATACAAACATATTATATGCTGTTAATAACACATTGTAATGTGGTTGTAAGCAGAAATTAGAGTCTATTAATGTTTTTGTTAACACTCATGAGTGGATGTTGGCATATAATGTAGTAAAAAAGCTATTACAATAATATAAAAAATAGTTTGTTAAAGAGAAGTCATATTTGTCGACATACACTTTGCAATAATTAACACTTGAAAATGTCCTCACCTGCTTATAGCTGCTATTTATTGAATAGTGGTGGTGTTGTTCCTTCTATTTCTATAATCATGAACTGCACTGTTTGTGCTATTTTTAATTAAGTTAAATGTCATTACAGGATTCAAGAATGTCTCTAATTGTCTCGTTACTTGTGGTGACATTGGTCAGCCAGTGTTGGAGTGCACCACAGGTGGGTCAAAGTGGATTTTCCTATTTAATGTTTAAGATGAATTTAAACATAATTCTGAGACACACTGTTTTTATTTTTTGTCACTTTTCAGCGGAGAAACTGGACCCCTCAGGCCATCTTATACCTGAAGGGAGCACGTAAGAATTTGCAAAGGAAATTTAAAACTGTTTTTATGTTTTGATCTGCCCGGTTGAATTAAACGCTGCTGAGTGCTGATCTGTTACAGAGGGACACCGCTCAGTGTTGGAGCGCACCAACAGAGAGGAAGGAGACACTTTACATTCAGGTGAGTGTAGTGAAGCCCTTCAGCTGATGGAAAATAATGTCATGTAAGCAGTGGTGTTGCATTATTATTGGTAATTTAAAGGTTTATCACTTCATAACAAGTGATCCTTTGAAAGGGGTTTACAAGTTAACTATTGACTTCATAAACAGTTATTAATGATTAACGAGTGCTTTTTATTGAACTTTGAACCTTTTCATTGACTTGAAACACCTGTAGCTGAAAACAACCATACACTGGGGACTCTGAGGACTTGTGTCCACCACTTTGTTTTTTGTACCTATCACTTTTCAAAAGCAGCAATTTTGTCAAATATGTTCTGAAAATAGTTTTGATGTTTTAATGTTACCTGACAAATGAACCTGAGATGCACACTGCAGGTGTGTTGTTGACATTATTTGACTGACATGGTGTTGAAGTAGTGGATGTGTCGTTTGCATGGCTGTTACTTGGTTGGTCAACGTTATCGTGACTCTGCCTTTTGATGTGCCCTCATGCAATTTTTCTTCCTTTATCTATCTTTATCTACTCTGACCTCATAATGACTCTAACATTACACTGCCTAAAATCACACATGTTAACGACTGTTAAAGATTTTAAAAAGGCTCTTTATCTGAGCTCTTATGTCTTGAATTGATGATGTGATGCTGTTTTTTTGTTGACATTAATAACCGCAGACTTGATCTGAATACTTTACTATAAATGATGACCCTGAAAGATGGATGTTTCACAACCTGGCAACCCAAAAGGGGCACTATGTAGCTTTGGGAAAAAAAGGAAGAAATTCAGACTGAGAATTTTAATATTTATGTATGTTATTTAGGTAATAATACAGAAATACTCATAAATATTTATTTTTTCCATAACTGAATAGACAAACTGTCTTCAGAGGAAAATAAGGTCCCCAGAACCCTGTATGAAAGCTAGAAAGGTGGCAGGGTCCGCCAAATATAAACAAAGTAAAACAGTATGAAATTGTGTTGTCCTTTAATGTCAGTTTGTTTATTCAGTCATTAAAACAAAGAGTTTGTTTATTTACTTTGTTAAGGCTTAAAAAAATCAGTCAATGAAGATTTTTCTCTTCTGATTACAAAAACTACATAGTGCACCTTTAATAGGTTACACTGTCCATGAGCTACAAAGTATATAAATATATATATAACATAAATGATTCATTAACCTTCAATAAAGCCATTTGTAAAATTAATTAATTAATACTTGAGTTACTTGTACTAAGAGACTTATCAGTTACATCAGTTTGATATGATGACTTTTTCTCCCAAAAATTAATGTCTGCTAACAGACAAACATGTCTCCTCTACATTTGTATTTTATTTCATGGTTCCTGGTTTTGTATCTGGTTTCCTTTATTAAATGTCTTCGTCTCACTGCAGTGAGTCACAACCTGAGCAGTGATGGACGCGGGTTGTCTTTGTCATCGATTCTTCTGGAGCTTCTGCAGCGAGCCGTGGCAGAAGGTAAAACCCATAAAGTTATTTCCAACACTCTGCCTCACCAACATCTGAGCAACTTCATGTTTTTAACTGAACCTTTTTTAAAATGTATTTTCTTCCTCAGGTGGAGGCAATCCAGATGAACAAGAACTTGATTTTAACTATTTTTGACGTGTTTTTTCTTGTATTCATCATGTTTTGTGTCACTTCTCACCGTAGTATAATTAATTATTTCATTAAACGTCCTGTATAAATAAAACTCCCTCGCCTTGTCTGTGAGCTGTGACTGTTCAATTATTTCTGGACTTGACTGATCACATCTCCTACTCATGAATGAACTTGCAGAATCCTCAAAATGGACGGATTTCCCTTCACAGTCCTGCATATTGTTATCGATTAAATAAAAAAAAAACATTTAAAAAGAGTCTGTCAGCTTGGGGCAACAATTAAGTCATTCACACCCCACCAGTGATTAACACCATGCTAAACACCATTCATCATCACACTGTCTACGCCGAGGTCACTGAGAGAGGCGGCTCAGTGAGTCTTATTGGAAACGGCAGCCTGAACCAGTCATGACTCGGTCAAACAAAGGTCAGCAGCTGACATGTAGAAGAGTCGAGCTTTTAATCCAGATAAAAGTCAATTTGTTAATTAAACCAGCGTTTTCTGTTTCCTGCTTCGACAGCCTGTGCTGATTTTTGTTTGACACCAGCTCATTCTTTAACAGGCTTTTCACTCGTACACAGTCAATGTAACCAGACATTTCAGATCTGTTAGATTTAGGAGAGAAAACATCAACTGTGCTGATATTTTGCATCATCTTTAACAGTGTTTCTCCTACATGTGATCAATGTCTGCGTTCTCTTGCAAACCTGATGCCCATTTTGGCTGTCCATGTAGATATTTAAGGTTGGACATAGACAGTGGGTGATTTGTTCGTTTATAACAGGGGGATGGATTCATCATGCAGCCATGATCGAGGTCATAGATTCAAACTTTTACAAACATCAGTCAGATAAAAGATCAATGAGTTAGACAGATGAGACGAGCATATCGAACTAAACAACCCCTCTGCCCCTGTCTGCTACTAGGACAGGGGAGATGACATCCCCCCTCAAATTGTCTATTGGACATGGATAAGGAGAAGGTAGGCATGTGATATATTCCCGAAGAAACTTTCCTTTGTTCTTTCTGTAAACAGTAAGAACAACTTTATAGCTTTTGTCACCTTGTGATTTAGACAATTATTAATAGTCTAATGGTCCCTTGTAAAGAGTATTGAAAAACAGACTAATTAAAGGGCTCATATAATAAAAAAACAATAAACATACTGACACAAATGAATTACCCAAAGACCCTCTGTCTGAGTTTTGATCATCACTCTGTGACTCATTCAGTGGGGATCGCACTTGTCTCTGGAGCAGGACCATCGCTGGCGCAGCTTGGCTCAACTTGGCGGAGCAAACCTGGTGATGGAAAAGCAAATCGGCGCGGCTTTGTTTGAATCAGCGAGGCCAAATGTGCTGGTGGAGAAATGGCATAACAGTCCCCCGGTCCCTGAGCTCCCAGTCTAAACCGCTAGCTGTAAGGCTAACTGAGCTAACTAGCCAAGGCGGCTACAGTTAGCAGCTGTTATTTTGGTGATGTGCAACCCTCTAGTTGTTTTGAGTAATATTTGACAGGTGTCCAATCCTTACATATTGCACCTTTAATAAATGGCAAATGTATAGTCAACCAAACTTTTTATTTCGCTGTTAACAATAAAATTCTTTATAAACCATCTATTAAGCAATTGATTGTTGTGAAGTTGCAACTGATGTCCATAATACTTTGAAAATGGTTAATAAATGCTGTGTAGTTTGTCTGTAAATATTATTTGGATGGCCATTACAAAGTCGCAACTGATTTATAAATTATAAAACATTTCTTAGTTTGTTAACAGTGAAATAACTATAACCTAAGGTTTAATTAACCACACAGTTACCATTTGTAAATGATTGTTACCCCTTATTGCTTAAATCTTTCAGTACACTTGTCTCTCTGCTTCTCAAAGCTGGTTCAAGTTGACCAATTTGAACTGAGGCTCGACGGCATTACGGAGATAATATGTAAATTCTGCTTTCCCTTTCTCACTGAATAACTGAACACATGCACTTCCTGTTCGGGCAACAACAAACTTTATTACACATCAGAGCGACATGAGTGTTCCCACACTGCAACACAGTCGAGGACAAATGAGTCAGGGCAGCACTTGACTCAGCTGATGTCACGTTTCATCTCCAGTGAGCAGACGTGTACGAACTGACACCTACAGCTACAAGTGAGGGTATTTAACAACGCCTGTGAATCTACAGAGGGCAGTGGGCTGAAGGTGTAGAAGGTGGAGCTGTCTGGTGTTTAGTGACTGCACAGTGATAATACTGTAGGTGATGAGCAGTCTGGAAGGTGCAGCTACAGCGTCCCCTGCTGCTCAGTTAGACGTCCTGCAGGTCCTTCTGGATGTCCCACAGCGTGTTGGCACTGGCCTGCAGTTGAGCCACCTCGTCATCTGTCAGGGTCATGTTGACCACGCTGGACACGCCTCTGCTGTTCAGCACGCAGGGCAGACTCAGATACACCTGGTCACTGATTCCATACATGCCCTGAACACAATGAACAGCAATCTTACTGTCGGTGTGAGAATATACATCCCAAAAACAGAGAAAGGTGTCAGCAGAGAGAAAGAAATACATTCTTTTGCTCATATTTAAAAAGGCTGAACCCCAAAAATAACATTTTGTAAGTCACATTTTGAATCTTAATGCAAAGACTTGAAAGCCATTATTACTTATCACCTACCTAACAAAAGATTCTTAAGTATAGCATGTATAATTCATCATATTGATGTCCTTGTATAAAAACAATACCACCAACTCAGGTCATTCAAGTGAAGGGTAATAAGTGTAAGTTTTTCACTGAGAACTTAATCTGATTTCACCTTGAATAAGAAGAACTACATTTGGAAATTACACTTTAAAGAGGTAATTTATGCTTTTGGGGTGTGTTCGCCTTTCCTTTATTGTGTTATGTTGCATTTCTCTGCATGTAAAAGGTCTGCAAAGTGAAAAAGTCCAAAGTCCACGCCAAAGGGAGTGTCTCTCTCCCACAGAAAACACTGCTCCTGAAACGCCTGGTTTGGAGTCGAGCCTTTACTTCCGTAACTTCATGTCACTGTGTAACAGTCAGTCAGCAGATGTACAGTTGCTACTGCTGTAGCGGCGTTATTTTAGATCATACTGCCTCGCTAGGCATGACCCGAGAGGTGAGATGTCTCACTCTGCAGCTAAAACGGAGCGTTCAAGACACAGTGTAATAAGGGATGCTGCAGCAATGCACCATATGAGGAAGATAATGTGTTTTTTGAAAATTAAAGTATGTAAACTTACTCAACTAGGACCCCCAAATAAAAGTACTGACCTGAAAATAAGCATAATATGACGAGGGTTTTTATACTTTTACAGTATTTATGTAACAAATAACCTGCTTTATAATCAGAACTGACGTGACAGTCTTACTTTCTACAATATGAGACCTTTAGAGATGCAATAAATTGTGAAAATGACTGTGTGTGTGAGCAGCCTTTACCTGCACCATGGTGGAAACTGGATGAATCCTGTTCATGTTCCTGATGAGGCTCTCTGTCAGGTCAGCTACACTCAGACCGATGGCCCAGTTGGTGTAACCCTTCAGTTTGATCACCTCGTACGCACTGAGAGACACAAGACACAACATGTCTCACGTTCATTCATGTTTGGATTTATTCGAGTCAGTTGGTTTTAATGTTAATAAGGTGGAAGAGAAGTGCTAAAAATAAACTGGAATAAACCCTTAGAAGCAGATTTTCTCTCAAGACTGCTGTTTTTGTCCGGATGAGAGCGACAGTAGACAGAGGGAGACAGACGGAGAGTGTGTTGAATGTAAATTAATATTTATGCCAAGTCACTGACTGTAAGATGATCTCACTGTTTTAAATCCTGACAAATAATGTCCTGTTTTCATACCAATGCAATACTTGTTTTTATATATGAGACAGAGGAGGGCTATATGGCTTAAATAAATATGGTAATCACTTTTGTCTATGTTTTTATGTGACGATTATAATGAAAGTATTGAAATTAGATGATAAAAAGTTTAAGCAATGTGTGATACCACTGAGACAAGTGATTTTTAGTGTTTAGTTTAGTTAGTGACTTATGACCAGATGCTTAAAAGAAACACCACATCTATAAATTCTGTATTAGTTAAGGAAGTGTGAGCAGGCCAGGTGACCTCTGACCTACCTGTCCACCACCATCTTGTGGGTTTCCTTCCAGTTCTCATCGTCGCAGTCGGTGCCGATGTCTGGGTTTAACGTCTGCAGGTTGACTCCAGCCACGTTTGTCCCGCTCCACACAGGCACTAAAACACCAGTGAGACCATCAACCTCCACACAGTCACAGTCTGTATCCAGTAACATGTTAGCAGAAATCCCACAAATCCTCACCGCTGGTGTCTCCATGCTCTCCCAGGATCCAGCCGTTGAAGCTGCTGGCGTGGATTCCCAGTTTGTCGGCCATCAGGAAGCGGAAGCGAGCCGAGTCCAAGTTGGTGCCGCTGCCGATGACGCGGTGCTTGGGAAGGCCGCTCAGTTTCCAGGTCACATAAGTCAGCACATCAACTGTTGAAGAGTGTTGATGTTAAGAGGGTGATCACTGTTTGTCAGAGAGAATGAACATATGTGAGTTAGACTCACCTGGGTTGGAAACCACGATGATGATGCAGTCGGGGCTGTATCTGACGATCTGAGGGACGATGTGTTTAAAGATGTTGACGTTTCTCTGGACGAGGTTCAGCCGGCTCTCTCCCTCCTGCTGACGGACTCCTGCCGTCACCACCACGATGCGGGAGTTTGCTGTCACAGAGTAGTCTGAGAGACAACGAGGAAGAAGAAGAGATTTGTCCTCACGGTTAAAAAGTTCTGAGATTAAGACTTCTATCGAAATAACGATATTCAAATCTGAACTGTGTTGAGATTGAGTTTCTTGGCACATCTGAGGTATTGACTTGCCTTTGTCTGCGACTATTTTGGGTGTTTTGAGGAAGAGGCTGCCGTGCTGCAGGTCCATCATCTCTCCTTTCAGCTTGTCCTCCATTACATCCACCAGGGCCAGTTCATCAGCCAGCTCCTGCACACACCAAGGAAAGTTCACAAGGACACACACAAAAACTGCTTCCCCTCAGAATCCACTCATTCAGCAACATACCCGTTCTTTCAGTTGAACTCACCACACTAACGAAGTTTAAGCTGTTTGTTTTTAGGGACTAAATATAGACCAGACACAGTGTTGGGGTTAGGGCTTGGTATTGTTTGAAAAATGACGATACCAGAACCAATATACAAATAGAGCAGTGATTCTCAAAGTGACTGCAGGTGGGCCTTGAGTCATTCTACTGCAGAGTTGCTAAACGAGGCAAAGTTAGCGGGGAATCCACAGATTGTGAGCAAACCTGCCTGTTAGAGCCTGCCTAATGCAATATTGGTTTCAATAAAATCCAATAACATATTTTTGGAAACTTTGGTGGCATCTCAGCAAGCTGAACTGCCAACTCCGCCAAACACGGCACGCTCGACTTCGTCACACCGCAGACTGTATGGTGGTTATAGGCCAATCACATGCTGCAGTGAATAGCTGCAAGCAAAACTATACAAATAGTCAGTTTTTATGAGATAGGGGGTGATTCAAAAAGCGAGCAATGCAGTCCAAAAAAGAAATGAGAAAGGAAATATTAAAAAGCTTTTATCGTTGTTGCCCAATCATTAAAGAAAGCCAACATGTTTCGACCATTAGGTCTTCCTCAGGGCTCCAAGGTTTGGAAAGGACAAAAAATGTGGGTCTTTTAATATTTCCTTCCTTGTTTCTTGATATTTTCTTTGTTGGAGTTATTCTGGTTAAACTTAAAGGCATAAGGTTTAGGATCTAGTTACAATAGGGCCTCCATCTGGCACATCCACTGGTCATTTTAACTACAGTTTTCTGCATGTTCATTCTCCCATAAAGCCACATAATATGTTACCTTGTTTATATTTTATACCGCTTTTACAAAGATGACAATCAGTTATTTATAGAGCATAAATTATGGCAAATTACTGAAATTATATTATTTTATTGCAGAATTGTCTCAAAGAGAGATAAGAACAGATGGCAAAACAGGATGCCTGTGTACGCTTGGTCACATATCAAATGAGAACCTGATCATAAATCTATATTACCTGTTTACCTATTCCTGCACTTCGCTACTGTGCCTACAAGAACATTTAATTACAAGGATTTGTTACTCTGGAGACAGGAGGAAGAAGAGAAGCCAGGCTGAACTACTTTAGCGGAAAGTCATTGTGGATTTTCCCTCTTGGTGACAAATCAATTTCTCTGTCATTGTCACCACACCTTAACAAGGACAGTAAAGGGATAAAAGCCAGATCAGACACCAAGAGGTCAGTAATCCAGTGTCAGTCTAGGAGGATCCTGGGTATTACCCCGTCCTGTGACACCAGCAGGCAGGCATGTAATCTGAGCAGAGGCGAGAAGCAGGGGTGCTCTTACCCTGAGCAGGATGCTGACAGCACAGGCCATGCCAACCTGGCCCACGCCCACCACTGTCACTTTATTCCTGGGGGGCTCGGGAGGACCACTGAACAGTGGGGTGATCAGCTTCTGCAGGATTGAGGCCATTTTCAGTGCTGAGGAGGGAGAGAGGAGAAAGAGAAGAGCGTTCCTGTTTAGGAAAGACTGTTGTCACGAACATTAAACACAGTCACGACTGAGGGGAACAGTCCTGCATCCAGAAAGTGGCTGCGTGCTCGAACTTCATAAATACTGCATTGGAGACATAGCATAGATATTCTGAGCGTAGAGGGATTACAAATTAAGCCTGACATTTATCTCACTAATGGAAGCATGACTTCCATGAAATCTACATCCATTACAAGGAAAAAAGAAAACACACTGACTCAGCTGCGTCTCACACATCGTTCTTCCTCAGAGTTCACCTTGAAAAGACAAGCAGCCACACACGCACAAAAACAACAGCAGCAATACTTGCATTTCTCTGCGATGCTCCGAGCTGCGAGGTATAAATACCACCATGTGATCAGCATGGCAGACTGAATGGATACCTAAGGTGTGTTCTCACAGAGCTGCGTACCCTCTGCATCCACAACACCTCCTCCAGTCAGTGTGTGTGCAGTCCAGACAGTAGAGGCAGGTATCCAGTCAGCTGCAGCGGCAGCACAGAGCGCATGTGACTCTGGGCCGGACTGTGGAGCTGTGAGCTGCACAGAGCTCCTCTCCTCTGCCTCCCTCCACCCTCCTCCCCAAATAGAGGACAGAGGACTATAATCGGATGGCGAACTTGACTGCAGACTGTTAAAGGAGTTACAGTAATCCCTTAACGCGGCCTCCATCTGCTGCACCCGAACTACAAGTAAACATTAACCTTGTATCTAATAAGATGAATCTGGAGATCAAAAACAAATTACTTCTATTATATACAGTGTAAGAAATGTTTTATAAATAGGTACAGTACAATGCATTATCTTATATCTGCTCCTCTGGTTCCTATGGCTGCGCGTTTGCTTGTTTTTGTGGAGGTGAGATTCCTTCTATAAGCCTCTAGAGGGTTGCACGTTTTGCTTTCATTTCCCTTGTTGTTATATTTCTGCGTTTTTTTTTTTGTGTGCAAAATACATAAATGACTGAATAAAAACATATTAAAACTATAATACTACCACTGTTCAATAACAGATATGTAAAAATCTGAATTATTCATGATCTAGCTACCACTGAATTTCAGCACGTTGCACATCTAGAGAACTGTTTTTACTTTATGCTGCAGACTGTAGATACTGTGATCTGTGCACAAGTTTACTGCTTTAAATTAACAGTTGTTGATGAACCAGTTCTGAAATGAATCATGTTTGTTTGTTTGCCAGAGCGAGCCATCTCCCTCTGGAATGAAAGTGCAGTGGTAAAACTGTCCATTCACTTGCCCGGAGTGAAACTGGATTAAATGTGCGCTCAAAGTGCGTAAACACAAGCAGTCATTAACGAGGTGGCTTAGTCTGCAAGGACACGGAGGGGAGAGCAGATTTTATGACTTTTAATAACCCAAAATAAAAATACATGAATGATCAAGGCACCACAGCACCAACAGAAAATGTATTTAATGTCGAAACTGTAGACAACATAGTGGTTTAGTGACTTGTCGAATGCTTGTGTGTGACTGAGCTTGAACTTGAACTCAGACAGCGTGCAGTACATGTGGCAGAGACACCTTAAGCATTAGAAAACCACAATCTAAAATCCTTATAAACAGTCAGTTTCAGTACAACTACTCAACTATACTATTTTTGGCTGGTAGGTGAAGCAAATTTACAAGCCACTTGGCTGGTGGCTGGTGCTAATTTGGAGCCCTGCTATCGGGATAACACCCTCTGCAAAACATTACTTTGATAACATTTCTTCCATTTATCTGGGTAAATATTTGATGAGACACACGCTCCTGAATAAAACTACATTTCAAGGAAACAGTCCATGAAACACCTCAAGAAAAGAAACGCAAACGACTATTATTTCCGTTTATATTTAGTGAACAGACAAACAGGAAGCTGTCACAGCTAGTGATGAAAAAAACTGTAGGTTGACCCACTTATACGTGATGGATGAATAGATGACTAAAATACATTTAATTTGCAATTCTATTGAGGCTGAAAAGCACCAAAAAGCCTTAAATGTGCACAAGGAGTACAGAGCATGAACATCAGGACGCATACAAAACAAATTCTGCTGTTGTCACTTCATAGAGAAAAGGTTGGACGAGTGCACCAGAAACCAAAATCCTCCCATATCCAGTCTAAATCTTCAAATTTCCACTTAAACAATTAAAATCGTGATGTTCACCTGTTGTCTCGAGGGTCCAGTTGCTCTGAATGAAGTCTTTGTCCTTTCTCCAACACTCGATCAGACTCACACTTGTTGTGTTGCACCGTGTGCCTGCTCTTCTTCCTGCTGTTCTGTCAGGCTGCAGCCTGCTGGATTTAATTGATTAAGCCTCTCCATCCCCTACAAAGTCTCAGTTTGGCACTCCGAGGGTCACCTCAGTGAGCTGCTACAACAATCTCCTAAAACAACACACACTGTAATTTCCTGTTAAACAAGAAAAAGAGACAGATGCTACATACTACTCTGACTGTTATTAATGCCATTAATCACATTTATGATCTATGATTTTTGTGCGACAGATGGAGTTCAGGAGTGTGTCTAATTTAGGTTACCTCAGACACCAGGTTTCAAGGTTCAGTGATTTTATTTACCCTCGGATCTGGATGTCTTGAGGACAGTTGACTGCTGAGTTGCATTTTTTAGACAGACACCACTGAGCCAGCAGGTGGAGACTCCTCTCAGAGCAGAACCACAGAGGGATGATCAGACAAGACAGATATCTGATAAGCTGCAGATACACTCAAGATCACTATTAGTCTTAGTAGCTGTGTCCGTTTGTTGTTTGTCAGCAGGATCACACAAAAACTGCTGGATGGATTTCCATGAAACTCGGATGAAGGATGGGTCTATTAACTATTAGTGTGGACCTTGACGTTTGTTAGCATTGCATTTGCCACATTTTCATTAATTTCTCAGGAAATAATACATGGAAGATCCATGAAAACAACAAAAAACAGGCATATTTATGTTGCTGGTATCTAATAAAAATCCAGATCTTGCGGATTTTAATGTTTTATTTTATACTGGATCAGGCTTGATTGAATTAAAGAGGACTGTTGGGACTTGGCGTAGGTATGCACTCTACTGAGTGCCATTCTAGTTTAAATTAGTCTTTACACGTTTCTCCAGCTCAAGCAAATCAAAAAATAAAGGAAATGCGACATTATGGTGTTAAAAACAGATTCAAGGATTTTACCAAGTAGGCCACAGCGTTGCAAGACAGCAGTGTGTGAGATGGACAAATGGTGCTCCGGTATTGATTACGAAATAAGTTGTCGTGTTTAAAAAATGGTCAGCTAAAACAAAAACTGCAATTTGGGAAGTCCGGAAGGCGCTCTAACAGGGAAAAGGATGCCAGAAGTGTGGGCGCGAGGCGCTGAAAGGACTTAACTGGTCAAGCTATCACATTAGGTTACACATTTAGGTGCACAGACGCTGAGAGAATAGAAGGAAAAAAATTATGTTTCCATCCATTTTGTAAGGCTGTGTGCACTTGCAATTGTTTTACATCACATTTCTCAAAATGTGACAAATTTTTAACTCCCTTGAGACAGCAACATAATCACTTTAATAACTTACATGTTTTCTTTTGTCCAACCAACAGTCCACACCCCAAAGACTCTTCATTCAGTCATAAATGACAAAGAAAAGCAGCAAATCCTCACATTTAAGGAGCTGGAACCAGCGAATTTGATATTTTTTGCTTGAAAAAGGTAGTGATGCATTCATGTGTTGTCATGAACTGGTTAAAACATGCAAAGCTCCTGGTATTGCCCTGAAAAGATGCAGAGACAAAGGACACACATCTGGTAACAACAAAGTTTATTTTATGATACACTGCCTACAATATCATAAATAAACAGATTAAAAATCCTTACCCACATAACCCCTATCATTTCTGTCCATTGTGGGAGAGCTGCCTGATGATGAATCACTTGTTTTAAGTCAGTAAGATTCAGATTAAGATACAGTATCACTTTGAAAGTTTTACATATTGCTTTCAAACTTTAAAATGTGCTATAAAAAGTTGAACACGTCACTTTAGAAAAATATCAAAATAGAAACAAAGATGCCCCAGAAATCTTCTCACCCCCAACATCACCCCCAGTGGGTAAAACACCCCCTTCAGTGACCAACAGTGACTTATTTTTTCACAGGCAAAATTATTCAATAGTTCTGAAGAGAATAAATTGATTAACTTTGTTTATGTGTCTTCTTTACAGATCTGCCATGTATGGACATATGCTGTCAGTGAGGTGGGCTATGTGGGTGCACTGCGACAGCCAATCCTGCATATAGGACTGAAGGATCAGAAATCTAATTAAAAAAATGGAGCAAAAAAAGCACAACAGACCACTAAAACCCAAAGCATGTAAACTCAAATGGGCACACCGGCAGGGCTGGAAAATCAATCCATGATCAAATGTTGTAATTTCAGTTTCCTTGGCAGATAATCAATACTTAAACACATTGTAATTTGAGCATTGTATGCAAATCAATGAGGATTTTGATAAAAGTACTTAAAACTTTCTTCATCAAATCCATTGACAGTAGAAATCATTATAACAGAGTGACCATAATTATCATTTTAATCGTGATCACAGAGCCCCGTAAACAATGATTTAAGCAGTGATCAGCCACTGGAAAAAATAAAACAAACTTTTTATACCTCAACCTGAACGTGGGCGGATTTTCCTCATGCAGTGATGTGACCTGATTACACCAAATGTCTCCTCCCAGCACAGACCACATTAAAAAGTTTGAGCTGAATTAACCTGAGCACCATAGAAATAATGAATCACTCTACCTAAATCTATAGCTACGGAGCAAATTTAGAAATTCATACAGAAACACTGAGACATTCTGGTATTAGTAGTAGCACTGCTTTGTGCTTTAAAATGGGAGGGCACTAAGTGCTAACAGTGTCCAGGCACTTCACCGTCAGAAAAACACCTGGCACAGAGAGTTAGAAACTACAGTTGACCTTCAAAAACTACAACCATGCATGGTTATCCTGACTTCTCCATTCTGCACTTGTTTCTACATACAAGGGTTAAATACACACAAAGACACAAAACAATTCACAGATTAAAATCCACATTAAAACGAGTCTCTTCTGACTGCCACACAACAGTGTTATCCAGAAGCTACTGTTTCCTCTTGTGGTGGGAGGAAAACTGGAGTCCAGAGAGGATTAAGTTTATCGTTCCAATTTATTCTGTGTCCTTTGTCCAACCATGTAGGTAAAAGGAAGAGGTGTGCCAAGTGTACTGCTTGAGTTGTGGTTTGCTGTGGCAGGTGGCGGGGAGGTGGTGTGGGCATGGCGAGAGACTGCTGAGGGTCTTTAATTGCCGGCGCTCTGTGTAGCACCGCTGCTGCTGTCACCGATGCCCAGGTAGGTGGCTGCGTTGTTCACAACGCCCTGAACGGGGACGACGACGCTGTCTAGGAGACCTTTAAGGGTGTTGATGTGATCAGCATCCAGGTTCTGGTAGACGTAGTAGAGAGAACCACCCACCACAACGAGGAGCAGGAGCTTAAGCAACACAGACAGGAAGCCTCGTCTGGTTGGTGCTTTGCTCGAAGAGACATTGCTGCCCGCTCTGGAGAAAGACTCTGTGTAAGAGCGCTTCTCGGTGTGGACAGTGTGCTGCACACGGGACTCATCCAGCCAGTATTCGGTTGGTTTAACTGGTCGACCAGCTGCTCCTCTGATCGGACGCCGACAGGTCGCACTGTTGAGGGAAACAACACAGTAAAATGTTGAGGCTAGGCACACACAAAAACAAACTTAAAGAAGAAGTATTTCACAGATGGAAAGATATTTATATAGCTGAAAACCTACATACAGCTACCCCTGCTGAGTGAGTGAAAGCTCCAGTTAACCCTCGTTCAAGTAAAATAAACAAAAAAATACAACTAGTGCTTGGTTGTTTGTGAGCTTGAAAAATCATCAACTGTTACCTGATGCCTGTTGGTGTGCTTATTTCATTGGCAAGGATATCTTCAACAACACTCTTGCTGGCCTTCTTCGGTGTTTCTTCAATTACAATTTCCTCCACCACCTGTCAGAATAATATAAAAACATGTTGACACAAACTCAAAAAAGACTCTTGTCTTTCTTTAAGGTTAGGGAAGGCAGAAAGTGCCTCACCTTGGTTTGTCGTCTGCTGCTGGTTCTAGTGGTGACTGGGGCTTTCCCTCTGCTCCTCACAGGCTTCTCTACGACAGGAACTGGCTCTGGTTCAGGGGCAGCAATGTCCTCTGTAAAAAACAACAACATTGTAATGTAAACACAAAGTGGCGATATCAGTACAGTCATCAGTTTTTTTAGTCAGGGACCTGTTGCAAGAAACAGATTTACCAAATTGTCTGGATAGTTTTGCTGATGAAAAGAAAACATGTTTTAAGATGCACTGACATATTCAGGTTATTAGTCTTGGAGAGTCTTGTGAAACTTCATTGGTAATGTGTGTTCAGATCTCACCATCCTCCTTGTCACTGTACTGGTCAGAATTTGTGTTGCCGTTCTGGTTACTGTCTGCCTTGGGGAGAGTTGTGACGTCTGTAGGAGCTTCAGGTTCAGCTGGAGGCTGGTCCAAAAGCTTCTGCAGCTTCTTCTCATACAACTTACGGGTGGAGGCTGGAGGGAGGCAAAAAAGGATAAATTACATATTCATATTATTTGAATATGATTGCTTGGAGTACAGCTGTCACTTTAATTATGTTTTTGACTTATCGATGTATGTATTATAAGCCCTTGATCATTTTAGCGGACTTCGATATAGTTTATTGTTGTGCTTATTATTATTGTTTCACTATTTAATTATCACTACATCAGCAGTAGGCATATTTACAGTAAGGATTTTTTCTTTAAAAAGTCTTAAATATTACAATAATATAGTTTTAATTTTTTTTTAAATATAGTTTTGACTAACTGCTAATTGAAACTTGAAAGATAAATCAGCTGGGCTGATGTTAGCATTTTGCATAAAGAGCGTATCAGTGTATATGATCAGTCATTAACACGAATTTGCAGTGGGTGACCAAAAACTGGATTCTTACCAAAAGTATTATTATTATTATTATACGGATATATATGATTTTTAAAACTAAAATATCAATATTGATGTTGGCCTCAAACATTCAGGGTTGTTTGGCTATAGTTAAAAACTAACTTGGAAGCCCTTAAATTGTGAATGACTGTTTTTCTGGGTTATGACTGGTTGAATATAACCAGATTTGTGTAGCTAAAGTGGACAAAAAGACAAAGCAAAACTGGATCCATTTTCTTTTAAGTGAATCCCTTTGTTTGATAATTGCTTAATTAATTAAAAGTATCAAAAATATAATCCTTATCAATTTATTGGCGTCTTTGAATAAGTTCAGTCTCATTTCTCAGGCAAAAAAACAACACACAAGACAAGTGTTTCCACTTGGAGTCTGAACCCGCCCTGCAGGAAACTCACCGACAATGGGTCCCGACTCCACACCATGTTTCGCCAGCTGCTGTTTCAAGTCTTCATCGGTCAGATCTGTCACCTCCACTTCCTCTGTGCGAGGTTTGTCTGTCTTTTTGGTTGCTTTCTGCAGAAAGATTTAAAGTTACACATCATACAAATCATAACACGCACTTTTGCCCTCAACACACACAGACGACCACGGCATCATCTCAGATATCCACAGATTAAAACTACTTAAAAGCTCACTTACTCTTCCAGATCGGCTTTTGTTGGACACCACGGGAGCAGGTAACTCTTCGTCGCTGGAGAAGGTGTCTGCAGGCGGACTCTTCTTGTTGTTCAGCACAGTCAAGTTTTTCAGATACAGCTGCACGTACACTTCTTTTTTATGCTCTCCGCTGGGAAGTGGCACATTGTTGGCTGTGAGCTCATTCTTCAGCTTATCTTTCGTGAGAACCGACGGATCTTCGAGGAATTCTGCCATGTTTAACTTTAGTTTAGCTACCGGGAGCCTTTTCTTATTTTGCCGCTTGCACCAAACGGAAATTAGCGCGTTCAGTCGGCAGCTACCAACAACAACACCGGGAACGTGACTGAATAGCGCTGTTGTCAAACACGACTGGCGCCTTGCCGCTGCCAATTCAGCTAGCAGCACAGAAGCGGTTTAACAAAATAAATGCCCGGTTTAGCTTCTTAGCCTCACAGCTAAAATACTCACGGGTAGCTTTGATTTTTCGGAAACAGATACACGCGTGTGCTGCAGGTGGAGCCAATGCAAAACTCTAAATAAACTAGCTGAAATATGACTGGATTAGCTTAGCTTCCAACCGGTCCACTTGCTTCTGTCTGTCCGCGGTCGCAACAGGGCCGAACAACAACCAGCCCCGCTATTGGATGGAACCCCCCAGTAAGCTCCCCTCTGATTGGCTGGCTATGAATGGAACAGTCGCAGGCCGCCGCCACAAAGAAACCGCAGGCTGTGTGTTTTCGATAACAGCTTTACATAAATCCTGTCGATGATATTTCCACTATTGTTTCAGCTTAGTAACGTTCGTAACCTCATTGTTTTCAACAAGTGGACAAATGCGAGTTTAAATAGTTAATTTAAGTCGTACTGAGTGATGAGAGAACAATGTTAATGGCGATCTAATGGCACTGGCTGTTACCCGCGTTTTCACTGCTGCAGTTTCAGTCTGCCGAGCACGTCTGTCGCATGAAGTAATCGTTGATATCGATTATGTGTTAATTATAATAACCACAGTGTCACTACTAGATGTTTATGTTACATAACGAGGCGGTGAACAAATGTTAAGCCATGTACAACAAGTCTGGATAAGTAACAGCAGAGGGCAGCATGAGCCGCATGATTCAAAAGAAACATGGAGAAGCCTCATGTTCCGTATCATGCCACTAAGTTGTACACCACAGAAGTAAAGTAAAGTTCATTATGGGGAGAAGAAAATGGGAGAGATTCAGATAAAAGAGACAGGGTGAGAATTAAATTAAATAAAATGTATAAAGAAAGAGCCAGAGAAAATTCATGGACTTTAAAGGATAACTTCACCCAAAAAATGTAAATACAGTCATTATCTTGTCAGTCTCATGCAGATGGAAAGTCCGGTGAAGTTTTGTAGTCCACAAAACATTTCTCGAGCTTCACAGCAAGACAGCATTGCAGTAGGCAACTATTCAACAGCACGTTTATAAATGTTAAAAGAAAACATAAAATGGCGTAAACCAAGTCTTTGGAAGTGCTGAAACCCCAAATTGATTTGAAAATATGTTATTTACACCCTTTTTATAGCCATAATTGCTGCCAAGCTAAAAGCATTAACGCACACCCCATCAGAAGTGGTTGCACAAGCTCGACGGTGAGTCGACTTCAAATAATTTTGGATCGCTGGGCTTCTGGAGACTTAGATTATGCTGGATGAGCTGTAAGGAGCCACTTTATGTTCTTATTTCGGTTGCGTTTCACATTTTACAACAAGTCTCTACTTCAGTTGCTGTGAAGCTCCAGAAATAGTTTGTGGACTACGAAACTTCAGCCGACTTTCCATCGGCATGAAGGGGAGTATATATTGACTGAATTTTCATTTTTGGGTGAACTTATCCTTTAAGGTTTTTTAAACATGCACTGTCTTTGCTTCTCTGGAACGGCTTGAGCATGGTCACCATTAGTTTTCAGCCTTCACCTTGAACCAGCTAGATGTCCCTGCACAGAAGATCTGAGGGACCTCACGCTGTCTTATGTCAAGAGTAAAATGACCAAATCAAGAAGATAAGAAAGCATAAAAGGACAAAAGATGACACAATCATCCCTTTCTACCAGTCCCCCTCAACAGACACAAACTGGTACTAGCATCTCCAATGTGAGGATTTGCCTCTTCTGTCTGTTTTATTCGTATTATTGTGAACTGAATATTTTTGTGTTTTAGGCCGGACCAAACCAGACATTTGAAGATGTCAACTTGGGCTGTTGGGAACTGTGAAGGATATTTTTGCATTAGTCAAGTCATTTTGTTTTATCTTATTAAACCACTGAACAAATATGGGATGTGTGCAGCAATACAGAGGTCTGGAGCAAGGCAGTGTTTTCAGTATTTTTTGACATCTTATTGGCAAAATGATGTATTGACACAAAAAAAACTGATAGATAAACCAACAGTGAAAATAATCAGAAGTTGCAGCCCTTCACTAGACACAGACATGGCAGTGTTTGACCACCTTCTGCCTGTCTCTAACTCTGTGGTGAGCCCCCCCTCCTGCAGTGGGGACAGTGGTTTGAGGTGGCACTGTGTGGCTCCCCACCTGTCCTTCAGACCTGCCTCTCCGGGGCTTTCTGGGATGCTGCTGCAGAAACCAAGCAATTGATCCCCACCTCAGCTCCAAACCACACTAAAATACAGCACTTCAAGTCGAGTTCAGCTTTTCCATAGTGCATTTGCCAATGGAGTGTAGGCATAAAAAATGTTGAGCCCTTGAGAAACACCTCTTAAGCTTTCTTTGTATGTAATTTATACAGAAAATAAGGCATGGGCCAAGAATCATAGAGAGTGCCTCTTTAAGCATAACAGTCATGGCCCCTGAAAAATGATCAAAGCCTGCTCTTTAATCGTCAACATTCACATTTTCAGAATGAGTTCGTTTAAAATGGAATTGCTCCACCTGATGTCGACCAGTCCGTATAATCGACGACATTTCTTGACAGATTATTGTAAAATAAATCTTAGAGAACAAATACAATAACCCACAGGAGAAAGACAAAAATCAATTTACAGGAAAATAATGGCATGAGGGCATTATGGAAAGTTGTACTGACAACTGAATTATTGAATGATATATAGTGTTTGGAAAAGACGGCACATCTCAAATGAACACAAACTCAAACACACTCGTTCTAAAAGTGGATTTCTGATCACTTAGAAAAATGTCAAGCTCAGACTCCTTGGTGAAGTTTATTTTGGATTTTAAGCATTTCTAAATCCCAATTGAGCCAACCACTGAAGTAGCTTAGGAAAAGTCAACCTTTACCACCCAGAGAATGTCTTATCCAATTCCACTGACACAACAAAACACATACTTGTAGAATTAATCAAAGTTATTAAATTTCAGCACGACGTATGATCACAGTCTTGTCATCCTAATGGGCATACATCTGTTGCTTGGTCCAGATTTACTTAATAACCAAAAAGTCAGCTGTATATATAATTTGTTAAGTTTATTTTGTTTGACCAAATGGACAAATGTAAGATTTTTACTTTAGCAGAGAATTTTGTTGTATCAACTAATACTAAAAAAAGTGACTTTTCCTGCACTAATCTATCACAACATCTCTAATCCTCAGAGGATGTTATTACTCAGTGCCAAACTAATTAAGATCAAGTCCTGGGCAGTTTCCTGTGCAAAAAGGTGGGTAGGATGCGGGCAGTGGTAGCAGTGTATTTCACAGGAGCTGGGATTTGTGTGTCCTGGCCTAGGAACAGCCATCCAGTAGTGCTCACACAGTATATTTTCATCTGTTGACAATCCAAACTACTTAAAGGACACATGCTTAGCTGTAGACATTTCTGTCAGAAGGAAAAATGAGACTCCCTCTCTGACCCCTGTTGATGCCCATTTGGCCACCTGCCTGTTTGTATCATAAGTACTCCTCCATGTATTTGTATTATTATGATTAAGGCTTTTCCCGTTTTATTTGGCCATTGAGTACAGAGACACACTTGCTCATGTCCTCACTGAACTTAAGGCACACATTACTGTGCACAAACTTTCATGTAGTTAAAGAAGAAGTCTCCAGTGAGGAACCCATGGGATGCCATGTTGGATCATTGAGGGGAAAACTTAATGTAGGCCATCCATCTCAAAGTGTAATGCACATAAAAGGATCAAGACTAATTTGATCTGTTAGAGCCACTGAAGTTGCCTCTTCTGCAGCACTTGGTGACCACTGCAAATTCACTGCAATGCAAAGGAGCTTCACTGATGAAGATCTTTTATCAAGTTCACAGTTCAACAGGGTCATGAACCCTGTATACTTAAAGCTGCTATAGTCAATATTTTAATACTGACAATGGACCAAAGGATTATCACTCGACTTTGCAGTTCCTCTCAATGCGACTGTGCGTTTTAATGTCTTTCAGCTCACTGTTTTGACTTTATGTCCCACAACTTTGTTTTGGTTCACTCGTACTCGCTTAGGATTGCCACAGTTTCAAAATTTTGGTGTTTAGTCTCAAAACCCGCACACATAAAATCTAGGTGATACAATCATACAGAACAATATCTGCAAACAGAAAACCATTCCTGCAATGGAGCATTTGAGACTGCGTGCAGTCCCGCGAGCATGGCGCTTTGACAAGGGTGGTCAGAAACAACACTCCAAATGAATGCTAATGTTGCTCTATATCTGCGGGAAGTGTAAATATGCAACTATTGCTAACAAGTTCCCCAAATAAACTTTATACGGTGATGTCAATGTTATGTTTTCAGCTTGTTTCAGCTGTACCCAAGTGGCCAAAAAAGTAAATTAATGCAAATGTTTAAGGAGAGCATGTGCTAGTGAGCTACTGTGTGCCAAACACAATCACAAGCTTTGCCCAAACAGAAATGTATCCACTGTCCTGAAGCAAAGACCAGGCTCCCCATGACACGGCCTTCAGGAACTCGATACTTCAGCACCTAGGGAAATTTCTTTTGCCAACACAACAAGCAAAGTGAAAATCTTCTTAGTTACAAGACAATGACACGGGGCGCCATGTGGTGTCAAAACACTCATCTGTTCTGTAAGATTCAGACACCACATATTTGACTTAACTCATGGTTCAACACCAGGTAGGCCTTTTTTTAACATGCCTGACACAGCTGAACTGAATGGCCGATGGCTCGCGACTAAAAGAGAGGGCAACCTCACACAGGTGACTGCCAGACTCTTGAGTTAACAGGAAAGAAATATTTCCGTGCTTAACTTGGCTGAAGCTCTCAACAGACCTGCCTCTGCTTAGTTTTTCTGTCCACATGGCTGAACACTGGTACCAGACCAGTATAGGAAGAGCCAAAGACTTCTCAAAAGCCTCCTGTGATGTGTCTGGTGTGACACCGCCATGCCCCCCAACTGTTTCCTCTCTTTCTCGGATGCCTGGTCTCTGAGCTCACAGCCCCTCACTCAAACGAGGAGTCACCGTCCGGGAGCGTCAGCATTAACCATTCCTAACGAATGAGGAGTAGACAATCAACAGAGACTCAGCAGCACTCCTACGTGCAAGTGCCAGATCAGGGAACGTGCCAACAGCTCAGTGCATTCAGCATTTTATTGCAATTGTTGGCAGGACTCAAGCTCAATTTTCAATTAAGAACCAGAAAAGAAAAGGGAGTGGATTTTATAAAAGCTGACAAAAAGAGACCTCTTTGGGGACCTTTGTGTGAGGCGCTTCCACAGACTGACATGACTGTGTTTGTAATTTCCTCACTGGTCCTTCTGGTGTCAAGTTATTTTAAGTAATAGCTCTCAGCTCTGTGTCTACTGCAGCCAGGACACATTCCCCAAAAACCTGGTACTTCAGCTGATATGATCTTATTTATTCAATCTTGAAAACTGAAACTTTTAGGCCTCATGCTGCCTGAATGGACTCCTCTTAGCTGGACCTACATCAGAACTATTTGGATTGTGGACTAGGAGGCACACCATGTTGAAAAAGCACTTGTCGTCATGTTTACTGTCCATCCAGGAGGTAGTCTTGATGGTTCGGCTCTTGTAGCAGCTCATAGTTTTGGGTAGTAAAACACCGGGGGCCTATCGATGCTCTGAAGCCTCACAGCGTGGCTCATCCGTGCCAGCGGTAGAGGACAAATGTGCCAAAGTCTGCTGGGTTTGGCTCTTTTCTCACCCCCTGGCTTCCAACACCGATGTATCCAGCTGAGGTACAATAATTTGACACCTCTTAAGCAGCTGGACCCTTTAGCGTGACAACCGCTGCTTTGTTTTATATTCCTGCGTATTTTGAACGCAATCAAAAATTACAGTCAGCAACATCTAAACTATGTTTTTATCCACTTTGGACTTTTGCCCCTCCACACCCCCTTCAATCTCCTTTATCCCTCCCTTTCCTATGTGGGATTTAACGTACACTTTGTGGTAACCTTGCTAAGTTATCAATTTTTTCAATGTTCTCTCACACTGAATAAAGGCTTGTTTCTCTGTGCCTGCTTGTTACGACTTCAAGGACAGCTCCCTCCATCTGGCATTAAGTATTCCTGGTGCCAGTGTCGGGTTAACTGACACTCCTGCACTTAAACTAATGGCAGCGAGCAGTCATCTCCCATGAGGTGCTCACCTTGGAAAAAATCACCCAGCTCCCTCATCCTCAATCATAGTGGTGCTCTCGCCACCCACTGAATGAAACCGTGGGCATGAAAAGAGGGATTGTTTCACTATTCAGGCATATATGAGGGCAAATGAAAACATGTAATACGCATGTCCTGTCTTGGATTCGCCCTCCTCCTGAGTTCAATGAGACATTGAGAAGTGGGAAGAGTAGAGCAGCATGCAAACAGAAAAAGACTGAGTCAGCAAATCGTCATTTTCATGAGGAAGGAAACATGCAACCCAATTTCTTCAGCAAATGAAGCAAAAAACTGTCAAGAAATAAACATTCAGACTTCAAAGAATACTTTTGAGAAGCTCAAATCTGGGCTAGAAAGCAAACACTTTTTAGGACAGAACTCCTATATTCTGATAACCAAGTAGTATACTAATTTAACTATTAAGGAGAGGTTATAAATCCAATGTAAGATAGTGCTGAACAGTTTAGTTGAAATATTATCAAAACTGTAATATGGCCAGAAGCAATATCCGAATCGAAGGAGCTGAGATTTTTTGTAAAACATGTCTTAACTGAGGTTGCAACCGTCCAATAACCATCTCAGAAATCGAATGGTTTTACTGTATAGGTATTATGAGGTTATTTTCATCAACAGAGGGGTTTTTTGGTCGCTTTACTATAATTTTACCAAACATTATGTCCGGACAGACATGAAACTTTATATAAAGTTGAAATATACATATTTTAATAACACTAATATGCTAGAGTTAATGTACAAGGTATTTTCATACCATGGTATACCTTGAAACCAGTATATTGCTGCAAACCTAGTCACAACATACTTTTACACATTAAGCATTGTGGTGCTACAGCGATGCCCTGGCCTACGAATTACATTAAACATGCTTGTTTGGTACAGACTCCAGCTAAAAAACACATCATCATCATCATCATCATCATCATCATTTTTATATTCTTTCAGTGAAATGAAATGCAGAAATTACCACTAAAGTCATGACTCATATCGAAATACCTGATATTATTCATATTTTCCTTTCACTGTGAATGACTAATTTTGTCCTGCACCTTCAATAAAGAGCAATCTTTTGTTTATTTTTTATCAGATTTTGTGTTGTTGGCATATGGATAGCTGTTTGGATGTAATTATGACTGTCCTTACATATGATGGGAACCATTTTAGGCTTCACACCCCTGACAGACTCAACAGTCTTTTCCATGTTAGAATTACATTAGAAAGCAAATCAGAAGATTAGAAGAAAGTGTTGAGTTTCAATTTAGATCCAGCTGTCTGTACATATTAGAGTCATTGGCAAGAAGTGCTCACATGTGTTTGAGGTATTTTTTTACACTGCTGGATTGCTTGATGTCATAACAATGTCTCATAAGGTTTTCCAGAACCCATCTTCTTATTTGACCACATTTTACTGAGCTGTTCTTCCGAGATAGGCTATTTCCATCCCAGGTACGTTGTTAACATAAGTATCTTGTACAGGTGAGTCCAAGGCATAAAAGAAGCACCTCTCAGACCACAGGAGAGCAGCATCACCACCCGTCCTCCTCTGAACCCCCTTCTCAATGGAAACCTAAACAGCTTTTTAAGAATGAAGAGGTTTTTCAGTTTGTTGCTAAATATAGGCCAGCCCGGTGGGAGGTGGCAGGTTCCAGAGCCATTTTCAACAAAGATGAGCCCCAGGTCCTGCCCAGGGCCCGGCGGGTGGTGACTGCCGGTGGTCCGCCTTTCTCTTATGCACCGGCTCTTAAGTAAACACTGCAATCCTGCGGTCAGCTACAGCATGGCAACGAGCGAAAGGACTCACTGTGCAGTTGCACACAGCTATGGTGTGTTGTCTCCTCCGGCCCACTCAATCTTGGCTCCTCCCCGTCACAGAGGCCTCGGCAGGGGTCGAGGGCCAGCGACAGACCTTGATGTGTGATCCCAGAACCCTGCTGGGAACTCCTGGTGGGGGCAGTGTTGGACTTCACCTTCTGGACCCCTCTGATGGACCATTTTCCATCTGGAAAAAGAAGTCTAATTTAAGAACATTATCATGTTTTCTTACATTATGCTAATTCATTGTTTTTCCACTTAAATGATTTACAAGTTCAATCAGTATTGAGGGACGTTAATGAACCATGATCCACTTGAGGCTGTAACAGATTTAATTTGACCAATTATGAGTAAATTGTTTAATCGTTTCAGTCAAGGGGAAACAAGAAATATAATAATAACACTTAAATTACTAAAGGGAATAATAATAAGTATTATTTAAACATCATATTCATGTAATTTCTACAGTTATATATTGAAATGGTTGATTAGGCAGATGTATATTTCACATTCAAAGTTGAGCATGTTAAGGAATAACAGCCAGGAATATCAGGTTCAACCAGGAAATATCTGAAATCTGAATGTTTTTATCACAGGGGCAACCTTTCCTGGATAATATGCCATTAATCATCAGGATCATATCCAATAAAGTGCCAGATTAATCAACACAGAGGAAAACTGACAGCCCCAGTCCTTATCCACTGAGGAAAATAAGGGGCAACAGGTATGCCTTTATCCATTGAGCTCTGTTCTTGCATTGCTCCCCTATACACGAAAATCATAATTTGGGGAGTCTCAGTGGCTACCTGTAAGGACCACAGGGGTGGCGAATAGCAGGGCTGTGGCTTTCTGAGCTTCTTAGTGGTGCGAGCAGAAGGATTTACGGTAACTCTCAGACAAGCGTTCACAGCTTGGACTCTTGGCATGGATTCGATATTGTACCTGGCTGAGCATCAAACCCACTGAACCTGAGGTCCAAAAGTACCTACACAAAACCCTGGGATGTTTGAATGATAAATCGCCGACATTTAGTGGCAGAACAAAAAATATTGGCCTTGCTGGGGATATCAATTTTAATTTTAATTCACAGTGAGAGCGCATACTGGGTGGCTTGATTGACCAGAGATCGGCTCCTAAGTTTAATTGACAGGCTCTTCTCTTTCGCGTTAGGATATGAGTTTTCCTGCAAATTCAGCACAGGTGCAATGGTAGAAGGTAACCCTGCGGTGTAAGAGGTGCAACAATTGCCAGTGGGGGTGATATTGAATGTCAACCGTGATTTGAAGTGCACTGACCAAGTTATGTTTAAGTTCATGTCCAGTCCTTTTGGGACACATAATCTATTTCTCGGTGTAACTGGACTCTTTCTGCTTCAGCCCGCCATCGCCAGCACTTCTGGTTTTGATAAAAGAGAAAGCAGTTCCATGAGACTTCCTGAATGGAGTTCAATGATAAAACCATGTGGCGAAAATAGCTCAAGAAGTTAATACATCTGACATGCGGAGAAGCATAATGGATCAATTCAGTAATCCGTTTTTGTTTTAAAGAAGGATTCAATGTTTTTGACATCACTGGTATCATCTTCTGTGTTACATTCAGGTAAAAGCATCTCACACAAGGTCGATGCTGAATCTTATTAATGTGCTGACTGCTGATTATGCCAAGAGGTGCTTTAGAAAGCCACAGGACTGAATTTAAGGTCAAAGAGGATGCACTGAGCCAAACACACCAACCGCCACCCTGGAGAAAAAAGCTATGGTGCTAATATTAGGGGGAAGACTGATTACAGTGCTACTATTAGGTTTTGGCATTGATTTTGGTCCAAAGTAGGAACGCCCTGGGCACTTCTCTTTGGTGTTCGTGCCCTCAATCCTCAATGGCACACTACATGATATTATGAAGAGCCAGACCAAACATGCCGAAGCAGACCACAGGGTTACTCACAGCCCCTGCACATTCTTCTGAGGCTGAAATGTGACCCGGTCCTATTTTTCAGCAGCTTGTCAGACTCAGTGTGGTGCAGGGAGGTAAACTAGGAGGGAAAACTGTTGTCACCTTTCTATAGCTCTTACTTTTTCTGACTTACAAGATGGCAACCTCGGGTGTCAAAATGAGAACAGATGGGTGGGTTGCGTGAGTGCTGGCAGTCACTACGGATATGGAAAGCAAAGACATACTTACAACATCAGCAGTGGACAGTAAATGGAAATTAGTTTATTGGTGAAGCTTTGCAAGTTGATGGACACACTCCGGTAAAGTAATAAGTGTGGTAACCACATGCATTAAGACGTATAAAGCCATATGTGAGACTGAAATTGAAGTGACAACATAATGATTTGGGGTGAATGCAGTGAAAATCTGTGTAGCAGCCTGAGGAAGCTGTGCGTGTCCAGCTGTGTGTAAGATGCTTAAAACACTGCTGTCCTGCTCCGTTTCCAAAAACATTTTATTTCGATTTCCTCCCTCTATACAGTTGGAGAGCAAAGTCTTTGTTGGACAGCGTCTTCAGAGACTTGGACTGGAAAACACTGTCGAGCATTCAATATGTCCGAGCTTGTCATCAGATGAAGCTCATTTTGAAAAATGCTTGTTATGACTGCTGCTAACCATATCCACCCACTCTGTGCCCAGCGAGACGGACAGCAAAGAGGAAGTCTTTCAGTCAGTAAGGTCATACTTCATCTCAGCAGGCTATTGAGCTGCTGGACGATGGACAGAGCTTTAGGTGAGACTTTACACATCTGAAACATGCTGGTGACACAATGCATAGGAGAACTATGCAGGAACACCTGAGAAGGTCACGTCAATTGAACAACTGTTTTCATTAAAATGTTATAACTTTATAGATATTTTGGCCAATAAAAACCTACAAAATTTAGCTTGGTTCCAGACTTTTGAAGAGAAGACTACATATTTTAAGCGATTCAAGTTTCTGGTGATGTGCTTATCGAGGGCTCAATACCAACTGAGCCAATCAAAGCTTTGTGGGCAGGATTCAAAATGGTGACATCACCTTCCTATGCTATGAAAATGGTAAAGAGCACATATGAGATTTACACAGCTGTGCCAGTTGTGAAAGAAATAACTCTTCAATTGACATATTTCTCATGTCCGACATTTCCATGTGTCTTAAATCAACACTGGTTGCAAATTTTGTCAACTCTAATGACACAACTGTCAATCACCGGTGCAAACAAGTACATTTTTTTCACATTCACACACTATAATTTTCACTCTCATATGCAGTGAAAGTGACATATGCTTCGTTCCAGAAAACTTGGAAAAATCAGACCTCCTGGTAAAAGTACAATGGAACGACATTTAAAGTCAGAATTCCTTCTTGTAAAATTGGGGCACATCCATCTACTCCCACTTCATTGGGGGGAGCAGTTGTCTGTTGTCACACAACAATGACAGTACCCATGGGGAGATGGGAGGGGTGGCATTCACGGAGTAATTCACAACATGATAAGATTCACGATGCGTTGCCAATACAGCAATTCTGCATTATCAATTACAAGGCAAACATCGAACAATACATGTCTGTCAGGATATTTGTCTAACTAAAGGATTAAAAATACCCTTAAAAAGGCACAGTGCAGGAAGTACATGTGGTGTTTGTTTCACAGGATTTGACATTAACTGGCAGAAGGCTGAATTGTCAGAAAGCACAACAGTTTTGGCGTTGAAATTTGTAAAGGAAGTAACAACTATGCCTCACCAAATTCTATTCAATTCTATCAATATGTGTGAATTAAAGTTACAGACGTTTACACCACAAGAAGTTATGAAGTCGCGACTCTGGTAAGTCAAATTGTCAGGGGAATCTGTTTAAAGCACCTGTGTGTTTTAATAAAAACATCGATATTTGGCTTTGTTTGACTCGGCCTGTCAGCTTGGCATGGCAGGGATTTGTATATCTATCACAACAGGGCTACTCGCTAGATGATGTGTCTTTAAAGAATAATGCTCTTGTCATGAGCCAATGACGTTTAACAGCAGCGTCCTCAATGTTACGATTCTGTTAGCATCTGTCGCTTCAAACAGAGATGGTATAGCAAAATTGATCAAGAAGGGGAGAAGGAAGCTACCACCCATCACCAGATGATACTGAAGACCATCTGATGTCACTGCAACCCGCTTGGAGGCGGCTGGTTTGACTCTGGAAACGGTCCATCTCAGAAGTGACTCGGCACAACTGGCACGTTTAAACTGCAAATCAACATGGTTTGACTCAGCACACCCAAAAATACCAATGAAACAGCCCTAATAGTGGGATAGCAGAAGCAAGACAAGAAGTGTGTTTTTCTAGTTTGAAGAACATCATAATTGGGTCATCTACTCAAAACACAATGTTTCCTGTAGCTGCAGTATTTTGGACTACTGAGGTGGCTGTAAGTAAGGAGAATGGTATTGATAACTTCCTGCAACACTTTTGAATGTGCAAATGAAACCCTTGCTCTTTTATTATTTCTATTACTGATGCTTTGATTGACACATTTTGTGCTGTCAGTACTCCATTCTCCAGTCAAACTGGCAGTCAATGTGACACTCTGCTTGCCACTTTTTGGCCACTTATCTGAAGGAATAAAATTCACACAATGTTTTCATTTTAAACATGAAAGACTGCTGATCAGTCTATACCTCACCATTATGACCAGTTCCTCTAACTGCAGGTTTCCACCGGCCACAAACCTACACATTCCTTCCTCCGAGCACACCACAAAAGCAGTTCACCTCCTCATTGACCAAACCTCGCTGTGAAAGGCTTGACTCTCCAAGAAACACAGCCAGCTTTACCACTGAAATAGATTTCAATAAATTTTAATTTCCGCAGCCACTTTTCCCGGTCTTGAGAACGTAATGAATTAGCAAACAAAAGCCTCAAAAGAATTCCCTCCCATTTCTCTTTACTCAATGAATTACCATCGACCACACAAGGAAAACAAAAGATGGCAAGTTTATTTTTCTGTGGTGGGGCCGTTTCAACGGAGCGATTATTCACTGACACCACCTTCAAAGGTTCCTCAATCAAAGGTTTTAAGCACCCCTGATAGTACTAAGCTACAGTGGGAACATTCCAGTACTGTGTATTACATTGTCACATTATAATTAGTTAAGAACTGTAAGGGTATATTTGTATATTTTTTCATAGAGAAAAGTATTGGTCCTAGAAAGGTTCAGGTGCTGTAACACTGATTGGCATGCTGTTTCAATTTATGACGTCAAGCCACTAATGTGTTTATTATTGTCATTTCTTTGGACAGTTTTGCCCACAAAGAAGCATATTGTTCAGTATGTGTCATAGGTAAGATTATATTATTACAGCAGCAAACACAGCACCTGGATCCACACCTTTACATCACTGGCCAAATCAAGATTTCTTCAGTGAGTAAGTGAAAACATATGACGATTCAGTCTGATTAGCAGACTACCAAAAGCTACACAGCAGGAAAAAATAAACAGAACAGAAAAAATAAGTAAATACACACTAAACACTTAACAAATAGGGCTACTAAGTGCTGTAAAGTCGCAAAACAGGCATTAGAAGGCATTTGAATAAATATTCAAAGACAGGCAATAATGATCAGAGAATAGGCACAAAATTGGGGTAAATAATCAACAATAAAATGCGTTTAAGAATAAATAGGTATTGAGATTTAAACATCATCAGTTTGCTAACCTGACCTGCGATGGAGGTGTATTGTATAATCTGGGAGTCCGGACTGCAAAAAGTAAAATTGATTAAACAAATAAGGATTACAGAAATAAAAAGTGACATGATAACTTGAACATAATATTTACAATATGAAAATGTATATATACCTTACAAAACACACAGTTAAAATATACACATATTCAATAATAATGATAGGTATATGGGAATATGAAGAAAACAGATGTGTGAAAATGTGTCTGGGTTTGTTGCATTTTGTTGCTCTGGCAGAGACAGGCTTATTGCAGAAATTGCTTATGTGTTTGTTTGTGTGTGCTTGTATAACTGTGGGGGTATATATGTGTGTGTGTGTGTGTGTGTGTAAGTGGCCTGTGTGTGGCCAGACTCTCTGGGCTGATCTTGGCCCCTGGCTGTTGCTGGCGTTCAGCATGTCTGTAAAGAAACAGCTGGAGGCAAAGCCAACACCAGTCCCGTTCAGGAGCTCGGCCCTGCCAGCAGCGACAGATTCCAGAACTTTCCATGGTCCCGCGTCGCCATGCCAACAGGTCTTGGCACGGCACAGCTGTCCTGATCTGCACACCTGGCCCACCAAGAGTCCAGAATCACCTCTCCTGTCACTGTGTGATGAACAGGTCATTTACAACCCAAGTGTTTGTGTGTTTTTAAGAGTTATGGGCCCAGGTAAAGAAAACACCGTGGCAGTGGACCTCCTGTGTGTTGCCCTAATCAAACAGAGCTGAGAACCTTAGCACTGCAGAATAGCCGGGGCTTGAATTTGTTCAGACCTGTACTGTGGAAAACCGACACAGAGGGATATTCAAAAAGAAACTGCATTATGGTAACGGAGCTTGATAAAGATTTCTTTTGTTTGTCTTTGATAGTGCCGCTGAGTTTTGTGGTTTCAGCTTGAACATAGCAGCAAGCCTGGGACAAATAACTAACTGCAGTAGCCTACTTTAGGCAGCTCAAGGGAATTACTTGGAATCAGTTCTTTACAAATTATGTAACATATTTGTCGTCTGTAAAGCTTTCCAAGGTGACAAAATGCCCAGGTTTCTCTGGACAGAGTGGTAACTTGCTGGAGAAAGTTAAGCATTTTGCTGTTATATCTAATTTCTCAACTCTTGTCAGCTGAGAAGGTACTGAATGCTTTTCCTAAATGCAGCCCAAATGTAAGATGTTGGACATTCATTTGGCAGATAGCTTTTTTCCAACCAAAGAAGTAAACCATTTTTCCAACACCCAAATCAGGTTTCATTGTCTTGCTTGATGACACTTTGACATATAATCAGGTAGAATGGGGGATCAAACCACTAACCCTACGATTAATGAGTTCTGACACCTGAACTTCACTCGCTCCGATGGTGACTGCCCCATCATAAAAATGTGAGGGATATGACACAGAAATGTATCTTGGTATGGCTTTGCAGTGTAACTTCACTTTATTTTCAAGTGATAATGTGCCGTTTAGAGCCCGACCAATACATCGGTTGGCAGATATTATTGGACAATATTAGCCTATCCAAGATACATTGGTATCATTTTATATATTGCCAGATGTGCACTGATATAAAAACTATTGTTTTTTAAGATAAGAATTGCTTGAGGCCATTTATAATTTACTGTTTCAGTGCACTGAAGTCATTTTAGATGAGAAAAGTTTTTGATAACTACATTTGAGGGATCATTGCCAAAAATATGTGTATATCAGCCGGTATATTAATATCGGAATTTTTCTTTTTTCTTTTTCTAATGTCAGTAATCCAGCAGTCCAGGGGCTCTATTCCTGTTTGCCACACTGTTGCTTGCTGACATACGACAGTCTTGTGGGCTTTTTTTGTACTACTGGAGGACAAAACAGAGGATTATTTGGAATGAATACAAGATCAAAAATGGGTAAAATGGGTAAAATGGGTATGGGAGGGGCAGCAACAACCAATAATTATGTCTGAACAGACAGAAATGTTAGTAACAGATCATCAGATTGACAGCCATGCCAAATAAAATTATGACCAACAACAAAAACAAGAAGTTTTAGATAAAAAGCCTGACAGTGAGGTGAAAACAAATGTTGATAACTAACTGCATGATGTAGGCTAACTGCAGATTCCCCCAAAGGTGTTTTATGTAAAATACAATCAATAGTTTCACTGTTTACTACCTTGGATTGGACCCTATTATAATAAGAGATCAGCCTTTTTCTCACTGAAAAGTCACAGTTTCATGTGAATTACACAACACAACACATGGAAATACTTAAGTTAGGTATTAATTCCTAAAATTAGTATTTCCTTGTACTGTGTACTACCTAATAATGTACAGTACTTGAGTAAAAGTACTGTGTTATCTTAAAATAAGGGGTGAACTGTGCATCACCCTTTTCTTATGTAACAATAGTTATGTCAACAATAAAATGAGACATTATGAAGCCAAAGAATCTTATGCTTAATCCGTCCAACGGATCGAGTGTTATATCACATCTGTTTTGCAACATCAGAACAAAACAATCACAGTGTTTGTGCTGCATCTATTGATGCTATTCTGCTGTGTACAGAACATGAAGACCAGATGATACTGATGTGAAAACACTGAAGCACAAATTTATGCCGAGCTTCACTATCATATACTCCCTGCAGCAAATATTTTGTTCCCTGCAGCACAAACTGACTAGAGCAGATCTTACTGCTGAAACATTACCTTTCTGGGAGGTATGTTGACAGAATATGAACCATGAAACACTCATCTGAACACAGCCAGATCCATGACAGCCAACATGTGTGGCCCACACAATTGAGATATCATACTACTAAAGCAAAAAGTGATAATTTAATCATGATACTGCAGTTCGTACTTTTGGAGTAAATTGTGAATACAGTCATAAGCTTGAGGTCTGTAAATAAGACAATATTCTGTTCAGCAGCTTGTCTACTGGTTTGGCCAAGTCATTCTTTGACAGCATCTGGGCTGAAAACTCTGCCGATGTGTTCCTGAGTCAGTTGTGACTAGCCACTCTAATTCAATTACAGAAAAAAACACTTCAAAACCTGATATTTAAGGAGGAAAAATAAGAGGTTATGCACATCATGAAAATGCACATTTCACCTGGTGTATCTTGGCTCGACTTGTCTAAAAAGAAGCCAAACTTTATTGCCATTGGAGAAAAAGTTGTAATTTTTGAAGTGGTGTGTGTATGAGGGGGATTATTTCTTGCTCTGTCTCCCTGGATATAGTTGCCACCCATGATATCTAACTCTAAACTTGCACACAAACACACTCTCACACATTCGGGGTGGAGTACGGAGAGAAAACATGATTTGTGTATGGATGTCCGGCATGTGAACATTTTGATTGATGGGCAGCTAAAGAACACAGGCCGATCCTTATTAGTGGCTGAAGGCTGCCAGCTCTGAGGGATGCGTGGGCATGTCCTCCTTGGTAAGTGATCAGGTGTTTGACTCTGTCTGGTAGGAAGGAAGTCCTTATTAATGTTGAGGAGAAGGCCGAGGCTCAGCAACCTCAGGCATGCCCGCCCACACACACACACACACACACACACACACACACACACACACACACACACACACACACACACACACACACACACACACACACACACACACGCTCCCATCCGAACAGCGCAGCACTGCTCTCACTGTGGTTCATTACTGTAGAAGAGAACCGGTGTGCTCTTACACGAAAAGTCCTGATTGGGAACAGATATCTACAGCTGTGGAGGTGTTAAAATAAATCTATCAACATCTTTTACTGTCTTTGACCCCACACCCTTGTACATTTTTTCTTCTCTGATTTTTATCAAAGCACTTTGAACCTGCATTAACTGATTTTCAAGCCCATTTGGGGCAGTGGAACAAGGCTGACATCATCTCACCTTAGAAAGTTGTTATGATAGAGACGGTTAGTGAACAGTTGTGTATTTAGACATCAGGGAGACGAGGAGCTACATGAACATCCATAAGGAGACGTGTTCTTGGCTTTCTGGTGACCGTAAGTCCAACCGGATCACAGTGACGAAACAACAATCAACTTGCGGTTGATTTACATTGTGGAGATACTGTATGTGAAGTTGTTAAACTTATTTATTTATGTTGTAATTTTCAGTTGTAACTGTAAAGTTTAAAGATATATAGTTAAACAAGATGGTCCGACCCATCTGATGTTACTGCTGTGCTTATTTTATGTACTGGGTTGCTTTGCTAGTGTCTTTGATGTCTACCCAACAGTGACATCTCAGACTAACTGCGAGTTTTAGGTAAATTCAAACTGTAATTTTCTTTATTTTGTGGCACAAAAGGTAAATTACGTCTCATCAAACATGCATTTTAGATGAATTAGATGTATCCACTTTGAAATAACATCATGAAAAGGATAATTTAATTGTATGTAAGCTACTGCGAGATGCAGGATTTAGTTGCTTGTGGTTGTAACTTCTGGGAAAACATCAAAGGATACGTGAGAGAGTGAGGAATGGTGTCAGCAAACGTGACTATCAAAGTAACTTCAATAAAACTTTAAAACATTAACTTTTCCATGAAGATTTCTGCCTGAGTCATTTAGATAGATTTTCACTTGCAATGACAGCAACTCCCATGATCCCACGCTACTTTTGTTTTGTTGATTGTGAGACCTCTAGTGGTAAAAATGACATTATGTGTGGAAATATCTGGCTTTTCAGTTGCTAAATGCTCCACTATGTTCACCAGCTAGTCGCTAACTTCAACTGTCTGACATTTGCTGGACAGGTAGCGTACAGTTCATTTTTCACTGAAGAAATCTGTCTGCTGAGTCTGGAAATGAGGTTAAAAGAGCGATGGTGAGAATTAACTAAAATTATTTTGACAGATATTGCTTTTGCAATATGATGGTTGATGGGGATGGTTATTTTTCCATCAACAATTTTATTTTCACTGAAAAAACTATTAAAATCATGATGATGTGACATTTGTTGAGGTCTGTACCAAACAAACACGTATTCTTACATCTGGAGACCAAGATTAGTAGGCCAGGACACCTCTGCAGGACAACGGGCCTTCATTATAATGCCGTTTAGTCACTCATTTTACCTTTATCAATCAGTATTTCAATGAGCTGTGCAGCCCTAGAGCTGAAGGATGCTAAATGCTCTGTAGAGCTGAGGAGAACCAGTGATGAATCTGGGTCATACAGGAGTGACTCCTTTTACACAGAGCTGGGCATGTGATATCAGTTCAGCTTTAATCTGTGTATCTTTAACCTTAGCATAAACACCTTTATTTTTGGGCCAGTGTGGGAATCCCCCCTGTCCCTATATCGTCGTGGACAGAAATGCCAGCGACCTGTGAAATGAACACATCACACCTACACAGCCACTTCACTCCCACCATTAACACTGAACTTTAAAGGTCTACAACAGCTCTTTTCCCCCTGTAATCCATCTGCACCACAGAGCTCAACTCTCCTTGGGGACAGTGTAATATAAACATATTCAGCATGCCTCAGTATTTCCAAAGCCACCCACACAAGCCATACCCCATCTGAGAGAAAGGGGATCTAGGTCTGAATCAGTGCTGCTTTATTTACAACTCTTACAAAACAAACTTTTAAAAGCTAATTCCCTTTTGCTCATGCAGCGGGGAGGCAATGAAAGCCTGGCTTTATGTTACAGGGTTGTGAGACTGTAGGCAGCACAAAACAAACAGTTGTGAGCTCTGCCTTCCTTCCTTTGCTTTACAAGGGGATGCAGATTGGAGAAATATGTTGGCTGTTGTGAGCAAATCCGCTTCATGGATTTAGACTGTTGGAAAACCACAGTCGGACAGAAAACAAGCTGCCTGGCCACGGCCCATGTTTGAATTACACTCAATGTTGATTTATCTCCTGCCCAGAGTATGTAATCGAATGTCTAATGGACTCACTGTTCATTAGTGAATTAACACTTTTTAACATTTACATCATCAACGCTGAGCACATGTTTTCAATTTCTGAAAGAAAAAGTTATTTTAGAGCTTTTTGCTCAGAGGGTGGGGATATTTTTCTCTGTGTAAACCATTCTGAAAAATCCACCATTACAGAACCAGATTCATCACCTAAAGGTCAACACAAGACCAGAAAACCTCCACAAAGTATGCCTCGTAAAGTTTTAAAAGGAACATTACAACAACAATTTTGAAGGACAAATACATAAAAGTGATACTTTGGCCTGAGTAAAAATAACATCATCCCAAATTGATGACAGCTACATGGACAGAACCTGATGTTCGTCCAATTACTGTGGGCATTTACTGTACATGCTCTCAAGCCTGCCACATAATACAACAATATCTTAGTGTCTAAGTTACAATTTAACTAATTGTGTTATTAACAGATGAGAGTATAGAGTTAAAGAAATTGTATTTTTATTTTCTCTGTAGCATCCATCTGATTTTGATTAGTTATTATCTTTCGTGTTTTTGTTTCGTGTCTGTTTTTCAGAGACAATTTGATGTATTTCGTTTCAGATTAAGCTATTTCAGTTGCCATGTTAACAGAAAATATACTGAGGATATTTGTAGCTTGAAATTGTATGCATTAATACTGAACATGGTTCTTATTTGGTCACTTTTTTAGTGCTGCTCTCATTAACTGTGTCTCACAGGAAAAAATACTGACAGAGCTCATGTCTGTCTGTGTTTGGTGAAGTCTTCAGTCACAAAAGATGTGGCCTTCAGTAAAAGAGCATGATGTCACTGTTTACCACAGTTGACTATTATAGCTTTATAAAGCAACTGGAAAGCATTTTCAATAAAATAACAAATCCCATCTTTGAATATTGCAGATTTAAGAGTTAGTATAATAAAAGAGAGTTCTGCTAAATGAGAGCACAAACTGAACCCTACCAAACATGACATATCCCTTCTCTATTTAGCACCAGTAAGTCTGACAATGAATGTGGCTTCTTCATTTGCTTTGCGAAACCAATAAAATTAAATGTAGTGCTTTCTTTGTATGTCCCATTTGCTGCTGCAGTGACCCAGTTTCATCTTATTATTCCTTGTCCTGTCTTTTGGATTCACCTGTAAGACGAATTATCTACAACAAAACTTTTTCATGAATCTCTTACGCTGGTCTGCGACCAACAAATATTTTCATTATTAATTAATCTGACTAATCTTTGTATTAAGTGTCTTTATTAACTGATTAATCCATTGGTATGTAAATAGTCTGACTGACCAACAGTTAAAACCCAAAGAATTTCAGTTTACTATCACACAAGACATAGAAATGCTGCCAATTACCACATTTGCAGGACTGGAAGAAATGTTCGGCATTCTAGCTTGACAAATGACAAACTATTAATTTGTTATTAAATGATGATCAATTTTTTCAGCTCCAATCTTAAATGAAGAAGCCAAAATATTCAATCAATCAATAGTAAATATATCTTTTGCTTTTCAGTCTATCAATTGTAGTTTTGGGCAGGAAATTTCAACCAGAAGACAAAGATCTTCATTGACCGATTTTCTTTTGTTAAAAAAACTAAATAAACAAACTCTCCTTGTGCTCATGACTGAATAAACTGAATAAACAAACTGACCTTCATGCTGTTTTACTTTGTTTATATGTGGTGGACCCCGCCACCTTTCTAGCTTCAAACAGGGTTCTGGGGCCCTAAATATTAAATAAATAAATATTTCTAAGTTTGTATTATTACCTCAATAATATTGTAAATATAAAAATTCTGAGTTTGAATTTCCTCTCCAAAAACTACATAGTGCCCCTTTAACTATTAAAATATATAATTCACTTAATAATACCCTCAGTGGAGTGTTTGTTAAGATGTTTTGCCTCATAATGTATTCCACCAAGTTTGAGACTTCCTATTCTTTGGTTGGCCTTGATATCCTTTAACAGCTTCAAGGAGTGTACAGTGTTCTCAAGTTTTCTTGGAGAAGCAGAAAACTGAGAGGTAAAAACTGAAGCCGAGGGAATGCCGTGCCAGTCACTGTGCCCTGGTGAGCACGAAGCGGGTGGCCTCGCTCGATGCAGGATAAAGCTGTCCAGAGGCTGCCTTCAGCATCCGTGTCTGTCTGCCAAGCGCTGCTAGCATATCCCAGGACAGGCTGGGAGGACAAGACCGCTCAACAAGGCCTCTGCATTGAGTGCAGTCCATTTAAAATAACCTATGGATAAATAAATACAAGACCTAAGTTCACTGTACAGTAATTGGTCAGGAAACCAACAGAGACAAGCTCATTTACAGTAAATGGATCAGCTTTGAGTCGGTGAAGTGCACTTGGCTCACACTGTGCATTATAACGATTTGGAAATTTCAAGTGAACCATTTTTTTCAGCATTTAAATATTCACTGAAATGTCTCATAGACATGTTTTTTTCACTGGGAAAACAAAACAGCGTGTGTGTCAGAGCACAAGTAAATATAGAATGATGTTAAATATAGAAACATTACAGCGAGTGCTTATAGATGATGTAAGCGCAAATTAATACAAGCGAGGAAAACAAGTCTGACAAATTCTGATAATGTTACTTCAGTTTCTGCATGTAACCTTTTTTTTCACTTTTCCACGACATGCACAAACATGTACATAGTCTCTCCGTCTCTCTCTCTCTCTCACACACACACACATGCACAGTGGTTAGTCTGGCCAACCTTGTTGACCCACTGGCTTAGCTGTGGTTGCACGCTGGACGCAAAGCACTCATTAACGATTTGAGCCTGCTCTTCACTTATGCAAACAAACAGTCTCAGCCCGTTATTACCGTAACACCATGTGTGTGTGGTCTTCTCAATCAGACCTCTATTGATTCTTCAATTTTCGCAGCGGCTGAGGCAATGCGAAATGGCACGATTTGTCAAGTGAGTGAAAGACGTGGAGCACGCAGACTTGTGGCATGTTTCAAAACGGTTAACACACTGGCGGACACATTTTTCATCAGCCTCAAATACTGCACAGTAGTTGTTACAGCGGGCAGGAGTCTGTTCCACAGGCAATGCCACGGCATCACCACAAGCCACAAAACATAAAACACCACAGTAGGTTTTATGTCGCGTGTAAAATACCGTCGTAACCGAGAGCGCTTACCCCTCTCCACCAGCTCAACTTTCTACCCTCAGACAGAGCTATCTTTACATGGTCGAGTCTGACTGTAAGCTCTAATGTGTGTGCTGCTTGGCAGCCCGGCAGAAGTTTATGGTAATGTTTTGGGTGATAGGTCAGGGGCAGGAGGGTGGCGGCCATTGGTGGTGACTGTGTGGTGACTGTGTGGGGTTTCAGGCTACATCCAGCTGGCCTGGGGTCTGCCTCTGAGGTCAGGAGAGTGAGAGGGGGGCATCAGACATGGGGCAGCTTGTGGTTTGGGTTTGGGGGGGTGAGTAAGGAGTAAGGAGCCCCCCTCATCTTCCCCAGAGCCTGGAGCACAGGGCCACTGCAGAGAGGCTGGCCACAGTCAGACACCCCACCATCAACATCGGCCAAGAGTGAAATGCTAATGTGGTGGGCACCTCATACGGCCAGGTCAAAGACTCTGGCTTTGGACTTGTTTTTCTGCTTTTTGAATCACTCTGAATCACATCTTGGGCATGATCAAACAAACGGTTAAATCGCAAGGTGAACAACATCGAAGCTTTTCACTAGAAACAAGCTCCAACATTGAATAGATGAGTGTAAAAACACACTGTAAAAATCTTCAACACAGATGAGAGTAGAGCTGTGCCAGGTAGGAATCATTTCATCTTAGAAATACATTTTACAGGCAAAATGTCCAGTGGCAGATATTTCCTGTCTGAAAAATAATGATTTAATGTACCTGTGCTCTAGACTGAGTCTGGACAACATGCTTTTGTCCTACTAAGACCTCCCCGACTCACTGTCTCCAAGAGCTTGACATTTATGATTAACATAAAAAAATCTAGCAGTAAATAAGAAATCAGCCCCAAAGCGCTACCTGAGGAGGATTATCATATATCAAGCAGCAGAAACAGAAACAGACAAATCTTGCAGCTACTTCCAGATCAAGTAAATGCGTGACGGAGGAGGGCATGTTTGGGTAACCCTGAGCAGGAATTAGGTAATGTTCAGGATGTATGCCTCTTAAAGTGTGGAGCTGTGACCCTTCTCTGACATCCTGACTAAACTGTCCATTGTGCATTGTGGCTCAAACCGAAGAGTCTGCATTTGCTTCTGGAAACATTGACTCAAAACCTGTAAATTTAAATAGATGTAATATAATGGATGTGAGGATGTAAAATGCTGTACTCAACATTACAGTTATAAATGTGAGCAGTATATTCTCTCAATAAATATGAGCTACAACCACAGTATCAGTGGGATCCAGGTAGGTTATTGATGGACCACAAACGAAGCAACTCATGAAAATATATATATTTTTAATTAATTCTTTAAACTTTACAAAGCTGACCCGCTGGTCAAATGTGATTATTTGCTACTGTTCTTTGTCATATGTGATAGTTAACTTAACATTTTTGGGTTTTAGATTGTTGGTCAGATATAACAAACAATCTGAAGACGTGCCCTAGAGAAATGACAAATTATAAATGCTCAATTTTTCCCGACTTATATTTCCCAAAATATTAGTTCATGGACAATATCTTGTCAAGCCGAAAACCTAACTCAAAACCTGCATACTAGTTTCTTCTGAAGCTAAGGAGCTTGTTCACTTATCATCATGTAACCCTACATAGACATGAAAAACCTGAAAATAACCTGAGAATGTTTTGATCTTAACAAGTCGACCTACCAAACAAAACAGTAAGTTATACTTTACAGCCTCAGCACATACAAAGCCTGGATTAGCAACCACATGCATAAAAGTATCTCATGGAAAGCTTAGACAATCGTTCCTTTTTCAGAAATTTCCCCCCAGCCAAATAAATCAGAATTCAAATACAGTAGCTCAAGATCACAGCATTTCATCTACAATTAAAGGTAAGCATGTATGTTTATTGTATAATACATGATTGTCCTACGTTCCAAAGCAAAGAGCTCTATCCTCTAAGTGCTGATTTCATGTCACTGTATAGCGTCCAGGTTTACTGTAGCAAAACCCGCAGTCAAAAAGTGACATTTTTAGCATCAACAAACCGCCAACCGAAAAGAAAACAGAGTGCATCAATTTCAAATTTCATCTCCTGAGCTTTTATTAATAAAAGCTGATGCCTCAGTAGCAGAGCTGTTGAAACCAGAACCAGAGGAAGGTAAAGAGGAATAAAGAGCATTCCAGAGATGACAGTTATGATTGGTAGGTGTGAATGATTAGACGAAAACCCTTCCAACAGCCCACAATACGACATTATGAAGCATGCCTCAAGTGAACTAACTGAAACGCTCCGTACAGTAACTCACCGTTAAAAAACCATTAAGGGGGAAAAGTAACTCTGCAAAACTCATTTTTCAAGTGAGGTTTTCCAGGATAACAAACCATGAGAACAAATGGCGAAACGATCAAAGCTCTGACTGCATCATAAAGGGACCATTATCAAATACACTGTAAAACCTCCAATTCTGCTCTTTACAGATAAATGTATGGTTACGGACGGCATTTGAGGTGTTATATAAGTGGTTTTGACTGTAATGTCAAACAGAAACTGCACTGAGTTATTGTTTTCTAACCAGATATTGGATGTTTTTAGTGTATATTTCTTCAGTTTTCTTTCACATTTCAAATACTCTGAGTTAAAGGGGAGTGGTGCTGTAAAATAGCAATAAAATAATAGGTAATGCTGACAGCACCAGAGTGTGACTTGTGTGGGAATTAACACTGACTCACTGGCACGGACAAAATCACCATGTACATGCCAAGAACATAGTGATTCTGAATGTAACTACTCCACAACAAAAGCAGGAACTGTTGCTGCCACTAAGGCCAGGATTTATGACATAATAGGGTGGGTCATTAGAAGGAATGGGTACAACACATCCAAAAATAGATGCTGAACTCTGAAGTTATACATGAAATGAGGGTGTTTCTCTGGATGCAGAGTGTGTATGAGCTGGATGTTTGGAACAGGAGGGTACAAATTCTTTGAAACCTGGGTGGGTGGGTGTGTATATGTTCTGTATGTGTGAATGTGAAGTAGGTGCAGTGTGAAAAAGGATGAAAAACGGACAGGAATACTGTTCTGTGTTGAGAGTGCAATTTAGCATGAATCAAAAGCAGCTTTCCTGGCTCCTGTTCCATGTGCTGCCGTCTGCCAGGAAATGGGATTTTTTTCATATTTTTTTGCAGGTAAAGTCTTTGCAGAATGGAATCAAATGAGGTATTTTTTCCTTACCGAATGTTAAAGTGTTGGAAGTTTGAGGCAGACTCGCTGGAAACACAGGAAAGCTGAGTTTTGGAGACAGCAGGGGGGGTCTGCCATATATTTGTCCCAGCCCCAAACCCCTTCTGGACCCCTTGCTGAATTGAATCATGACTGCTTGTAAAATACTGAGCCCTCTATTAAGTAATTTACCACCAACCGGTCTACAGTCTAGCCTGGAGTGATTCTACTAATCATCACTGCTCACAGAAATAATTTATGGGTTTTATTCATGAGGAGAAATGCAGTTATTCCATCCAGTAAAACAGAGCTAGTAGGTACGGTAACCACATAAATGACTCAGGTTTTGAATGGACTGTATTCATCGTAATCACTTCACAACGAATTTGAACAATTAATCCCTAAAAATAGACAAAGAAGCAATGCATTCATACAGTATCAACATAATGGTGGAGTTAATGTTGTTGCATTTTAACCTTTGTTTTTTTTCTAGAAATGGGTTTTCTCTGTTTTCCTATGATTCTGTTGTAAGTTACTCTCTTGTGCCATGTTTAGATGTTGAAATATTCAAAAGTGGTGTAGTCGCACCGCTTTTCCCATTTATTACAATTTGATCCATGGTTACACAAGCAGCCCTACAACACGCTGTTCAGCCTGACCCGCTTTTTCAAGGTGGTTCTGAAGGGGCCACTCCTGTAGAGACAATTCTGGGTGTGATAAGGTCTTAGTCTAATAAGTCATGAGAAACAAAAATGATGGTGTTGAGTATAATGAAGAGGACATTGGTGGTTTGTACAGAGGCAGAATTTCTGTGTCAGCACAGGCCGTACTATTGTCTTCAACTGATGGGTCATGACCCAGAAATGAATCACAGGAACATTTAACTGGGTTGACAGAACAATATCCAGGCTCATGTTAACAGTTTTATTGCAAAGTTTCATAGTTGGAACAACATGCAAGACAAAGATTAAACATTAAAGACTGCACTAAATTTGCAAAGGACAACACATTTTCAGTGCGGGTCAAGGGATGGTAATGTTGTTCTGTACTGAACTGTACTGAAATGTACTGAAACAACTATTGGACTGATTCCCATGAAATATTGTACAGACATTCATGGGCCCCCGAGGATCAATTCGTAAAATATATAGATGTGTGTGTGTGTGTGTGTGTGTGTGTGTATATATATATATATATATATATATATATATATATATATATATATATATATATATATATATATATAGGTGGCATATATATATACACATATATACAGATATTTTCCAATTTCCATATATATATATATATACTTTATAATGTTATGTCAAATGAACAAAATCACAAATGTTTAACTGTAAAGCATTACAAGATATTTAAAACTGCCCTTGTTGCATATATAACTACATGTGAGCATATAGCTCTGTCCACCAATGTGACCCTAAAAATACATGCACTTTTAACCACAGAGCTACTTCTTGCATCAGACTACTGACCTTTGATGGCTGTATTTTTTATGCCAAATGTGGCTGGATGCAACAGACTGGTTCCATCGCTTAGACATACACAGTGATCCTGGGATTGTATATGGCTGCTTCAATTCAATGCTCTCCACTTTCTTATTAGCTGGATATAAGAGATACCTCAGAGCCCACTGTAACCATTCGGTGGTGAGCTGGTTTGCTGAGGCAGAGTGGAGGTGAATTGAATGGTCTGCAGTGAGAGGCTGTGGGTTGGGTTTCTCTGAGGTTATGGTCATTCTCCCCTGGGAAAGTGGTTAGGCCTGGCTGTTTACTTTGGAGTAACCCTGCCCCTCCCCTTATACACTCTCTGCTTGGTAAGCCCTGATTACCTCCATGGTGCACACCTGTCATTTCTGACCTCTTTTATGATAAAACTATTAGTAGACTTTAATTAGAGAGTACGGCTAAAATAAGGTAAAATTGATTAAAAATTACATTTTTCCAAGATGGTGTTAAGTGTACTCTTTGTTGTGCAGTAGTTTCGATGTTGTGTGGGCGCCACCTTCTTGTCACAGCAGGTGTTTGTGAAGGGTCTAGGGGAGGGAGAGAGGCAGCGAGGGTGGGGAGGTTGGGGAGGGTGTTAGGATTGGACTTAATGGGTAGGGGCTAAGGTAGTGCCTGCATCTTCACGTAAAGAGCAGTTTTGACTTTCTCTCTGTGCCTCTCTCAGACAGACTCACACAGGCTCACTCCTAGTGCTGGACTGAACAACCCTCTCAGCTCTGCTCTCCAGCTCCGGCCACCAGAGAAGATGCTTCATCGTTACTCTTCATGAGATTACTGCACTGAGTGGAGTGGCAGCTCTGCAGCGGATGGGCTGCTGCTGCTCTTTCCATCTTTATCTCTCTTTTAATTGGGACGCTGGGGAGAAATAAATAGCTCAGCACACACTGTTGGGAGGCAAATGAATGGAACAGACTGACGGGGGATTTCCCCAGGCTGCCTTCACACCAATGGACCTGGAAACAAGTTTTGAACTGGCCAAAGTTTATTTGGCAGAATAATGCTTCTTGTTGTTTTGTAAATTCATTTTTGCAACAAGATCATCTTTTAAGAGCTTGCAGACTGATATTTTTGTGGATTTTCACTGTTAACATACATACCATGTAAGTCTAACTTTCTTCTTTACTTTAATGAAATGTTTATTGGCAGAAGTAATGCCGCCTGGGAGATCTCACGTACGCAGGAACGGTGTCATTTTTCAGCTGTCTACACTGCTACTGACACAAACTATTGAAAAGGGAAAAAACAATTTAGTATAAATTCATTAAACCAATTTTTGCTTAATTAACTAAATCTAAAATAATATTTCTTGTGTTCTTAGATCTTAGGCTCAAGGATGTGCTCTATAGTAATTCTTCATCAGTGGAGTCTGGCTGTGTTCTTGCTGTGCTCCCCAGTGACTCTTGATGGGAAACCAGTCGATGCACTTGGTAGCAGAACGTGAGTTACTTTTTATAATAATTTTGACAACCATAGAAAAGTAATTTAATGTTATGCAATATAGAGCTTTATAAATGAGGTTCCTGCTGAAAATTAAACATAGTGTAGCAACATTTTTAAAAAAATCCTGTTGATTTGATTCAGAAAACTCTAACTGCAGTTAACCTGTACAGATTAAATTAAGGTACAGAAGGTTTTCTCTGTTTCGTCTTGCATTTTGGCTTCTTAAGCTTGTATTAGTGATGGCTCTCAGAAACTTGTTTATGCTGCCACCTACTGTACTGAGGTTTCCTGGTGCCTGACCTTCAATTTCAGCTGACAACTCTGCTAAAACTGTTCCACACATAAACTCAACACTGTGGTGTACCATGAAATGTATTTAAAAAGGTCAAGCAAAAATGGGAAGTTGTAAGATTTTGTTGTTTCAACTCAGAGATGGGGAATCTCACTGGTAATTTAAAAGAAATCTGACAGAATAGAATGACCGATCTCTGACAGACTTAGAGAAAGTGAACTTGGTACTGCTCATGCACGTTACTGTTTTAGGATGCTATTGGCTTTTATGTAACCATCCTTGTTGATCTGACCATCTATTTATTGTGATGCCTTTAGGAGGAGGTCAGTGAGCCACGCCCAGCTGATGCATGACAAGGGTCGCTCCTTACAAGAGTTCAAGCGTCGTATGTGGCTGCACGAGCTGCTCGAGGAGGTGCACACAGCCGATGATCCACCGGTGCAGAGCAGAACCCAGAGCCAAACATTCAGTGGTAATGCCCTGCATGAGAAGCCCCCAGGGGCCACCAAGAACCTCCCTGACAGGTTCAGGCTGGACAGAGAGGGTCCTAACCTGCCCCAGGAGACCAACAAGGCTCTGGCTTATAAGGACCAGCCACTTAAAGTGGCCACCAAGAGGAAAAAAAAGGTGAGGTTAGGCAGACGTAGAGAGAGTGACAAGAAGAGGAGGCGGGCACGGTCTGTCACAACAGTGGAACAATGAATGATGCAGTACCACAGCAAAGAGACTCCTAACAGACTTCAAATGGTACTGCACTGAGACACTGACAAAGGTTCAACCAGACTGGGATCTGAGAGACACGATCTATCACTGACTCAGTTGCTTCACATCATGGCCCCAGGATTGTGCTTGTATAATATTTCGCTGTTTGTATTTTCAATCTCATAGTTCCTGAAGTTTTGTGAATTATCATCATAACATCTTCTTCAGTTCATATTTATTTGGAAAATCTGTAGGCCTCTGTAACCCTGATTTACATCTTAACAATGCCATGTGTTGTCATCTCTAACCAACTGTGTGATCAAGTAGATCATAGGAGGAACTATTTATTGCCTGAATATTATGTCATTATGTCAACTTCATGAACTTGGGAGGCTGAGTGGTCTACTTTTGTTGGCTCTATATGTGTTAACTATCTCGGACTTACAGTTACATACAAACTGTTCAATGAATACATCTGTTGCAACTTTTTCATAATTTATTTCACTTTGAAAGTGTGTATTTATTTTGTGAATGTATCTCGGTGCTGCTGACTAAATTCCGTAATGCACTTTAGTTATATCCTGTACATGTTCTTTTGTGGTTGAGTTTTGATTTGATGTTTCTTTTTGATGGTCCTGCTTTCCTTTCCCACCCTAGATCCCTCATGGACTTGTAACTTATTGGATGCTTCATCAAACCCACTCTCACCGTTTTACATTATAGTTTATTTTTATAGAACAAGACCGAGACAGGGGCTCTCAGACTCATTTAATGTTCTTCACTTGCACTGAGCGCATACTGTACATGTTTCCAGTTAATCAACCATTAAAAGTGTAGCCATTAGAAATATTTCTGATTCACAGTGTCTTTGTTCACAAGCCATTTCTGGCAACTTGCTTAAAATGAAAAGCCAGTTGCCAGTGACTATTTTGATAGTTCAAGTCATTTTTCAAGCAAATATGCCAAATATTGCCCTATTCCAGCTTCAAAAATATGAGGACTTGCTTTTAATTCTCTCATGTGATATTAAATTTAATATATATATATATCTTGAGTTCAATCAGCAGTAAGTATCTTTTCTGCTCAAGAGTCTTTAAGCAAATCATTGAATCCCTCTCAGTTTTTGTATTTTATCATGACCTTTGACCTTGCTATAGTGTTAGAGCAGGGATTGTCTTCTGAAAGAAAAGATATGTAAGAACTGGTTCAAAACTAAAAAAAAAAGTCTACTATAAAAATGGTGACCTTCCAAAATGCATCTATGTCATTTTCGACTTCACAGCGCGGACAAAAAACAACAAACCTGTTTATGTCCACTTTGAGAACATGTGGCATTTTTAACAGCCACTGACTGCACGGCATAGACACTGGTAATGGAGGGGTTAGCAAATGCATTAGCATCAGCTATATCCTGTGCTAAGAGCAGCAGTGTACACCGTAGGCCATTACCTGACACACAGTCATAAATGCTGTGGAAAGCCTGATAAAGGAGTCTGCAGTTCACACTGAAGAAATCAATCAAACAATGGAGAGAGACATTAATATCTCCAGAGAGGGGGAGGAACAGAGAACGTAATCAATAGACTGGTCTTTAGTTCTGTGGCGTTTGGAGAGTGCTGATTATTAAATTCATAGTCCCAAATCCCCAAAACCATCTCCATAAAGAGAGATGGCTCAGTTTTTATGGCAACAGTCTCTCAAAAAAGAGATCCACAAAGATTGATATACTGTAGATACACAGACTAGATCAACAAGTCCAACAAAGTTTCACAATGTCAAATATAGCTTGAATGAAGTGTATAAAAAATTAAATTAACTATTAAAAACACAAAAGATACACATCCACTAATAATAATAACAACAACAACAAGCATTTATAGTACATCACTGTTCTCTCAGCAGCTGGTCTGAGGCCATTTCCCTTTAAACCCAGTCAGCCAGAATCAATTTGACCCAAGTGATGTTTGCCTTTCTTTCCTCCACATGCAGCAATCACACCTTGTAATGAGTCGTGAGAGGCTGTCACCTCTCCCCCTTCAGTCCAGTTTAACAGTATGGAAAACAGTAAACGAAACTTTTCTAGTTTACCTTATAAGGATAGATCACTCTAAAAACATGAGCCTGAGGATGCTGCTTTGAGGAACGACGATGGTGAGTATGACAAATTGATGGGATAATTTTTCTACGTTTGACATCATTTTAAAATGCAATGAATCCTGATAAGACAAACACCTGTTCCAGTGACACTATCTGTTGAAATATACAACAGTTAAGGGAAGCTGTCAACTGTTAACTTCAAGACATTTTATATCTCGGCAAACAACCATATTGCTGTTATGTTAAAACCTTGTACTTTTCATTTTGGTGATATAACATCGTATTTTTGTGAGGTTATGATATATGCAGAATTTCACTACTGGTTTGCAAGCCTTTCAGATTCAATTTTATGTACTTAAAAATGCATTTCACAAACAGAGCCTCAAGTAATGATTATTTTCATTATCTAATCGATTAATAGATATTTACTGAATTTAACGTATTGTTTTGTCTAAAAAATGTCCATCATGTTTTTCCAGAGCCACCCGACCAACAATCAAAACCATAAAGATACTAAGTTTACTACTGTATGTGACAAAAAACATAAAATCCTGAAAAGCTGGAACCAGCAAAAAAACAAAAAAACAACAACAACTGAAACAATTAAAAGAATATAAAATGTAGTCACTGATGAATGTTGTCAATCAATTAACCCTAAAAATAAATAAGGATTTTTTTTTAAAGGTGACATCACGTCGGTGATAATATGGCTGTTCTCAACACGTATGGGCTGATCTTTGCCTGTACCTGTGGAGTGATCCTGGGCATTGGGCTCTGTGCCAACTTATTGGTCTTCTCTCTGTTTGCCAAGCACAACACCTTGCGGAAGAACCGCCTCGACATCCTCCTACTCAGCATGACCCTGGCTGACTTCCTCACCCTCCTGCTCATCCCATTTACCTTGCACTCTGCCGTAAGCCACTCCTGGCCTCTGGGTGACACTGGCTGCAAGGTCTACCAGTTCCTGCTGGCCTTCAGCCTGGCGGCCAGCACCTACTCACTGTGTGCTGTATCCGTGACCCGCGCCATGATCATCACCAACCCGTACCACCCACCCACTATGGACCTGGTCATCCTAATGTTTGTCCTGGTCTGGGCCCTCAGCTTCTTCATCAGCCTGCCACTGCGAATGTTTGCCACCAAAGACAGCCTGGGCCCAAGCCTGGGCTTCACCTTCTGCCTTCCAACCATTCATGAGCACCACTACCAAGTGGTCCTCAGCCAGTTTGTACTTTACTACTTTGTTCCGATGCTAGTCATCGCCTTCAACTATGTCCGGCTGGCTGTCTTTCTCCACAAGAGCCCTGTAATGTCGGTGTCCAGTGCCAGGAACACCCGCCGTGCCTCTGTCATGGTGTTCTTGGCTGCTGCTACCTTCTCAGTGTGCTGGCTGCCTGGTTATGTGCTGGAGCTGTGTGTGTACCTGGGGCTGTATCACCATGGACCGGCATGGGAGATGTTTTATTTCGTCTGTACTGTGCTGCAGTACCTGCACCCCTGTATCAACCCTGTGCTCTATGTACTGCTGTCGAAGCGCTATCGCCACACGAGGGCAGCCTGGCTCTTCAGATGTAAGAGGAATAGAGTGCAGCCACAGGTCATTAGTGTCACAACAGACAGCTTTTAAATACACTCGATTTGTTTAAGCATCAAGCAAAGAGTTGATGAGATTCAGGGAAACTCTCTATGTATACTGTTTATAAAAATCAACTACTTTTGTAAACAATAAGATGGATGTTTTTGTGATTACTTTCCATTTCTGAGGTATAAATGAAGAAATAAGAAGACATGAAAATATGTGAGGATCGTTTTTCAGGCTTGACACCAATCAAGTTCTCTCAAAACATTCACTATTAACTGCAAAAAGAATAAATAATCATCAAAAATTAAATGTATGTATCTATTGTTAGGGAAACTATGTAAGCCCATTGTAACTATTCTAATGCTACCACCTAAATAATGCAAAACAATATGATCACCTTCATGAAGCTGCAGTTTAGTCTTTTTTTAAAGTAATTAGCGGTGAGCAAGATGTTTCTGTGATGTTTCTCATTTGGTTGGTTCTATTTTCTTGTTTTTACATGCTAGTAAAATGACAATACTCCTCATGAAGTATTTTGTGTTGTATTTCTATGCCTCTTGTGTCCCAGTTCTCTTGCTTCTATTTCTATACATCATTTCAAACTGCTTTCTTACGAAATTGTTTTTAGACTTCTGAGGGAATTATTACTTGATAACTTCATATTTGTTTAATCATAATTTAATTATATAATAGTTAAAAAAATATTGTTTTTAAATAAAAAAAAATCTGTAACTGCAAGAAATTGAGATTTTTTGCACAAAAGCAGGAACACAATGTAATACTTTTAAAATATTCACATTTGTATTGGGCCTTAAAGACAGCAATGCAGAACTAGCTACAGTGCTGTGTAAAACAAGGTAAGTCCTGTCTTTTTTCCCTTCGTGCTTTGTCTATATGTAAGTATGTGAGGGTGTTTTCTTCTGGTGTGACCGTGAGTCAGTTTGTCTATATTCCTACTCATTCTACGCATTTACTTCACTTTTATTTCATGGCAATGATAAATTGGAAAACACAGATGTACTATTTAGACTCTCCATAGAGTTGAGTTACACTCATATTTGAACATTTGCGCACAACCAGCTCTAAAAACCTACTTTAAAAATTCTCATATGACAAATTAACTTTTACCGACCGGCTCTTATCCAAGAAGCAACAAATCATTCAGTAAGTTTTGCTACCCTGGCAGAGGATGGCCATTAAATATGAGCTGTATGATCCAGCCCATGAGTATTCCAGCGGGGTAAGCTGCAGCCTTTAATTTTTATTCAATGTAATTGAGCCATCACAGTGACGTTTTAACAACACAGAGGCCAAAATATGATGCTGGACTGAATGACAAGATTCTGATCTGTGTGATTCTGATTATTTCAGTGAAAGTTTTACTGTATAATATATGTGATTCACATTGCTAAATATATACAACAGTAGTGGACAGTTATATTGATATTATAATTCTGTGGATCCATACGTGATCCAGGACCAAGTATGTGGTTTGTAGATTACAGAGATTGTGAGGGAAAGTATGATTTTGTTCAAATATTTCTCCAAAATACAGTTATATTTTCTCTGGGCTGTGCTGTTGTAAATTGCTGCTTTTAATAATAACAATAATATTAATAATAATAATAATACTTTTCAATATTTTCTGTGGTGTAACAGGATCTCATGGCTGCACTGGACATAGTCCCCTGTTACAAAGCACCATCCAGTCAGTTATTGACAGGGGGTTAATCTCATGCTTATTATACAATCAAACATTAGAAAATGGCGTATTACCTACACTAAGTGTTTTAGGGATGACTGCTTCTTTTCCTTAAAATTTGCTTAATCCACCAGCAGCTGATGACTGTTTACTGGATGGATCCTCAGTCGATGGATCCAATAGTTCGCACTTTTATTTTTTCCTCAGGCAGCAAAGTTTAGAGTGGGTGGAGAGTGAGCAGAGGGTCATGCAGCAGGTGTTGTGGTTATACAGAAAGCAACAGGGATTGGGAAAGGTAATAACAAGTCTGGCTGAGTTCTGGCGGCCACTGCAGTAATAGGAGACAACCTGCCCCACCCTCTGTCAGCTCGCCCCCTGACTTTTGGCCTTCTCCTTAGAGTACAGCAAGGGCAGCTGGCCTGACTCGTACAGACAGTCATCTGTAGACCATCAGCATGTCAGATAAGGTGAAGCAATAAAGAGCACATGCTCAGGCGCTTCAAGTTAAACTACTGAACGTACATCAGAGCATAGAGGTTGCTCTGCAACCTCATTTTTAATGAACCAAAGAAAAACAACAAATTCCCACAATTGAGAAGCTGGCAACCAGGTAAAGTTTGGCATTTTTGCTAGAAAAAAACATTACTGTAAATACTTAATCATTGAAATAATTGACTAATAATTTCCTGTCTTTCAACTAACCAATTAGTTGTTTCAGCTCCACTTGAGATCCAACTTGATGAGGCCACAAGGGGTTGCTATGGGACGCCAAACCCTCCCAGAAACAGGTGCTTGTGGACAGATCAATTTATGTCATTCCAAATGTTTGTGTTTGCTTCAATTTTTGTTGCATTTCTGATGAACATGTAATATAGATCAATGCAACAGCTGCTTTTTTCATAATAAACAACTCTATGTCAGAACTAATATAAAATACTTCAATTTTCATTTATTTAGAGATCATCAATGAATCATGAATATTTTTTTTAAGCAAAACTCACAAAAGCATACTGCTTTTAAGTTCTCAGTTATGCTGATTTTCTGGTTTTCTACGTCTTCTTACAGTAAATGGAGTATCTTTTGCAGATTGTTGATTGGTGTTGGTCTTCTGTTTGCCAAACACAACACGTTGCGGAAAAACAAGCAAAACTATATTTGTATTTTGCTTTTGCCTCATTTCCAGTGATCTCGCCGTGCTGATCATGAGGCATTTCCTGCTTCTCATAGAAAATTAATCAGAGGAAGGGGCTCCTCTAGCTCAATCTGGCAGTGTGTTCTTGGGTATGTTTGCTTTATTGACAGGCAACTACTACCCACTAACCACAGTCTATCATGGTTGTTGTCACTGAACCCAAAACTAGGCATCAAAACATAAGCTTGTCAAATAAGTCTAGATCTTTGTTTTTTTCATATAGTGTGTCTCGTAATGATAGCTTTTCTAAGCCTAACTTGTGAATGATCCCTCAACTATGACAAGATGTAACAGTAAACCTTGCTGGGAATTAAATAATAATAAATTACCGCAAGCATTTTTATCTGCATTATAAATCATAAACAGTTTCATATTGGCGCATATCAGGCAACATATAAGCTGATGTGCTATACCTTGGATAGGCCAATAATATCGGCAAACCGATAAATCTGTCAAGCTCTAATTTATAGATCAAAATAAAAATAAATTGTAAATGTATATTTCCTAAAACTTGTCTGATTGTTTGTTAACATAAGATAATAACATTGATGTATTAGCTTTGGACTATCTTATATTTTGGTAAGATATACTATTTATTCTGTCTAATAACTGTTATTTCCTGTTTGACACATGGCTAGTTATGATTTGACTTTTGACGTCTCTTTCATTGCATCTTTAATAACAATGAAAATAAAATAATGCATTTTGTTCATTGTCATTCTATCAAATCTTATCAATCGTCTCACTTTCAATTTTGCATTACATTTGTTCTGTTTCACGTGGAGGGGATTTCAAGGCGGTCGCAGGGTAATTTTCTAATTTCTCTAATGTTTGTTCTGCTATTATAACATTAAACTACCATGCACATCCTCAGTTTCTCGAGTCAGCATGTTCCTCAGGAGAGTTTTATTAAATTGATACTGCGTCAGTGTTTGCCAGTATAACCTGTGAGTCAGGAAAACCCAGCAAAGCAAACAATTAAACAAATTCTGTGATGGTTGGAGGGCATATTTTCAAAACATCTACACTGGAACTGCTGCCAGAATGTAATTCAAATACCATGTCACTTAAAACTCCCTGCCCTGGTCACTATGCAACCACTACATGAAGCAGCCTTTCCACAGAGATATAAATTATTTTAGATGACAGCCACAACCCTTTCTGGTTCATCATTACCATGTATCAGGTAAGCACGATCTAGTCTGTTTCAAGAATGCTGGTACAACTTAATCACGCGCTTGGTAAATGAAGAGGGTATATTTTTAAGTTTTATAATGTTGGCCCTACCTTACCACTTGCGTATAAGTGGGCTGTCTATGTGGTAGGAAGGGTTAGTGCATCAAGGTGCTTCATGACCAGAGCAAAAGGTAAAGGTGAAAGCTGAAAAGGTAAAAAAAAAAAAACCTACAACAACCAGAATGCACTGCTGGACCAATAAACACTCCCTTTGATGAATGACATACTGTGGGTGGTTGGTTTTGGCACCTCATTGGTTTTGGTAAAGGAAACTGAAAGGTGGCCAGTTGGTAACAAAATAAAACAACAGTATACTAAAATATGTTTTTGAATGAAGAAATAGACAACGAACAGGACTATGGTCCAAATTTTGGCGAATACGTGACAACTAACTATATGAAATTAGAGAATACCAAATTTGATCGACACCTTGACAAGCCCTGTCCCATGGTGCTGAGACGATGATGGACTTCAGCAGTCCTGACTTCTATTGAACACAAGCAGCTCTATTCAGGCAAATAAGGTAACTTACATTTTACTAATTTCTAGCAACATAACCACATCAGCAAGTACACAGTTTCGTTACACAGTAGGCAAAAGTAAAGTAATTAAAGTAATTAAAATGATTAAAATGTAATTAAAATGAACTCATCAAGATTAAAGTGATCACACACAACACATTACTGCAACTGTAATGTATTGTAATACATATTCTTATACATATACACTACACATACTTATTCTGCACAATGAGTACTTTTACTTTTAATACTTCAAGTTTATTTTGAAGCTAATAGCTTTGAATGCAGGACTTTTACTTGTAACAGAGTATTTTTTTTCCTTGTGGCATTACTACTTTTACTAAAGTAACAGATCTGTCTGAGTGCTTGATCCACTAATGTTGTCTTATAAAGACCTGACATGATGCCAACAGGACAGCCAGGGAGGGGCAGAGAGGGAGAGAGAGAGAAGGGATATTTGCCTCACATACCAGTATCTGAAGGAGACCGACTGTCCCAGTCATGGTGGCAAAGTCATCGCCTAACCTCTTCAAATTTCCCACTGGGCTTGAAGTCCTCCACCACAGATGACTCCAGATATTATCCAACCAACTCACGTCCGCCAATTTCCTCCTCTGTTGTCAGGTCAGGTCTGGAAGTAGCAAGGTCTCCCTTTTATTCCCAGTCAGACATTTTTTGCTGCAGTTTTTCCATGAAGAAAATCCATAAATCCGATTATCATCACGGCTAGCTTAACGTTAGCATCGCTAGCGTTACAAAAACCGTTAACTGATTTAAAAGTAGCTAACTGGTGGTTTCTTTTTCATTGAGCTGCTAGTTAACTTAACTTCCAGTGGTTTTATTAACTAGTGTAAAGCCACATTACCTTAGTTTGATATTTTTTCTTACAACTTGAAAGGTTTCTCTCTGCGACAGGAAGTTTCTAGCTAGTGTTAATCAAGGAAAGCCACCTTCACCTGGCTTCTTGGTTGTAGACCTGGAACAATTAGCTGCAATACCATTGTCCACCACACAATCACACATTGCAGCCCAGAGAGGCGCTGTTTCACCCAGTTCAAACTGCGGACGATAACATATTTTAAACTTTACATGAAGAAACGCATGAAAATGGTTTAATTTTTATCAATAATAAGGTGCAAACTTCATCAGGGTAAGCCTGGCTTCTAGTGGGTTTAGGCAAAAATGCCCTTTTTTGATTAGGATTGGCCTGGCTTGAGATTGTATAGGTTGTTAACTGCTAGTTTTTCTTGAGAAGGGTGGGCTGTCACCATCTCACCTCTTTTAGCTTGTGTTAGCCACTTGTAGCTCATTTCTTGGTTCATAAGTCTGCCAATACACTATCCAGGTAATATTAACCATTTAAGTTAAGGCAAGCCTGTACCCTTTTAGCACATGTAAGCTACTTTTAGCTCATTTTTTGGTTCTTAAGTCTGCCAATACACTCTCCAGGTAATGTTAACCATTAAAGTTAAGCCACATCTGTACCCTTTTAGCTAGTGTTAGCCACTTTCAGCTAATGACTTGGTTCTTATGTTTGCCAATACACTCTCCAGGTAACACTAGCAATTTAAGTTAAGGCACCTCTGTACCCTTTTAGCTTGTGTTAGCCCCGTTTAGCTCATTTTTTATTTTTTGGTCTGCCATTAGTTAGAGCTAGCCAAGAGCTAGCCAAGTATATGCTGAATTCCTACTACAAAAAAATAGCTTTTGGCACGCTAAAGACAGAAATATTCTACAAATTCAGAGCAGGTGAGTTAATACTGGACAATTTTCATTAGGTGGCCCAAGAAATAAATCTACCTAATGGTTATCTCAAGTTGCCCTAAAAGTTTAAGTTAAGTTTGTTCACAGGTTAGCTATAATGACAAATACACTACTCTTACTACTATTATTGTAACAGTCAGTCATTTATCCAAAACAATTAATAATACTATTGCATCCATATTGACTTTTGCATAGCTGTTTTTCTTTACAAATTACCCTGTTAAAAAAGCATTATGCAGCAACATTATTTAACAAATGTACGTAAGGCCATTGTACAGTATAGGCTCACAAAATTTTGCGAATTCCTAAGAGACCACATTCTTGACACACTCCATGAGTTAGGCAATGCACATAGCTGACAGAAAATAGTTGTGGCTACACACTGTAAGATCAGAGGGCTCTTGCCATGAGCTAATCATTCCATGTGCCATATAGGCAAGTGTTGAAGGAGTGTTGCCTGTTTATTTATAGGAGTCTCTAAGGGTCCACAGCAGAGGGTTGCTTTTTGAGCTGGATTAAATTACAGCTCTGGTGAAAGCTGAAAATACAGCCACAAACATGAGTATAAATTCTTAATATGAATCTATAGGCCTAGGTTATTGCACTGTGTTTACAGTAGTTGAAGCACACAAGGGTGATGTTTTCTCCTGAGAAATATACATTGCCAAATGCATTATTAAACACATTAAGGCCATATTGTGAATATTCATATTTGCTTTTTATTTATTTACTTTGTGAGATGTAGGGGACTTATGGAAGATAATTGCATAAAAATAGGCAATGGATGTAGAAATGTAATGTAGATGTAACTATGTTGGCAATTGCACCTTACATAATTGGTTCAACTAAGCATGTGCTGTGATCATCCCAAAACCAGTTAATCAGTAGCTGTATGAGCCACAAATTCTCTGTGCTCAAAAACATAGACTCATTTTAAAATGACATTAAATTAAAGACAAAAACAGACAGAAAACCCAATTCATTCTAAACAGAGAAGGAAATCAGCCACCATGCTTTGAATTGATCTTGTTGTGAGCATGAGGAAGTCATGAGAGATTTATTTATGAGCAGGCACAAATAAGTGGACTTCACGGAAGCTATGGATTGAGAAATGCTATCAGTCACATGACAACAACTGGCAGTCCAGATGGTCAGCACCCGCCTCAGCCTGACCTAATATCACAGTTCAGGAGTCTGTTTACGTTGTAGAGCTCACTGCAACATGTAGGGACATGGCAGGTGAGGTGCAAAAAGAGGAAAATGTTTGAGTTGACACTGAGTAAACCTCTGAGCTTCTGAACAAGTGAGGCCTTGTAAGTGCCAGTGTAAATATGGTTCTTCCTATAAAGAAAATAATCAGAAAAAGGGAAAGCAGCACTCACTTCAAATGATTCCTGAAATTATTTGTACAGGCAGAATTTTTTTTTAATATTTTGGCTGCAGAGTCTTCAGCAGCCTGCCAAGAAGAGAAACCAGTCAGGTTGTGTACTTGAGCATGGAAATCTATTTCATATCTCTGTAGAGGAGGAGTTATTGTCTGCGACAGTGATGGCATAGAAATGTCAGCAGAAATATGTACTTCTTTTAGTTCTTCTTTCCAGCAGAGGCAACCCATTGTTGTTGTGACCACTAGTAGGTTTGGAAAGAATTTAATGTAAGGTTTCAGTATCATGCTTTTGAAGGGTGGTGTAAGTGAGTTGACTGAAGAACAGACTGAAGAACATTTTTTGTTAATCTTTTTGACCATAGCACTGATCAATGTTATGAACGCAGTCATCAAAGCGTTGACTCAAAGCAGCACAAAGAAGACTAGGGATTAAGTGATGATTATTTAAGATCATTAATAAAATTATCTATATTTTTAAGAATTATTGCACAGTGTATAGTTTTGTTTTGTCCAATTCACTCTCCAAAAACCAAAGATATTTAATTTACAATTATGTAAAATAGAGAAAAACAGCACATGCTCACATTTCAAAAGGTGAGACCTGACAATGTTTGATGTCTTTGCCTAATAAATTACTTTCCAAGTGAAGATAAATAATTCCAACACACAGTTAACCTCTGCATTGATTCATTGATTAAAAAGGTTGACATTTCAGTCACAAAAGATGTTTTTAAAGACATGACACACACTAACAAAGTGACGTAGTGCTTAAATGCAGCCCAGAATTACTTTGATTATTTTTCAATAAATTTGTTTTTTCATTGGAATTGGATTTTTGGGGAGAATTCCCTGCACTTCAAAAAAAGACAAAGCAAGTGGTGTGCATGTTGTCTAATAGCTATGTGTCAAAATTGTTGAATATCACTTTACTGTCGCTAAATCCATTAATTGATTAAGTGATTCAGCTCTAGAAGAAATACTGTAGATATATAAATGCCTGTGTATTGTTAAAGGTGTGAAAATATTCTGGTTGAGGCTCAGCATGTTAAGAATGAAGAGGGCTTCCACACTTAAACTGATATTTAGAAAGAATTCAACAGGAACTCAGTCAGCGTGGTGGTGGTGGTGGGTGTGCAATCAAATGCCAACATATAAACATAAAGCCACCAATGAAAATGCAACTTTCAAACCTTTGAAGTCACACTTGATTAACAACCCATGTGTGGCTCTCCTGTGAACTGATCCCCCTGCAGTTGCCCTCTGCTTGCATTTTGGACGAACCCTGTCTACTAAAAAAGGGAAAGGCTTGATCAAGGAGTGAGACGATCATCCGATGTGGGTGTGGGACAGGACATGTAGAGGTAATTCCAAGGAACCCTGCCCTCCGGATCTGAGGTATTCAGTTTCATCTCTTGCGGCATGCCTGGTTACCTATCAGCAAAAACATGACCATCAACTGCAGATGACAGCAGGCTAAAATTGGTGGATATCAAAACCCAGGAACTGGCAAAGAGCTTGGATGAAGTATCCTCTTTCTAGAGTGGAAGCCCTGGGTTCAAACACCTCAGGGTGAGGAGACTGTGCTCCGCTCACTTGCAGAGTGGGTAATGGGGACGGCATAAACACAGCTTAGGCTCTATTAGGCAAAAATTTTCACACTATTAATTAGATGCAGCTGCACACGCTCCTCACATCTCAGCCATACATACTGGCTGGCTGATGATTGACTGCTAGGATGTATGCCCTAACCCAAGTTGACCCCACAGTGTTAGTTTAAGATTTATGATTTATAATGAAATGTAGTTATTGTCACTGTGTTATTGACTTAAAGTGGTCATAGTCATATCCCTATATAGCGAAATATAAATCTTGAAAGTGAGCAAGTATGGTGCTGGGAAATTGCAGATCAAAAGACATCTGCAGTAGGTGTTTAAATGTAAAATGTCACGTTCAGTATATTTCAAGGTCGCTGTTCGTTAAAACAAGTGCAAGAACTCCTGACAAAAAATATTTGTTTATGTTATGCACTTGCAAACAAAGTAACGAAGTCAAATATAGAAAACAGCATCTGTAAATTCATTAGCATCAGTGTTAAAAGTTGGCTACATCATTTTTTAAAAACGTAATACTTTTGGGATGTTTGGATTAATTAACCATTAACCTAATTTAACCATTGCTTCAACAATTCAACTTCAATTTCAGTCAGTATATTTCAACATGCAGGTAGGACCGTAAACTATGATAGATGAGAACTATATAGAAGATAGAAATAAGAAATAGGAATATATAAAGAAATGTGTCTCATAATTCACTATATTTCCAGTGTAGATAATATTAAATAATATTGAAATAGGTAATGATTGAAATTTAAAGTATAAAGGCCACAGTATACTGGAGTGTTTGCACAATTGAACATGATATTGCACAGAAACAAATTGAAAGGTTGCACAAAATGTGTACTGTTATTAAAATATGGGGGTTATGGGTGCTGACAGGGGTGAATTAAGTCCAGGGCCAGTCTATTAAATCAGAGTGTCTGACACAATCAAAATTAGCCCGGGTTTCTGAAGGGGTAAGAAATATTGATAAAAACTTCTATCAGAGTACATCATCATATTCATAGAAATCATTATAGAATTGTTTCCTTGAAAAATCTATTGTGAAATTGTTAATGGATAAAATAAGCAGACAAGAATGGCTTTTTTTTGGCAAATCCTATCATTTGAATTGCAGATAAATCAAAGCACTTCATCACAATGATGCAGAAATAATGTAAAATTCAGTGTGGTCATAAAGCAGTATGACAGAATCTCATGGTCACCTCATGGTGTGTACCTGAAAATTACTAAATCACTGCTTAACAAGATTTCTTTCATCTCAATGTTAGTATGTAATTTGGAATAATTACAAGTGATCCTGCATGAAAGTCTTTTGACTAAAGGTAAAGAGGCTAGAATCTGAGGCCTCCCAGATATAGCACCGCCTTTATAGACTCATTCCAGTGTCTGAGAAGCTGTCATCACCAGCCCTACAGAGCATACGTCAGACTGGGTCAAATGCCCCCTATTTCATTTCAAGCTGAGCAGTTGGACGTAGAACGATGTAATCCGACGGAGCTGTTGACTAGCACGGCTGACCCTCTAAAAACTCCTCTTTCAATTTATAACACACTCTCACACACACAAACATGATACGCACATGTGTTCATTCACCAATAGTACTAATAGCAATGCAGGACACACACTTACAGAAATACACACAAACACACACACACACACACACTTTGTAAATACTTGGCCTGGGGTTCAGGAGGAGGAAAGCCAAGCAGAGTCACTGACACAAGTTGCTACTGCGGTTACCTCATGTCTGTAATGAGTTAGTAGGTAATCTCATTCTGTCTATTTTAGTCCAAGACAAGCTTCAGAAAATTAAGCACAATTAATCAAAATGCTGGTTTTAAAGAAATAAAATGACTGTGTTTCAAAATATCTGAGTGTTGCATTATGCATTATGAGGATGCATTATGAGGACAATAATTAGATAATTCATTGTAATATTGGCATCATATTTACTATGAAGTCTACCCATTTCTCATTCATAATGAGTGTTTTTAATCATGCTGCTGACAATTAGAGATCATTTAATGTACTCATGATAATGCTATCACATTTATTAAATCTCGATGATGTACCTGTCGGTCAATATCACAGAGTTTTTCAATGATTCAAAGAGAATCTTTTTTCTTAAGAATGATGTGAAGCAGATGTTTTCATGGTGTGAGTGAATCCACAGTATCTTGTTACCATGGGGGTGTCCTGCATTCATAGGTCGAGCCATTAATAACGATGGGAGGTTCCTGCCTGTCAGCATTCATGCACCCTGCAGGCTTTACGGCAGGTCTCTCCCAGGCTATGTCTCATTACATGTGGTCACTGTAAAGTATGCTCATACATGGATCTATTTACTAGAGCTGCATGATATGGTGAAAAAGTCATATTGCGATTATTTTGCAACATAATTTTTATTTTCACTGAAGAAAATATTAAAATCATGATGATGTGACATTTGGGGAACAAGATTTGTATATCAGGGCATCTGCAGCACTACAGTACTTTGTTTTAATGTTGTTTTATCACACTTTTAGCCAAGGGCATATCCAAATTACAGCTTCTGCAATTTCGATATGCCCTTGGCTATATTGCAATTTTTAATAATATTTTGATGAATTGTGCATCCCTACAATCAACATAACAAAATGTGTGGATTTTATTAGAAGGGACAACTGCAAGACAAACACGCAGGATAAAGTGTACAGTATATATTATTATACTGTTATTAAAGGGGCTCTATGTAACAATTTGCAGCAATTAGCATGTTTTAGTCATTTTTTTATTGGCCATATGTGAGCGGATTGTAATATGACGTAAAAAATGAGACCCTCCCGGTCTCTCTCAGCTGTTTCTCTCATACAAGCCTGCGGAAGTTTTGTTCAAGTTGTTTAATGCTGCTGGACTCTGGATTTCTTTGTGAAGGACCCGGGTTGGATTTTCTGCGACAGTCCAAAGGATGTGACTTTATACACATTCTCGAGTGCCTCGTCTCAGTGCCTCTCTCTACTCACAGAGAGCAATAGTAGCTAACTTTATTTTGTAAATGGAGTACGCTAACATGAACAACCGCCCGGCTTGCAGCCCAACAGAGGCCCTTTAAACAATCAAGCGATAATATGAATAATACACTCATTGCAAGAGAGCTCTAAACACCATGATAAATCATAAATACAATGATATACAAAGGTGACATGAGGGGGTCACTGCCTATGTTGACAGATTAGTGAAGTTTAAAGTCTTTTTTCTGTCTGACCTATATATAAAACGCACATGTTCATTCCTCAGCTTGTTTGTTATTGTTTGTTTCCTTGGATATAGTCAAGGCCTGACACCTTGGCTTGACCCAGACAGTCATTTGGTGAACGCTATATGCTAACACATTAGCAGCAGGCGGCACCATGTCTTGACACTGACATTTGACTCTGAAATTCAAGCCTTTGTTCAGTAATGGAAAGGCCCAAAAAAATATCGTGCTCCTCTGGGAATGCGTACATGCTAACCTGACATTAAAAAAAAACACTCATAAAAGTTTGTGACGGCATGTTATACTCGCCGAAGACTGCCCGCATGTACGTAATAATGCAAACCGCCCAGGTTGGTTTTAGTAACACTGGTTAGCACCCTTGTGCTATTATTGCTGTGCTCCTGTGTCTACAACTGCAGTGACTGACACACTTGATACAGCTTTATGAAGGCACTGAAAGTGGAAAAAACTGAGCTATAAATAGATCACAATGCAGCAGTGCACATGTAACTTCACTCTGTAGCAGCAGGCCTCAACTTCTACACTTTTTATCATTCAAATCTTCAAGATTAATTATTAAACTCTAACATGAAACAAAGTTTTAACTTAGTTTAAACTTGTGTTGGATACAAACACTTGACAGGGTCTGATTAGGATCTAATAAGAGTGTTGTTTTTGTTGTGTTTTTTACACCTTGGTGACCTGAGGCTGTGTCACTTGTCTTCTGGGGGTCCCCTTGTTCCAATTTGCACAATCAACCCTTTCAAGTGCTCCTAACTGTGAGTATTATTTTGGCCGTGGCTTCCTGAAGACATTATCCTCTCTGCTTGCTACTCAAGTGTCAGTCAAGCCAGCAGTTTCCACTGGCTGGGTCCAGGAGGGCCCCTGGTTATACGAGGCTCCGTGCTTCCAGGCATTCAGGTTATTTCATCTTATTTATTTCAAGACACATTTAATATGTAGGCTTAGCTGCAGAAAGAAAAAACCTCACTGCACTTAACAAGCAGGATCTATTTGTCACCTTCGTCTGTGTTTCTGGTTTCTAAAACTGTAGACACGGGCCGGGTCCTGGAGGTTCCCCTTGTGACAAGAATAGCCCCATGATTTCATGAATGAGGGACTTGCGGCTTGAGAGAGTTCATTTCTGAGCTGACACTGGATGTGGAAAAGTTATTGGACCTTACTCTGAACAAAACAAGACTGAGGACTTTCTCGCCTAGGATTTGGGATATTTTTAAAAAGATGAACTTGTAATTAAAATGAAAAAGATCCTATCTGTAAGGCCACGGTTTACTTAGAAAACACTGCACTGCTCCAGTGAAGTGACTGAGTTTGAGAGGGACAGCAGCAGCAGCAGCAAGTGTCATCTGGTCTTCCAACTTGGGGAGGGCTTTGGAGTTTAAAATGGTGTGAATATGATAGCCATCGGTATAGCTTATGCAAGTGGAGATCTGTCTGCACCATTGAAAGTTAAACAGACCAGAGGCTCTAATCTGATAAAAGGACGGCATAAATCAACAACAGCACAGCGATTTTGGACATCAACATATAAAAGTGTTGGGACTTGGAGCGCAAAAAAGGGGGACTTTGCCTGAATCTCGGGCGGCTGCATGAGAAAGAGAGTTTCGAGGACGCACAGGCAAAAGGGCAAGAGGAAGGCACCAAGGAGGTGAGTGACGGATTTACCCTCGGAGGGGTAAAAAGATGACTGTGGTGTCTCAGGAGAACCACGACGAGACTGTGGTCATAACTCCTCTGTTGCAAGATGCTGCTGAGTTGGAACCAGCGGACCAGGAGTGCAGCGAGAGGGTCATCATCAACATCTCCGGTCTGCGCTTTGAGACGCAGTTAAAGACCCTCTCCCGCTTCCCGGCCACGCTTCTGGGAGATCCGCGCAAAAGGATGCGTTTCTTCGACCCGCTGAGAAACGAATACTTCTTTGACAGGAACAGGCCGAGCTTTGACGCCGTCCTCTATTACTACCAGTCAGGGGGGCGGCTTCGGAGGCCTGTGAGTGTTCCTGTGGATATTTTCCTGGAAGAACTGCGGTTTTATGAAATTGAGGAGGAGGTCATAGAGCTTTTCCGTGACGATGAGGGCTTGGCGAGGGAAGAGGACCGGCCGCTGCCTGATAACGAGTTTCAGCGCCAGTTCTGGCTCCTGTTTGAGTATCCAGAGAGCTCAGGACCTGCACGGATGATCGCCATCGTGTCCGTGATGGTTATCTTAATATCCATCATTATATTCTGCTTGGAGACTTTACCTGAGTTCAGAGAAGTCCCCTCAGTGCCCGACATCGTCGTCAATGGAAGTGCTAGCGATCCAGAACCCAATCCGTTCACAGATCCTTTTTTTATGGTGGAGACACTTTGCATCGTGTGGTTCTCCTTTGAGTTCACCATGAGATTCCTCTCCTGCCCCAGTAAAGCAGCTTTCTTCAAAAACATGATGAACTTGATCGATGTTGTGGCTATAGCTCCTTATTTCATCACCCTGGGCCTTGATCTAGCAGAGCACCAGGGCAGCAGCCAGCAGGCTGCGTCCCTGGCCATCCTGAGGGTCATCCGTCTGGTCCGAGTTTTCAGGATTTTTAAGCTTTCCAGACACTCCAAAGGTCTCCAGATTCTCGGCCAGACGCTTCACGCCAGCCTCAGGGAGCTGGGACTGCTCATATTCTTCCTGATTATTGGAGTTGTTTTATTCTCCAGCTCTGTTTATTTTGCAGAAGCAGAAGACCCCGAGTCTGGATTTTCAAGCATACCTGATGCGTTCTGGTGGGCTGTGGTGACAATGACCACTGTTGGATATGGAGACATGTGTCCCTCCACCATCGGGGGGAAGTTCGTTGGTTCTTTGTGTGCCATCGCTGGCGTGCTGACCATAGCGTTACCTGTCCCTGTTATTGTGTCAAACTTCAATTATTTCTACCACAGGGAGAACGAGGAGGAGGCGAATGTGCAGTACGTGCACGTGACTTGCGGACAGCCGCAGACGCCCTCGTTATGTGAGTGTGACTCAAACAAAAGCAGCCAGTCGCTCTCCAAAACTGAGTCCTATCAGGAGAGCGACGACTTGGAAATTTTGACATTTCCACACGTGGAGACATACACAGGGAAACTGACAGATGTATAAAACGCACCTTTGGAAGACACTTTTATTTCTTGTGAGTTGCCTTCCAGTGGACTTACAATCGAGGCTCCTTGCTGGAGCTGTCAGTGGTTCCCACAGGTGGAGCCTCAGATATCCATGCTACAACCCCCACCAAAATGAGGACTGGCTTAATTTCACTGTAAAAGAAAATCATTCCTCCCACTGCTGCAACCTGTTTTACTGGTAGACAACAAAAACACAGTTAAGTGGGGAACTGTGCACTAACGCGCATTTGGGGATGCCTGGGTGTATTTGCATCTGCAGTTATTGAGCCACACCATGACAAACCTCTGTGAAGGGAAATTGCAATAACTAAAGAAAAATACACTTGGAGATGTTTTCTAGTCTATAAAGCTCTGAAGTGATGTTTACGCACAAGGAGATGAGCTTAACTTTGGCTTTCTACTTTTGAGAAAATCATGAAGTCTATTCCTATCCGAGTTTTGGATGAACTGAAGAGGAGAGCTCATCCGTGCGTAAAAGCGCGCATGGCGCACGGAGGACACACTTCAACCGAGGCATTAATCTCTTTGTCACACTAGAGTTACTCAGACTGTTTTGGGGTTTGTAGAGGCCTCACGTGTGTCTCGCTGAAACACTTGGTACAGAGTGTTATCTTCACCACTGCTTCAGTTCTAATAGTAGCACTTGCAGCTTGTTTGCCCATTTGGACTGGAAAATTGCCGGCTTAACCGAGGCTCTATCCCTCAGGGTACAAGAGTTTACACGTTAACGAGATCAGGATTCCATAATTAAAAGATAGCTATCTGGTAATCAGGGGATAGTTTTTCATCATAATGAGATTATTTCTATAATCACACTGCGCAATCACACTGTAACTGTGTGAGAGAGGAGAAAACATCTTCATTTTTCCTTTGGTGCATGCTTCCATTTGAATCTGGTCAGAAATGCCCGAACGAGTGAGCTCTTAGCGCCGCTGTGTGGATGATAAGTGTCCCTGCAGACACGACGCTTCAGCTCAGGCTCCAGTGTGTGCAAAACTAATACTTCAGCTTGAGTGTCTTTGCACTGTTGCAGCTGGCCTTCACTGATTTAGGTCTAAGCCCCTGAGATCATGCTCTTTACGCATCCGGATGCTTGTGATGGCTAACAAAGCTCACCAGAAGCCAGACTGCTTTATCTTACCTCCTCATGTTAACATAGTGAGTTTTGTTTTCTGCTTACTTGCAGGAGGCAGACGATTAAGTGAAGCTTGATTCTTGACTGTGGGACTCTTTTCTTCTCCAACATATCGGATTATAGTCTCATGGATATTCTTGAAATGCCAGCGTTTGGAAAAATCTGCCTTGTTGGACATTGTGTGACCCATCAGTAGAAACACCAACATTCTTTTGCGCTGGCTTTATAAATGACCACGCCTTGTCTATACTGCGTTTTTGTAAACCTGAATTTTCCCTTTTCTTGTGCAGCTTTTTACGCAATTTACGTCCGTGTTGTCACAAACATTCAGGTTGCATTGCAGCTCGCTGTAAACAACAACATAGCCCAGAACATTACGATGTAATGTCTGCATGACATGAATTCATTGTGAATTTTGAATGTGATAAAATATTTATTTTTCTAATTTAAAAATGTATGTGAACTTAACTTAATCCTTTTGATAAATAAATTATGAATCCGAAAATATACCACTCGTTGTTTTTCACTCCCAGTGTGACACAGACCAGACTCACAGAAGGCAGGCAGCAAGTCATCCGTGTGAAATTTTCAAATCCACGAGATTCATTAGTTTGGTGCACATTTGGTGCTGAACGATGGGGGAAAGGCGCAGAAGCAGACACTGGGCTGTTATGCCACAAAACCAGTTAACTTAATAAAATGTCACAGTGACTAATGTGGGGGTATTTATTTAAATAAATTAGACAGATGTCTAATGATTTTGTGTTGAACGTGTGTTTTTAGAGACACATGTTTTGAGTTCAGCTCTTCCCTTCAGTGTGTTTTTAGGCCCCACTATCACGCAGGCCCCTGTCGACTCAGCAGTGGATAAATATAGACTATTCATTGATTATTTGTTCTGATAATGAGTTGAGTGTGTTCTGGTGTTTGTGTTTGGGATTTGTAGTTTTTCTATGAGGAGAATCAATCATCTGCGCTGTCCTTGGTGCTGAATCTGATCCTCCACCCTCTGCGGAGTGAAGATTTTCCTTCTACACTCCTCTCAAATCTGCATATGAGTGGAGACTGATGAGATGTTATAACTTAGTGTCCTTAAGTGTCAGAGACTGCGTGTGAGACCCTGGATGCCATGTTTCATAGTTGTGAGAGCTACAAACACACTGATAACGATTTTTATCTTCATCATCGTTCACTAGGCTAGAAAACCAAACCTGTTCTCACACTGGCTCAGATGTCGTGTCAGTCACATCCACATCCACCTAAATCCTGGAGTGATGGAATGAAAAGGTGATTTCATCCCTCACAATGGATGATAGGTGTGTTTTCTACACTGGAGATGGCCCTAAATGGCACTCAGAATGGATTTAGAGGTTGTGTTACCCACTGTCCTTCCTTGCAGTCTGATTGCGCCAGTGCTGGCACACAAACGCTCTTGTTTTTGTGGTGTATGGAGAACTTCTGGCGGCGTGCTTTAGTAGAGCCGGTCTGCATTGCGTCGAAACCCTCCAACTCCTCCTCCTCCTACTTCTCCTGCTGCCCTCCCATCCCCATCCCCTCTCCTCCCTCCTCTCCTCTCCCTTCCCTCACCTCCCCTGCACTCGCATGTAAAACACACGGCAAAACTTGCCTGACATAGTGGGGGGAACATTTGGACCTCGCCGCTGCACCTGCCCGCGCCTCCACTGTCCAATCTCGATGTTTTCAGCCCGCTCTCCGCGCTGAAACACATTCTGCCCGTCATCTTGTCTCCTCGCTAAAAAAGCAGCAGATTCCTGCTGATGCAGTGATGTCTGGAAATGCCAAGGGCTCGCTTATTGCCCCTTACTGTATCTCCCCCCCTGAATTGCAGCGCAGGATTTTCTCCTGCGGTATACTGTAAGCTGTTCACGCCACCGTGAGCAGCCACCGACGCTACAGCTCTGCCTCTCTGTCTTTTTCCTCATCAGACCTACCTGATTTTCATCTTGTTTTATCTCCTCTCGCTTCGCCGCCTCAAGGCGTTTAGACCTATTTGCGGACACAGCTGGGATGGCGATGAGCACAGTAAGGCTCTAGGCTTTTCTTTTTTTCCCCCCCGCTTCCCTCTCTGTGCAATGTAAAGTTGGCACATGACACTCACTGGTGCCCTGCTGTTGGATGATTTTACTCGAGGAGAAGACGCATTCAAGACCTTTCAAGATCAACCCACGGTAAGCCCCGAAACTGCTGACTTATACAATAATTATCAGCCAGATTCTTCTTTTATCGACAGCTGCTCTTAATGTAAAATAACAGACAGCGACTGTGTTGTTGTTTTTTTCCCTGTTTCGCAGAGGCATTATGCATCTTTTGCCCCGCAGTAAGGCTGTAGGCTGTATGCATGTAGAAACATCAGTACTATGAAATGTTATGCGTCACATCATATTTCAGGCTGGTTAGAGTGGCGTAGGATGGATCACTGCCATGCACCTTCAACACACAGAACCATGGCGTTTGTATGTTCAAATAAAGTACACATCTGTACAGAAATATATGAGAGGACACAAAATACCCATGAAATTAAAATGGGAATTTTAATGTAGAGTGAAGAAAATACCGTGTAGTGCAAGAAGATCATCATAAAGTCACTATAGAGAGATTGTAAATGCCTATATTGTAGAAATATCTTCAAATCCTCATTATGGTGATTGTTTTTTTTTTTACCTTTACTACTGGACAGCTGCACTAATTGCAGGCTGAGAGAAGTAAATAAATAAATAAAGTGCAGAAAATGCTGAGCCAGCAAATATCTTGGCTGTTTGATCCCATTATTTCCTCCTCCTCCTCCTCCTCCTCCTCCACCTCCTCCTCCTTCTCTTCTCTCTCTCTCCTCTCTCTCTCTCTGTCTCTCTCTCTGGGTGACAGAGGCAGCAGTAACAACAGCAGCAGATGCACCGGAGAGCAGCAATGGTCAAGTCAGCGAGAACCGCAGTGGAGCCGCACTGAGGCAGAGCAGCCAACCAGCCCCCTCGTATCTGGGGACGTCTCCAACAATTTAAGGGGTGTGGGAAGCTGAGGAGTGGAAAATTTCCCCCGAACCTGAATGCCTGCTCAGTCAGACTAACCGACATCCCAACGCAACTCCTCCTCCACCTCCTCCTCCTCCTCCTCCTCTTCCCAAAATGACCGTGGTAGCAGCAGATAACATGGACGAGACCTCGGCTGTCCCTGGCCACCCTCAGGACACCTACCCCCCAGACCACAATGACCACGAATGCTGCGAGAGGGTGGTCATCAATATAGCCGGTCTCCGGTTTGAGACACAGCTGAAAACTCTCTCCCAGTTTCCAGAAACGTTGCTGGGCAACCCCAAAAAGCGGATGAGGTACTTTGACCCTCTGAGAAACGAGTACTTCTTCGACAGAAACCGCCCTAGCTTTGATGCAATCCTCTATTACTACCAGTCTGGGGGTCGGCTGAGAAGACCAGTGAATGTCCCTTTGGATATGTTCTCAGAAGAAATCAAATTTTACGAGCTGGGAGTGGACGCGATGGAGAAGTTTCGTGAGGATGAGGGTTTCATCAGGGAGGAAGAGCGCCCTTTACCTGAGAAGGAGTTCCAGCGTCAGATTTGGCTTCTCTTCGAGCACCCTGAAAGCTCAGGCACTGCGAGAGGGATTGCCATAGTGTCTGTGATGGTAATTCTGATTTCAATAGTCATCTTTTGTTTAGAGACTTTACCACAGCTGAAAGAGGACCCAGCAGGTCGATTCGTGACAGTCGGGAACACGACTGTTTATTACAAGCCAAATATCCTCACTGACCCCTTCTTCGTCATTGAGACACTCTGTATAATCTGGTTCTCCTTTGAGTTGATTGTACGCTTTCTGGCGTGCCCAAGCAAACCGGCCTTCTTCAAGAACATGATGAACATGATCGACATAGTGGCCATCATCCCTTACTTCATTACTCTCGGCACCGAGCTGGCTGAAGACCCAGAAAACGAGGGAGTGGGGGAGCAGGCAACATCTCTGGCCATACTCAGGGTGATCCGTCTGGTCAGGGTGTTTCGGATTTTCAAGCTGTCACGACACTCCAAAGGACTGCAGATTTTGGGGCAGACCCTCAAGGCCAGTATGCGAGAGCTGGGATTGCTGATCTTCTTTCTGTTCATTGGAGTCATCTTGTTCTCCAGTGCTGTCTACTTTGCTGAGGCAGAGGAACAAGGATCCTACTTTGGCAGCATCCCGGATGCATTTTGGTGGGCTGTTGTGTCTATGACAACTGTGGGCTATGGGGACATGGTCCCGGTCACTATAGGAGGCAAGATTGTAGGATCTCTGTGCGCCATCGCCGGAGTGTTAACAATTGCGCTCCCAGTGCCTGTCATTGTGTCCAACTTCAACTACTTCTACCACAGGGAGACCGAGGGAGAAGAGCAGGCCCAGCTGCTCAACGTCAGCAATCCCAACATCCCCTCTGAAACCAATTCCAGCCGCCGTAGTTCATCCACCGTCAGCAAGTCAGAGTACATGGAGATTGATGGAGACATAAACAATAGCATCGACAACTTTAGGGAGGCAAACCTCAGAACTGGCAATTGCACTATAGCCAACCAAAACTGTGTAAATAAAAGCAAGCTGCTTACAGATGTTTAGACACTAGTTAGGAACTTTGGGATCTCTGTGGGACTGTCATATTTGGAGTAGACCATCAGTAAGGAATGCTTCATTTACCTCCCCAAAGCACTCTATGGCATTAGGCCTACAACTATGCTCAGCTATATAGAAAGGAAACAGAAAAAACAAAGCTCTTCGAGTATATGACAGGTAGATAGAATAATTAATTCTTCTGATCCTACAAATATATAGTTACATCAAAAAGAAAACATCAATTATTACGCATATACACGGCTCCCTGGAGGACGCAGAGCACACACTGTCTTATCAGACGACGGCGTGATAATTAAAATCTTATGCATGGAGTACAGATAACATTTCAGCAAGTTGCACAATGCACCAGAAAAGTCTGCAGAGACATGCAAGCACCTGCAGCCAAGTGGTAAGCGCCAAGAAGTTAGGTGACCCCGCTCTCCCCTCCTCTCTCGCTCTCTCTCTCTCTCTCTCTCTCTCTCCCTACGAAGGATCTACTATTCAGCAAAGCACCTTATAGGAGGAAGACTGATCTCTCTTGTTTGGATGTAAACAGACGGTGATCTACACGCTTCATGGACATCCGCAATGCTGCTGTTTTCCAGCAGATGCTGTAATTGTGATATCACCAAGTGATTCAATGTCATGCCCTTTAGATGCAACACAGCACAATGATAAAGTGAGCTTCACACGAGCATGATTAGAGACTTTCCATTTTGATATCGGCATGCATGAGACATATCTCACATAATGGAAAGGATGTTCTTTTGGATACCTGCCCCCATCAACCCTTCTCATCGGTTTTCATACTGAGTGCACTGGATGAGTTTTTAATTTGAAATGCTAATCATTTAGAAGTATAGAAATTGAATGTTAAATCTTAAGGGAACAGTACATAAATGAGATCATAGCATGAAAAAAGTAACCTGCATTATGGTCTATCGACTAAGATACTTTTGTATCCTGGTATATTTAATGCATGACATGAGTATACAGCTTGTTGCAATTCAGGCACTCTGCAGTGTCCTATTGTCAGGGAAACTAAGGAAATCAAATTCTGGACGTTTCTGAATTGCGATCAAATATATCCAAACCCACCTTGAGGATGCAGAGTTTCTAATTTAAAAGTAGTCAAAGAAACTGAATAAATATTATCAAAAATGCATATAAGCATAATAAGCACCAATAACAGTATTACATCAATAGTGCAGTGCATGGACCTTCTTTGAACAAGAAATGTTAACATATCATTAGTCATGCTTCCATTTCCATGTCAAATTTTAGTACACATTGGTTTGTAATCCACTTAAAAAAGGATCAATACCAAATTTCACTTCATATTACAGAGAATTATTCTGACATTAGTTGCTAGTGCCTTTATCCCTTTCACCAACAGGACCAGTGAAAGTGCCTCTGTGTACAATTGGATTTGTGAGGTTGAGCAGAGCTGGTTCACCTTCTGTTCTCGTGTTGATACACTGTTGGTTACGATGTTAATGATGCCAGATGAGCAACTTTGAAACAGCAGGTGATTGTGGTAAAAACAAAAAAAAAGGAAAAAAAGATCCATGGCTGTTATGCACAACCCAGTTTTCATACTGTCACGCACTTAATTATGCCCTTAAGCAGCGATGTATTGTACTCTGCATGTTTACCAATCCAATTCAAAAGGGAATAACCATAGTTTTTAAACATCTTTTATTTATGTCTGTTGTTTTTGTTCGTGCACCATGCATCCTTTCAGGGTCTCTACCTCAGTGAGGTCATTGCAAACTTGCTGCAGAGCCGCAAGCTTCAATGCAGGGCTTCCTATACCATAATGCAAAATGGAGCCTTAAGTGTAAACTGCAGTCATGCAACATTGAATGTGAGAGTCCCAAAGCATAGCCTTTACACAAGCACTTAGGGCAAATAGTGTACTACAATCCCGCTCCTTTTTTTCTTTCACTTAAAGCTACGCACAATCAAAACATTCATTTGTAGGGAGTTTATAGAGATTGCTTGACTCTCCTAACAGGATGAGATTGACTGTTTTATATGTTAGTTTCTTTGAAACGATGGAATCTGAAGTTATGTTGTGTCACAGAAACACACCTGAACGTGTTTCAACACACATGTGGAGATGTTATTTATAATTTTTCAAATCTGTCATCCTACAATCCGAGGGCATTACGACGCACGGCAAAGTGCGGCCCGTATTTTTGCACAATCATTTTGTTCTGCTGCTTGAACCATTACTTTGCCTGTGAGATTTTCTTTTTCCTTTTTCACTGTGCTTGCTCATGAGTAGTGCATTGTTTCTCAGCATATTGTTCCAGACAGCTAACTGCAGATAGATTTGGACAGATTGTAATGACTACTTGAAAATTCCCAGCTACTGTACATCAATCTACACTCAGTATTAACATTATTTCACACACATGATGGTAAGATTTTGTACTGTACTGTATGCTCTTTTTTCATTAGTGCTCACCTGACAAGGTCCTGTAAAAAAACTCCACTGCAGTGCTACTTGAATGTCATAGATGTTTCTGTTGGTGCAATGGCTATCCTTTGTGGTGCTAGTACAGGACTAACACTGTTGTCTTGTTACATCACACGTTATCTGAAGCATCAACTGAAGCAAGCCTTTGTTAATTGTTTTGGACGAGGCATCCTCCATTCTTTAATTCTTGTTTCTGTTTTGTTTTCGGTGGCTGGTTGGTTAATTAGTTTAGGGCAGTGTTTGTCATTTTATTTGGAACTGATCTTCGTACTGTACTGCTGAAGAGTGGCTGCCTCAGGTGAGGTCAAAGCCTTGCTAGATGTCAGTAACTTATCATGAGAGCAAAAAAAGATACACATTCGTGTCAGGGATCTTCAATTTGTATAGGGTTTCTCATTCAGAAGGACACCAATAATACCCAACACCATACGTTATATTACTATATATAGATTGATATAGGCAATTATAGTAGTCTCATAAATGCAGCTATCAGGAAATTGTTCGCTTTGGTCACCAGTTTCTTGTAAGACTCATGCTTGAAAGTAGTGATGTGTGTAACATGTCCTGCAGGAAACAGCTGAATGTGAGGTGAAGAAAACACAAATGATACCCCTCACATTAGCAGTGCTGTCGCTACTCTTGCTGTGAGGGCATGTATGGATGGTGCTATGCATTGTATTACCCAACAGAAACATGCATTCTTAACAGCAATAGAATAACAGATCGCCTGTTTCTTAGATGCTTTTTGTAAAAAATAGTAAAACAAATCTATTTTGAATGTCAAAGAAGCTGCGATCACTTGATAGATAACTCACAACAGGGCTGTTTATGTACCAACCTCTTACCCTCTGTTCTGTGATTTTGTAAGGTCAGTGGGGTCAGATGTAGAGGTGGAAATTTATTGAGAGAAACCCGTGAAAAATCCAAATATAGGCTTTGTAATAGTGGCAGTAACCATTAACCACGCAGGTCGGACTGGAGTTGTTTTGCAGTCAGGAAGAAAGGCTGCTCAGGGGTTCGGTCGAACCTGTAACACAGTCCCAAAGGGACAGCCCGTAATGCACTTACAGAGGATCAGTCATCAGTTCACTGGACTGATCAGCTGTGTGAGAGAAAGTCAGAGAAGGTGCCTAAAATGTTTTACATATTCATTTGTTTAGCTTACTGTTAGATGTTACGCTTCTGCAAACAAACACGAGCGAGAAGATCTAAAAAAAACAATGACGACATTAACTGAATTCAACTATAAGAAAAAACATGAAATGTCAATAGAACAAAAATGCAATTTAGCTACAATAGGATAGAGAAAAGTAACCACTATATACCGCAATTACGTATGGAAAACAATTTTAATGTATGTTTTTATTTTCCCTTTGTTTTTTGGTGGCACTGTAACATGACTGATATAGGAAGAACATGCCATATACTGGAATATCAAAGACAATATGTTCCTCTGGCAAAGCCATGATAATAAAACTACTGTATTATGATCAATTGCTATACACTAAATGATATGGACAAGAAGTGTACTATTATCAGAAAAAAACAAATGGTTTGTCTTATTGGTTTTAAGAAAAAAAAAAAAAAAACAGGATTCATTCAAACACCATGTTCACATTTTTCCAATCTCCACTGCTGAACCTACTGCTATAATGTATCTCTACAGAAACCTACTAATCGCAAAAAACTGCATGGTCGATGGAAGACTGCATGAGTTTTGCCTTTCAAACTGTGGATCAATGATAATACAGTTGCATCATTTAAAAAAAGAAACCCTTGCTTTCATCTGCACCAAGGCTTCCTGTAAGGCCCTGTTCAGAAGTTGTCGTGAGACGTGTCCTCTGCTGGATTTCTTAAAAGCACCTTAGCGCTGACCTCATCACTCAGACGGCGTTGGGTTTCCGAGCCGTTTTCATCGTCTGTGTGTGATTTTCAGGTCGTGCTTGCTAGGCTGTGAATGTGAGCAAGGACATTAAGGGCTAGTTTCTCAAACTTTATCTCTATTCTCGGACTGAAACACTCTTTAAAGTGACATTTTGTGCAATCGTATCTCAGTCTAGACTGTAGTGATACTGTGTTGTGGGAAACATGCCCATCATGTCTAAGCAGGGCCTGTGCCGCACACCCTCCTCTGTACTACATTGGTTTTGAGGCATTGTTTGCTGAAGGTCTTGATATTGGACTGCTTTCTGCCTGCTGAGGAGGCACTGAACAGGATCAAATGTTGGGATGTTGTGTACCTCACTCACCAAAGGTGATTATTGATGAGATCTTGTTTGTGTTGTTTGATGGCTATGAGTTTGTCTGTTCTGTCAAGAATGCACATTTTATCGCTAGCAGGGAAGTTTTGGAGCAAAGCGCAAAAGGACTGTTGAACTCTTCATCCACAAGCAAACCAAACTCTGATTGTGTTACCTAATCCAGCTGTCATTGTCACGTTGTGTTTAACAAGGATTATGCTACAATGTGTTCAGTTTGTCAGATGATGACAAAGGCATGGTCTGTGATCTATGCAAGGGTTGTTATTTTTTTTCTTATATCACTTATGATTTCACCTTACATTACCTTCAATAAATTTTTAAGGATCTGCTGGTGTATGCTCATTTCGGGATGGGGGTGTGTATCTGCACTGTGGACCTGCACAAAAAGCTACATAAATAAAACCATCTTGTACACTAAGTTGTCACAGCCCTTTCTGCATTGCGCTAACAGGAGAAATATGCTGCAGCATGCGTTGTTACAGAACTCTAAGTCTCAATCTAAATGTGTCCTACCTCTGTACTTCAGTACCCTCTCACTGAGGCCATTAGCAGTGATTCACGGGGCTAAGGTAATGGTTCCACACTAATCCTCGTGTCCCAAGAGAGGCACGCTTACCTCTGTCATTCCCTCCGAGCTGTTACACACCTCAGGGGCCTGAAGAGCTCCTCTTCCTCTCTCTGCTTTCTCCTGTACTCACACAGACACATGCTTAAAACCATCTGAGCGTGACTCTGAGGTGCTTTGCATGTGCTGAGTGGGAGTTTCTGAAGTTATTGGGGCTGCAGCTCATAATTATTTTCATTCACGATCTATAAAATGTTTCCTAAAGCTCAAGGTGACACCTTTAAACTGTAACAGTTTAAAATCTAAAGATTTTCAGTGTGCTGTCACATAAGACAAAGAGAAGCAGCAAATTTGAGTGGCTGGTACGAGGGAATGTTTGGTATTTTTGCTTGGAAATTAATTAGAAGATGAATAAATTATACTTAAAATAGTTGCCAAATAATGCGAATCCAATATAACCTTTTAAAGCATACTCTAAAACATCTTGTTTCTAAGAGTGTGATTTTGACAACATGTCAGATAAAACCTCATAATCAAGAGGTCTTTTTATGCTAAATATGTGCAGCTGTCGAGGGCAGTAACCTTAAAACAGCGAACAAACAAACACATCCAGTCATAGAACAGTCAAAGGACAATCAAGCGAATGAAACTGAACTACGTGGGCGTAATTTTCTGGGTGTGAAAATGATTCATTCCCACTTCTGTCCTCTGATTGCGTGAAGCTGAACATTCGTGGAGAACATTGGACAGCAGAGGCATCACGCTGAATGCTGCAGCTCATCTGTCTCTCTCTCTATCTGTCCATCTGTCTGTCTCTCTCCATCTGTCCATCTGTCTCTCTCTCTCTTTCTCTGTGTTCCTGTCCCTCTCAGTTTCTCTGCCCACCGTCAGCTCTCTGTGTCTGCAGCCTGGCTCTGTGTTTGCTGTATGGTGACCTTAACACAAGTGAGCCTCCTCTTCCTTGTCCTCTGCATTGCCCTCAGGAAATGCAGCACTCCTCACTCTGCAGGCAGCAGCAGTAAGGGTGGGGTAAGCTGGCGCCGGTCCCAGTCTTCTTGCACACACATACTCTCCCTCTCTCTCTCTCTCTCTCTCTCTCTCTCTCCCTGTCTGTCTTTGTCTCTCTCCCTCTTTCTCCCTCTCCTGAGTGCTGTGGAGCTCCACTGGACTGTAATATTACAGAAGAGGAGCTCAGTCATGGTGGAGGATATCACACCTGCTCTCTCTGTTGTTATGCTTATCATTACCTTCGCGCACACACATTCAAAATCCAACCATGACTGTCAGATAACAGTCGACATGCTCGTGTTTACTTTTCCCATGTCCTCCGTGGCCATTTGTAGTGAGCGAGTATTTTTTAAAGCTGCACTAAATATTTTATCATCGATGGAATAAATGACTATGTGCGATGTGAAAGATGTTGCCTGCACAAACGCAGCAGCAGAGGAGCATCGCCTCACTCTGCCGTGCCTTTGAGAAGTATTTTAGCATCTTTCTGCTCATTGTTTGGTTGAAACTATAGTGTGTTAATGAGGCACTGTGTAGTTTTGGAGAAGAAATTCAAACACATTTTAATATTTACAATATTAATGAGGTAATAATACAAACTCTGAATAATAACTGAATAAACAAGCTGTTCTCGGAGGAAAATAAGGTCCCCAGAAAGGTGGCAGGGTCCGCCAAATATAAACAGTAAAACAGTATGAAATTGTGTTGTCCTTTAAGGTCAGTTTGTTTATTTAGCTTGTTTAAGCATAAAAAGAAATTAGTCAATGAAGATCTTTCTCTTCTGATTAAAAGGGCTTCCCCAAAGCTACGTAGTGCACCTTTAGGTAAAAAAAAGCAATGATAAAAACACCAAACAACAGACACAGTTAGCAAAGAGGTAACGACTACACCGAATGCTAATGTTGCTCCTTGTAACTGCTTGCTCACATGTTTGTCCAAACAACTTAAGAGGCAGATACAGTATGTCAGTGTTATGTTCAAAGTTTGCTCCGCTGCCCCCAAGTGGCCAAAAAACCCCACATAACATCCAGTTTTATTATATATTAGATTTTGTATGAAAAGTTGTTATTTTGTATCCCCTTATAGAGCTTTATAGGATGAATTCATCCCCCCAAAAAATGACAATTCAATCATTATCTACTCACTCCCGTGCCGATGGAAAGTCGGGTGAGGTTTCGTGGTCGACAAAAACATTTCTGGAGCTTCGCAGCGAAACAGTGTTGCAGCATTCTCCTAAACAACTGAAGTAGATGGGGACTTGATGGCTCCATACAGCTCGTCCAGCATTAACCAAGTCTCCTGAAGCCCTGAGATCCCAAATCGAACTGCAAAGACCATATTTACAGCCTTGATACACGGTCGAGCTTGTGCAGTCACTTCAGGCAGGGTGTGTGCTAACGCTTTCAGCTTAGCAGCTGCACTGAAGATCTCAGGTGCGTAAATAGTGTATTTTCAAATCAGTTTGGGATCTCTGGGCATCTTGAGACTTGGATTATGCTGAACGAGCTGTATGGAGTCATTTTAAAAACATTTTTTAGAGGTTTTTGTGACGTTTTAAAACAAGTCCCATCTACTATTATTCAAACAGGATTAAATTGTGCTAATGTTGGGGACTATTTTCAGCTAGTAGGATCAGTTCATTGTGGATTTTGGTCATGTCATGGATTTGTTGACAATATAAAATATTGCCTGACTCACCCTTTGGGAAGATGACACTCACTGGTGGATGTTTATTGTACATCTCAGGTCAACACATGTGCCCAGGTGTCAGCCTCCACTTGCAAATGAGAAGCATGTAATTGAAACAGTGGTTTAAGGCACTGTCTTGGTAATCCCTGATCAGCGTGTTGGACTAATTGAGGTGCTGTCGGTCAGTGGTGCAGTAGGCCTACATCGAGCTTAACGCCGCCTCCTCATCCACCCTCTACACTCTGTCAGTACTGCCTGAACATCTCTCTCTGAATGCCGTCAGTCAGCTGTTAGAAATGTTTTCCTACGAAGGAATGAGTGCTTACAGCAAATGTACTGTGCTCATCCCTTCAATGCTTCTGTCTTTCGTTGTTTTTCACACACACACACACACACACACACACACACTCATACACACAGAGGATGGCCGATTTGCCTGAGTCAGGCCTCTGGCTCACTTGATATTCCCCGATCGATTTCTTTGAAGACAGACACTCATCCCATATCCCTTGTACAAAAATGCCATTCCTGTTGACGTCATCCAAAAAAGTTTCTCAAGGGCCTTTTCATTGTGGCCCAATCAGCTGTGCATGCACAGTATCGTGTGATTATTCTGTATCAAATCACAAGTGTCCTCTGGTGTTGGCTTCACCGCTGTGTAAAACCAAAACACTGAGATGCCTGTGCACAGTAGTCCACCTCTAACATCCTCTCCTACGGTAGGTTCTGAATGTTAACAATGTGCAAAATAGCCTTGACAGCATTATTGGATCTCCCATGCTTGGGCTAAAGCCCTTGGGCCTAACACCACCCCACCCCCAGGTCCAAGCCCACCAGCCTCTCTTATCCCCTTGATCCCAGAGGCCCTCTCTCTGGCCCACTTCCTCTTTGCATTACCTCCATCAGGCCGGGCTGCTGACACACTTGTTTAATAATTAAGGGCACGTCCATAATTTCCTCGTCCTTGTGGAAGTCCACAAATGGTCTCTGTGAAACTCAGGCCTGTTAAATGTATCTCTTTACCCCGGGCCAGTGACAGCCCTACATAACTGTAGTGATTCGAAAAAGATGATACAATCTAGTGGAGGTGGCGGCCGTGAGATCAGAAGGAGTGAGTTCATCATAAATTACCCACTGATCCATTTATCCATTTATCTAATTTCCTTTGACGTAGACACACTCACACATCATGAAGTGAGTGTCTACCATCACACCATGCTCTAAGAATAAAGCATGACAGAGTACATAGACTATAAACAAGCATCAGCATGTCTGTCTGTCCACTATCCCTTTACATACCCATTAAACAGTCCGTTTATTAAGTGATCAGTCCATAGTTTAATCCCCCCATCCATGAAAAGAAACAGCACTGCAACGAGAGTCTACAGACACGCGAGCAGCTCCCTGAGGCTTTATCAGTACTTGATGCTAAATGCTAATATGCTTGTAAAACAATGCTAACATGCTAATGTTTAGCAGATACATTTACCATGTTCGCCATCTTAGTTTAGTCGGCTAGCATGCTAACATTTGATAATTAGCACTTCGTAATCAGTGTTACGTCTCCTTCTTGAAAACGCAGGGCGATGAAGACAACAACCAAAGAAAACGAGTAGTGAAGTAGTAGAGTGACAGTAAAGGTGATTTAGTCAATGCTCATCATGATACTTAACAACAAACATTCTCAAAATGTGGGGCAGGATGGGATAAGGTGGTTGTGTCAAATAAACAGAAGTTAGTATAACTGAACTAGGCCTGACTAAGTTCTAGCTTTGAAAACAAAACCAAACCAAAAAAACCCAACTAACGTCCAAAAAGATTACAGAGTTGTCACCATGCAATAACCAATTTCTAGACCAAAGATGTGAAAAATTAGTGAAAAGGTATAAATTATGATTTTTTAACCTGATGATGGTGCTAAATTAAAGGTTTAGTAATCACAAAAGCCGTTACAATTCATCCTGAGAATGTATTTATTGAAGAAAAAACTGGATAAAGTGCCGGAGGTGGGGCCTGAAGCATGTGTAGAAGTGACTTCTGCTAGCTGAGCCAGTTAGCTTTTGGTGTAGCTCTCTGCTAACTCAAATGGGTATAAAAATGAATGAATTACTCTGCTCCTTTTGACTTCCCAGATGGTATAAAAAAACGGATCAAATTCTGATAGTGAAAGGAGTCATTTCATGGGAGTTGTGACACTCAAAGAAATGGATCCTCTAGAGTCTTTTTGGGCCAGTGTGCGTATCATATGATGTTGTAATTACATGGTTTGGCCACTGTGTCAAATTGACTTCAAAGTATGGTACACTTCCTGGGGGCTTAATCTTTAGGACACATGAATGTCTCAACCAAACTTGATGGCAATCCATCTAAGAGTTGTTGAGACACAACCTCATGGTGTCACTATAGGAAAACTCATTCATCCTCTGGGGACCACGAATGTCAGAACAATCCTTAAAAATTGTTGTTGAGATATTTCAGTCTGGACTGATGTACTGGACAGATGGACCCACACTGCCCTGAAAAAAAGCTTAAATCTCCCCCTTAATGTTAGATATGTACAGTTAGTGTCTAATCTATCCAGTCATGGTAGAATCTGTCAGTGCTCCCAGTCTGGATGTGTCCTTGTGGTATCAGGCGATGTGGATCTCAGTTTACATGCTCCTCCTGCCCGGTGTGCAGTGTCAGCGTGCTTGTCTGGGGGAGAAAATTCAAAACTTAACATCAACGAAACCGGCGCTGTGACCTTCCCGCTTCAATTACATCACCGCCCAGCTCTCAAGGAGGCTGGCAAATACAAAACCACAAAAGGATATCACTTGCCTTGTTTGTGCATGCTAGGTCACTGTAATGCTGGAAAAGGTGTTTAGTAGTTGATAGCCTCAGGGTTCCTTGGGACAGTGGTGATCTTTTAAAGGAGGAGTTCGACGTTTTGGGAAGTTTGTTTTCTTATCAAGCTAGAGCCAGCGACTAGTTAGCTTAGCTTAGCACAAAAAGTGGAAAGAGGGGATAACAGCAAGCCTAACTAATTAACAATCAGGCCTATAAAACCAAAGTTTTATGAACATATGTACAATATACTGTACAACGTGTTTATTGTGCCATTTGTACACCAAAGTTAGTGTTCGTATATGCAGGTTATTTACGCACGGGTGAACCCAAAAATAGCCTTTGCCATTACCAGTTAACTAGTTTCCCCCTCAGTTTTGTTTTTTCACAATCAGCAATACCTACGAACAATTAATACCTATGAATACCAGGGATGAACGTCGATTACACCCTTTTCCAATGAGCCGATGTTGTAATGGGAGGCTGATTTTGTTACCCTAGGACTAGCCAGGCTAGCTGTTTCACCCTGTTTCCAGTCTCTGAGCTAAGCTAAGCTAACCAGCAGCTGGCTCCAGCTTAATGTTTACCGTACAGATACCAGAGTGGTACGAATCTTCTAATCTGACTCTCAGCAAGAAAAGACATTTTCCAAAATGTTGAACTATTCCTTTAAAGATGATATATACATTCACTGGGCCTCTACTACCATCCATAGCTCAGTCTTAATTAAGTCTTTCCTTCAACACACTACTGTAATCTATTGATTTCGTATCACTTCTGAAACTTATTTTAGATCCTAAGCTTATGTGACATATTGTCTCATCTGATGTTCAGGTTAAATATTGATAGCTCATGAATAGCTGTCATGTCAGAAGCCAAAAGTGGAAAATAAAACATGTTTTTCTGCCTGAGGTTACAAGAGAGGACACCGAGACGTCGTTGGACATAAACCACTGTCCACGTTGCACTACATACAGACCCCATACAGCAGCAGAGCCATTACATATTGTAAGATGATGGAGGGGCACGTCAGTTTTCCTGCCCAGGACACATTAACTGGACTGCTGGTGGAATTTACAGTAAAGGCTTGTGTGGGCCAGTTGAGAGTTGTCCACACTGTAAAAAATATCCACTTTATTGAGTCATTCAATCTTGCACTTTGTCTCTCTAAATGTTAAAAAAACAAGGAAAAGGTGAAATAATTGAATGTATTTTGAATGTCGATTACCTCAACTAAGTGACTGTATGTACATTTTTCTTTATTAATTAATTACTACTTAATATCGCCACTTGTCTCACTTGTAAGTGGAGTTATTCACTCTGTCAGGCATTTTTCACCTATAACAATATTTAATTTGTTTTTCATGATGTATTATCCTGCTCACTGTTTTCTCCAATATTTGATCAATAGTTTTGATTTATAAACTGAAACGTATCCATCAACATATCCTGGAGCTCAAAGAGATGTCCTCAACAAGGATATAAAACAATGAAAGGTGGTAAATCCTCACACTGAAGAAGCTGAAATCAGAGAATAATCACAGTTTTTCATTTGAGAAAACGATTGTCAGAATAGTCTCAGATAATTTACTGTAGACCAGCTAATCGATTAATTGACTAATCATCTCAGCTCTACTTTTTATAGCTTAACGTGAGACAACATAACTTGTCAACACGGTCATTTTTTGCAGTGCAGGCAGCTCCACTGGTGAGAGAGCCTGTCAAAGGCTGACAAATGGAGAGAGTGCTTTCTGCTGAGAGCCGTCCCTACAGGTTTCCCATGCAGGCAGCCTGACCAGGGCCAGGAAATATATTTATACATATCATCGACCATCAGAATGTTGTCATGTGGAAACCACATCGTCCGGATCGTCCTCCTCAGTGACACACGTGAAGGTTTTATCTTAAAGTTTTAGGTGAGATTAAGAATAATAGCTTCACAGAAGATGGATGAAGATAATCAGCAGCTGAGGGGTCCCGGACCTGTGACTGCTAACGTTCCTTGTTGTAAAGTCACAGAGCTTCGTTAAAGGAAGTGACGTCCTGATGGATTGGCATAAAATTGCACGGACAAACATGAATCCCCAGAGGATGAATCCTTCATAGTTTTGTGGTGCCTTGACTTTTCCTCTTGCACCACCGTGATTTTGATGTTTGCAGTTTTAAGCAAAATGTCAGCAAAACTACTGGATGTCCACCGCAGGGTACATTTTTATTAATTTTGGTGATCTAAAGATATAAGATGTCACATTTCTGCATTAAAATGTCTAAAGATGACCTTGAGTTGAGTTGTCAATCATTTTCATACAGTCCCTTGATAGATAGGTTCAACCAAAAATGAAACGGCAGTCATTATCTACTCACCCTCATGTGGATTGTGAAGCTCCAGAAATGTGTAGTGGGCTAGAAAACTTTCCAGTGGCTTGAGAATGAACAGATAGTGACTGAATTTTAATTTTTGGGTGAACTTATCCTTTAAGGAAAAAAAGCATCTCTTTCCTTGATGGTTTCTTACAATAATTGTACAGTGTGCTGCAGTGTTTAGTATAATATCTGTTCAGAAGACTGACAGTGTGACCCTTTTGTTAACAGCAGCACCTGAGACAAACAATGCACCATTGTTTGTACTCGCCTTGCATTTATTTCAGTCTCGGGTTCTTGCTTCTGTGTTACTGTGTTTTGTCTCATAATCCATCTATGCCTCTCAGCACTGACGCTCAGCCACTGCAGCTACTGTGCCCTCTCCACATGCCCTCGTAGCTGCAGTCCTCAAGGAAAGCGAGATTTCAGCAGTTTAACAGACTGAACCCCCGCAGAGGACGGCTCTGTGGAGAAGAGGAGTGAAAAATCAGGGCTTTTTCTGCTTGTCCTGAACACCTGAGTAAAAAGATGTTTGTAGACATTTATTTGCTAATGCTCAGCATATTTCATTTAGACATTTATAGACAGGGATTTGAAGTCAAACGTGCTCCCATTCCTGTTAAAATCCCATTCTGGTGCTTAACATAAGCATAATTTACTGCTATTTGACCCCTGATTCTTTATAACATGCATCTAAAAGGTGATTCATCTCTGTGAATAACCTCGAACCTCTTTTGCTTCATCATTCATCCTCACTCCCAAGTCCTTCCCTTACCCTTATGATAATGAGCATGAATATGCAGTTTCAGCAAAGCAAGCAAATCAATAAACTAATCATTCATTTAAGGCAACACTGTGTGTCACAGAGCACTTAATAATTAAGTCCGAAATGCTTTTAGGCTAATTCTGAGCCAGTCTTTTCCGACCAGAGCAGAAAAAAAAGACTTGTTTTCTTGTAGCTGTGTAAAATAAACAGATGCTATTCTTGAATATGTCAGGTATGCATCATCACGAAGATACCTCCATTATGTTTCAGTGCAGTGTGTCTGCGTGAGTGTGTGTTGGTCCGGGAACGCTCTCTGCACAGCTTTCCCCCCCTCTGTGCTGCTGCTGACTCATTGTCACAGCCCCTGAATCTGCTGCCTGCCTGCGTTATTCACACACTCACCTTCCTCTGCTGGTGTCTGCTCAGCACCTGGAGCCTGAGACCAGCTCTGTTTCACCCACATGTCCGGCTACGCCAGGACCAGAGCTGAAGATATTAACGATGAACACATCAGTTGATCGTCAGGGAAGAGACTGTCAACTATTCTGATAATTGCATTATTGTTTGTTGTCACTTAACAGGCAAAAAAAAAGAAGAAGTTCTCTGTTTGCTTCTCCAATGTGATGATGTGATGAATATAAACAGTTAATAAATGGTTTATAACACACTATAATGTTATATAATGGGTGAAAGTACAGGTTTTTTTGGTTCTACATCAACTTAAATGTAGTAAAAACAGTTAACAGTTATAGTATAAAATGTCTTCATAGGAGGAGTTACAATTGTTGGCAAACACTGTACAATAAACACGTATCTTCTTATACCTACATCATAGTGTCAGTATCAAAGCAATGTAGTGATATTTGTTTATAAATAAATGGTTGCACTGCAAATATGAACTGCTGATAGCTAATTCGGCATATTTATGTGGTGCAAATTTGGCAAAATGTGGCCCACAGCTAACTGACTTCATGTCTTATCCCTCGAAGCCCTTTTACTTTTAAAATCCCCTGGACTAAATGATAACTTAATCAAAAAAATAAGATTAATCCAAAATGAGTCCGGACCAACTTTGGATCGGCTTCCTCAACACTGCAAAGACCAAGAAAAATCACGTGTCTGCTGTCAGTCCTACACAGAGTACAGTATGTGAAAAGGGCAAAACAGGACACCTGATTCAGATATCTAACTATAGAAATAGTGAAGCCTCTGTACGAGTATCGACTGCGCTCCTCCCCGCGTCTGTGGATTTTTTTTTTTTTTTACAAGTCTCTGCTGCAGGTATCTACTGCTGCATTGGCCGGAGAGAGTGCAGAGCTGCAAACTGAAGGGCTGCAATATGCACGCATGCTCTGCTCCCAGCAGGGCTACTACACTGAAAAGACAAATGTGTTGCACTGAAAAATGATGACACCTCATTATTTTCTGCATTTTAGTTGCATTCACTCATTTAATAAGCCTAAGAAATACCTAAAAGTGTTGTCATCGTTATTTAATGGGATTAAAACGTGGTGTATGTGTAAAACTGTAGTATCAAGAGTCATTCTGTGTAACCTTGTGTGAGCTCGAGTGAAGTTTGACTGCAGAGCTTCATCACTGACAGAGAGTGATCTGCCCCCTAGTGGAAGACTTAGGAATGACAAACAAGAGTGTCGCTAAAGTGACCTTCCTCAGACACAGTGTGATGTTGATTACTTAAAGTGCACGTATTATGAATCAGCAGACAAACACCAGCTCTGAATTTTCAGTTTTATTTAAGGTTCATTTTTCCAGACCTGCAGAGGACAGTTCACTTCCTTTAAGCGCCTCAATTTTGTTTTGTTTTTTTCTTTTCTTTTCTCGCAACATCACGTTAAAACCCATTGAATGACTCTGTGTTGGTTTCTCCTGGATGAGTTTGTTCATTTTTGTGAATACTGTTAAATAGGGAACAGCAGGAGGGGTGGGAGGGGATGGGTCGGGGTTGGGGGGGGGTTAGAGAGGGAGAAAGAGAGAGAGAGAGAGAGAGAGAGAAGAGCGAACACGGATCAGAATTAAGACTTCAAAAAGAAAAAAGGCGGTGGTCGGAGAGGTCGATCTCAAATCCTAAAGGCTGAGAGCTCCTTAAATCACTACTACAGTACTTGGTTTAGTCAGCACCTCCCTTGTGACACACACTCACATACAGTTGCTGAAGTCACATACAATATTGCATATTTTTTCAGCAATCACCGACGCTCGACTCCCCTTCCAATCACTCGAGCTCCTTTCTCTCTTCAGTCCGTTTTTAAGGCCTCGTTTAAGCCCTCCAGGGTCGCACAAAGGGACCTGTTTCCCCGTATTGCTACCCTCATTAGTATTTTTGACATTTCCTCACCCATCCTCGTCATTGTCCTATCTACTTGGTGGCTGTCCATGTTAGGGCTAGCTACTGTAGGTACCACACAGTGGTACTGTGAGTAAGAGTCTAACCCTAGTGCTCAGGATGTGTGCCACGATCTCCCAAAGCCCTGGCTCCCTGCGGTTAGGCAGTGCTCTATCCTCTGATACAGAGGTTCAGCAAAATTTTCCCTCCAGCAGGACAGGGCCAGCAGGAGCCCTCTACTAAAGGGAATATGGGCCAAGTGGCCTCTCAAGCAGGCCATCTGTGTCCCTACCTAACAGGGAGCCCATGCATAGCCTGTGCCCTCAGCTCCCCTGTGTCATCTGCATTCACTCTCTACGAACCAAATCTCAGCTTCTTTTTAACAATTTTTAAAAACCACTCTCAAGAAAAAAAAAAGCTAAGTACCAACCCCTTTTCTCTCTCTCTCTTACCTCGCCTTATTCACGACTTCAGCTGTAAGTTTTAACCGTTTCACAGTCTCCTGTTAAAGTGGGGAAGATGAGGGTCTTTGGGGCAAAGCTTCAAGAGCAGATTCACAGCTTGCTTCATTCCTCCAAAACATTATCATGACTTCAACTTTCAAAAACACAAATGTTGTTCATGCTTAATCATTAGTTACTTTTTAAAAAAAGACCTCACTTCAGCTAATTTGTTTCTTCGCCAGTTTGTGGAGTTAACTCTTGTGTCACCACTGGGCGCTCGATGCTAAACTGTTTCTTGTGCTCTCCGTTAACAGCGAGCTACACAATGAATCCAATGTTACGCCCAGAACTAGATGTAAGGAGTGGTGATGGTAGCAGACAAAGGGTAATGAGAACTCTTGTACCACAAACAAAAACAAAAACAAATTGGCCTTCGGAATAGACAAAAAGGAAGGAGGAAGAGAAAAAGAAGAAAGCATGTTTGTTACTTTGTTAATAATTTCATACTCTGCAGATTGGTGTGTATTGCGTTGGGGTGGAGGGGGGAGCGGGGTACAGGATGAGTGGGTATAAAGTGGTAGTGGGGGAATGGATGGGTGTCTGCTGTAGTCTGTGTTCAGTGGCGGTCCACAGCGGCACTCTGTAGCAGCTCTGTGGCGGGCTGTACCGGGGGTCTGAAGGCGGTCTGGAAGCCGGGGGGAGGGGAGTGGAACTGGCTGGCGGGGTTGGCTGTGGGAGGGGGCAGGTAGGGAGCCCAGCCGCCGGCGGCTCTGTGGTGGAGGGGGAGGTGGGCGTCGAGAAGGCCGGTGTGGAGGGGCTGGGGAGTGGGCATCGCTGAGCCGGCCGGGCCGTCCATCTCTGTGAGCGCCTGCAGGGACTTGAGCCAGTGTGGTGGGTTGTCGTCCTGGAGACAGTCTAAACTGTTTCCTGCTGAGGCCGGGATGCCTGCAAGGAGGAGGGGGTGGCAGAATAGATGAGTAACGACAAAAACACAGGGGGAGACAAATGCAGGGTTCCTACATTTTTTCCAAAGTCAAATTCAAGCTCTTTTCAAGCATTTTAATTAGCATATTAAGCTTTCTAGCACTTCACAGCTGTGGTAAATTACATATTTACACACAGAACATAAATACACACTAAATAATTATTTCACTTCATCACATAAAATCAGATTGTGCGTTAAACAACCAAAATTATGATCTGTGATCGCATTCTACAGAAGAATGACATTAAAAGGAAAAACACACGTTTACATGTTTCAAAATGTGTCCCCTGGCTGGGCCGATATAAAGCTATTCATTTTGAAAATAATGCTGTTACAATTTCAAGTAGTTTCAAGCACTTTATCCAAAATCCAATCACTTTTAATCCTTGAAAACACCACACTAGAATGTAAGCACTTTCAAGGATTTCCAGTATGTACCCTGCACATAAGACAATGCAGTAAATACAAATAATGTGAAGATAACTTTGTTTTGTTTAGTCGATACAGTCTGGACTTGTACTTAACGTTACTGGGTGTCAGTTTATTCAAAACAATTCACATAACTGACTCTAAAGCTGAAATGATTAATCAATTAGTCAACAGACAGAAAACTAAGTAAAAAACCCTCCTTTCAAAAGTAAAGATTTTCTGTTTTTGTCCTTTTGTTGTAGAATATAGAATATTAAGAAAATAACCCATATTTGAATTAGTTGCAGTCTGCTGTCTTTTAACAGTGATGAGCATTGACTGCTGCTTGAATTGCAGGTGCATTATTTGCAGAAACTGCAAAATTAAGAAGAGTATCAAAAATTATTATTATTCCAAAGATGATTGTATTGTAAGCTTCAAGTTTCTGGTATTTTGTCCACAACACCTCCTATATGACCTTCCCAATATCCTGCTTGATGAATAACTGAGCAGTTTTGTCACATAAATAAAGCAGCAGATAACAATTATTTTGCCAACACTAACACACAATTCAGCTTAGAGATGGAGGGATTAGTTGATTAGTGTGATAGTGATGACATTTGAAAGGTTCACCTTCTCCAAACTGAGAATTTGCTGTTTTTCTTTGTCTTACACTACAATTTACTGAACATCCAAAGTAAACTATTCGGACTGGACTTTGAGGGTCTTTAGGAATTCTTGTTCCCTATTTCCTTAGAGTTTTATAGACCAAGCGATTAAATCGAGAAAATAAGCAGCAGGTTAATCAAAAACAAACAAAAAAGATGGATGCAGCTGTAATTCAACGTACGATGGTATGAAACAGTAGATGGAACCAGCGAATGTTTCTCATTGTTTGATAAATACCTTCAACAAATAATCAAATCTCAAAATGAATTCTAACTGATGTTCTGCTGATCACCACACTAACTGATAAATAACTGTATTTATTTCTAACCTGTGATGATAGCAGGGTCCATCCAACTGGCTGTGCCGTCCCAGCTCAAGCTGTGTGAGATTCCTGCTGGCCCTGCTGGCCCACCAATGTGGTTAACACTGTTGGAGGATGAGGAGGAGGAAGAGGAAGAGGAGTTTGGGAGGCCCCCGAAGTTGATATTGATGTTTGGCAGGAGAGCTCTGAGGCCGTCCTGCCACTCTTTCACATTTAAGCCATCTATAGAGCCACTGTTTTCTGCAGGAGAGGAGAGGAAAACAGACATGTCAGTTCCTCCAGTGTTTTGATCACAGACTAGTGGCCATCAGCAGAACTGCATCTACAAGTGTTTCCTCTGTAAGGTCAATAAACGCTAATCAAAACAAGTATCACAGTGTCACGTGTGAGTGTACATGTGTTGTGATATTAAATAACACCATTATGCAACACATCTGATCTCTGTTTTAACATGCACTGCTTCCACAGGAAACAGAGAGGTGCCACAGTGACCCAGGTGACTGGTACCTGAGATGGGGATCCCTCCCAGCCCTGTGTTGTGCTGAGGTGGCAGATTCAGGTCCAGGAAATTACTGTGTGAGGCAGCACTGGCTGAGTGGTTCAAGTGTGTGAGGTTATTTCGTGTGGGGACGCCCATCCAGGGGTGTCTGGCGGCTGGCTGCTGCTGCTGCTGACTGGCCTGGCTGTTCTGACTGCCGGGGAAACTGAAGGAGCTGTAGATGGCTCTGTGGTGGAGCTGGGGGAGGCGTGGCAGGCCGCTGGGGAAGTGGTGGGAGCTGCTGGGATTAGGGTTGGGGGGCAGCAGGCTGGGACCATGGCTGCTCCCCTGGGAGAAGGGCCCTGGGGACAAGGGGCTCTGATCCTGCACCGACAGCTCCTTCTCTATCAGGTCTGCCAAGGCCTTGCGGGTGACGTCGAAAGGATCGAAGCCCAGATCGTCGTCCTGCTGTTTGCTGGATGAGCCGAAGCCAAAGGCCGCCTGCCAGTCTGTGGAAGAGGACACTGGTATTGTGTCTGTGAGGAAAGAAGAGAGACGAGTTACTGGATCTGTCCTTGATGTGAGGAATTCTTAGTCGACAAGCCATAGGATTTCTTTGACTAAGTTGATTGGTCGCTGACAAAAAGCCTCACTTTTGGAGCTTAAAAAAAAACTATGGATCTGACAGGCTGCTGCCTCTCTTCAATCCCTTCTTGAAGCATTCTTTTATGTGAAAGTGTCTGTAAATACTCAAGGTGTTTCAAATTGTTTTACTTTCAGAAATTTAAAGTTTTTTCCTCATAACTTTCATTCTCTAGTGTTCGTTTATCTAATTTGGTGGGTTTTTTTCCTAAATCATGTCATGGATTTTCTATAAAAACTTTGCAAAATCCTGTGCTGTCTATAAATACTTTTTAAGTTATTGATTTTTGTAGTTTGGCCCTCTGAGCTAAATTTCCAAATTTTCCTGATCCTTTGTAAGTTTTCACATTCATTTTTTTAAAGGAAATCTGTAACATTAACTGGGAGCACCTAGGTGGGTTGGTATGGAATGACCCTATTGTAATCTTAAGAAAAGACTTTCAGAAGAAAGTATTAAATTAATTAAATTATTGATTTAAATGAACACTCAAACTGTCTATTCAAGATTATTATTCTTTTTTCAATGAATGCCGTTATCCTGATTGTTTCTTATGAAAAGACTCTCACTGAATTTGGACCAAGTCTCTAACAAACAGTTTTTATTCAGGACGATTCACAATGCCAGCAACAGCAGAAAATGCCTAAATTATAAGACACGGCTGTTACAATTTGTTATTCTATACAACACTAATGACCACAGTATTAAAACAGAGATAATAAAGCAGCTGCAGGTCAACACATTATTTGAAAACTAGACAAATGGCTCGACCAATCAGGCACTTGGGACACACAAAATGTTTAATCTAATCTCCATCGTACCTGATGTGAAGAGGCTCTGTGGTTCGGGGGTCATGGGCCAGTCAGAACTGCCGCGGGGGGAGCTGGGGAAGGGGGGCAGGCCAGCGGGGAGTGGGTTAGGATGTCTGAAGTTACTGTTGTCTGAAAAGAGCGACTGGGACTCAGCTGCCGCGCCCTCAAAGGGTGAACGGGCCGTGAGGTCTGACACGCTAATGGGCACCACCAGACTGGGCTTGGTTAAACCCGGGGGAGGAGAGGGGGAGTCACTGGTGGGTATCTGGACAAACAGAGGGGAGAGAAACGCCTGTTAGATTGTCCTCAGATTTGATTCACATTCATAAAAAAGAGAGTTTAGGTGTTTTTACCTGTTGTAAAGTCTCGCCATTCACCATTCCGATCGACTCTGGAGGTTTGTCACTGGGACTGTACATAGAAAAATGACAAATTTGTATAAAAACAAACAAAAACTGATTGAAAAACAAATGCAATGATTATCTTTACAAGGTATAACTTATAGAATATGGCCAAGGTAGCTCCAAAAGCAGAGAGGGCAGCGTATTACCACAGTAACTGACAACCGCTGCTCTTTTCTATCTATCCTTGGCTATTGTTAGCTAACATTAGCTTATTAGCTCATGGTTCACCTAGACTGGGACCTTGGCTCACAGGGGGAGTCACCACTGGTGGCAGGGCCAAGACTGTTTTGGAGAGTTTTTTAAAATGTATATCAAGTTTTTTACGATGAGTTAACAATGCAATTAAGCTTGTCTTAGTTTGATAAAAGTTTTTCGGTTTTCTATATAGTAAGGAAACTGGAAGTAATAGTATTTCGTTTTAAATGAGTTTATTTTGTTCATTTATTATGCTAACAAAACCCCAGGCCTCTCTGACTACTGACTATTACAAGACAGGAAGGGCCTGGGCTAGCTGGTTAGCATGCTAACTTCAGTAGATATCTCTGCAACACAGTACATAGACATCTTTTAAAGATACACTGACACTTTTATAAAGGAAGAGTCTAAATTACCTGCTACTGTCACAGTTAGAGGAGAAGGGAGACAGGGCAGTACGTTGGCCAGGACCCAGCTCTGTTTCTAGCCCATCTGAAGCAATTACTTCTTGATCTAGATAGTCTAGCAACGGAGGAGACTTGCGGTCCTCTGAAAGCCCGTTGGCCAGTTTGTTGTGTCCTGACAGCGTAGGCCAGCCATCTTTACCATTGCTACTGTTGGATCTGTTACAACGCAAAAGAAATATGAAGCTTAGCATGGTAACAATCATAAACTTACAGTGTGGAAGTAATAAGAGGAAGAACAACCAAGAAAATAAATAAAACACCGACCTCTGTGTGGAGTTGGATTTACTCTTTGACTTCTCTGTTCCACATGCTGGAGGTTGTAGAAAGCTAGGGTTAATTTTATAGAGGTCTTGGAGGAGTTTCTGCTCGTACTCTTGATGTTTCCCCGCCTAGAAACAAATGACATGGCATGAGTCAGCTTTAACCCTTTTATTAATAAACAAATGATAAACCACAATAAACACACACAGCAAAAAGCAAACATTAGTTCAGGTTTCAGAGAAAGAAACTATTTTACCTGCATCTCCTCTTTAGTAAAGCTAGCCGCTTCATCTCCCAGCTCATGTAGATACATACAATCAGGTTTGGGACACTGCATACTTTTAAGGAAGTAACTGCAGTACTTTGTTGTGCCTAAAGAAGCCTGTAACAGAGAAAGACAGAGAACCTCTGAGAAATGATACGAGAACATTTGTAAATACAATATGAAGCTAAAGACTTTTGGCTTAATCCTAGTAGTTAACATCACAGGCTGTTTATTATAAAGATGCTTATGTTATACATTGAGGAGAAAATAGAAAAAGTTATCACAGGGCTTTAATGCTAATAAAACATACAAGATTAGCTTAAAATATTTCTACACAAGATGAGCTAAATTATTGAGGTTAATTTCTCACCTTGAGTGTTCTGCCATCAACAACCACATTGTTCACACACTGTATTGCTCTTAAAGCATCTTCAGAGCGGATGTAAGTGACATAAGCGCTGGCACTAGGCCCCTGGACAAATAAAATTAAGCAAACATACAAGTCAAACAGACCTACTGTAGCCATTTAATCCGTTTATAGTGGCTTCCTATGGCTGCAACAAGGAACAATTGCTTGCAACAACTTACATGTTTAATCAGATAACTTTCTTGTTACTTTATAACTACAATTATTAACTAAATAAACTAACCACACAAACCATGGCATTTGTAAAAGACAAATTGTTATTCTATTAGAAAAAGATTTGTTAATGTTTAACAGCATCCTGTCATTTGATTCAAACTCTCACCTGTGAACCTGCGTAAGATGTGCTATTGTTGATGACCACTTTATGGATTTTCCCAAACCTCCCAAAATACTCTGGTCGTTTTAGGACCTGTGGGCACAAAGCATAAAATACCTATCACTTAGCAAAAAGTTTTAGGTCTTGTGTGAACTCTTTCACACACAATATTCAACACAAACTCAACTATTGTGGCTTCAATGGTACATTTCACTGAGAGACCTTTTAATCTCAATCTGTAGTCATCAGAAAAGTCCTAGGATAAATCTAGCAGCTATCTAGCAGCTAATGACTTCAGTTTGTCAAAGCCTTATTCACGTTGAGCTAAAATACCAACACTTCAATGTCACAGGTAGCATAAGTCATTGAGGTTTAGGTGAGTGAGGCTGTACTCACCTCCGGGTCGGCGAGTCGCTGCGAGAGCCCAACCACAAACACCAGGTTTCTCTGGACCACTCTGACACTGGCCAGGTGCTTGCGGTTTTCTGTCACCTTCTGCTTCTTCTCGTTCTGTTTCTGCTTCTTCTCGTTCTTTATCCTTTGGATCTCCTCCTGTGACAGAGGCTTGTATACAGCTGGGTCCTCTGGATACGGCTACACAGAAACACAAACAATTTAGATACAAACTGGGGTTTGAAAAAATACTCACGTTTAAATTTTGTGGATTTCGAAAGGCTGAGGATGTAAATTATAAATGATGTACTAATGAACAAGTTACTTTGCCTCTCCCCATTCACATTTGCAAGCTTAACATCATCATCTCCATTTTCCCAAACATTTCCTCTCAGTTGAGAGTTATAATGAGTTTCTGTGTTATCGTTGTCATCTCGTCACCTTTCTGCAGGCGGGGCAGAGGCCGTTCTCGTCTGTGCGGATGCGGTGCCAACAGAAGCGGCAGATCTGATAGCCGCAGGTGCAGGGGAAGAAGTTGACGTCATCAATCTCCAGCGGCTCCATGCACAGAGGGCACTCCATGGGGTCGTCCTTCATTTCAGGGCTGTGGGACATCCTATGGCACTGCGCTGGTGAGTGCTGAAGCTGGTCACAGATCACAAGGCTAAGAAAACATACAAATGCTAAATAGAAGAACTACATCATAACATAATTGAAAGTATCTACTAAACTTGTTACTGATGGGATGGTACAGGCTTTAAAACAGACTTTATAACCACCAAGGTCACAATATCAGACTGAGCACACACCAAATATATGTTTGACATATTTAGCAGCAAAGGAAAGACGACAATCAGTTGCCAGTTTATTAGGTCCAGCTCTAAAGCAATACATCTTACTTCAATAACGGATATAATGCTCGGTTTTGATTAAACTTTTTAGAGAGGAGTTGGAATAAAATAAACTTGGAATAAATAAAATGGTCCTTTTGGGTGCTGCTGAATTGCATTGTGTTGTACGCAGAGATGTTTTGTCCATAACATCGATGGCACATTAAATGACGTAAACTGCTTGGCACATTTCAGAGCTGAAACTATTTGTCAATTGATAATGGATAGGTAGTCATTTGAAAACAAAAGTGTCAAAAATGCACTGGTTTCAACCTTCTCAAATGTGACTATTTTGTGGTTGTGATAGTCCTCCATGAATATTTTTGAATTACCGATTGTTGGTAGTACAGAACAAGCAATCTGAAGCAGTCACTTGGGCTCTGGGAAATTGTGACAGCCTCCAAAAAACATCATAAAGCTGAATCAACACTTCTCTAAATCAGTTTAAATAAACCCTGAACATTTTAACCCCACAGAGGTTTGAGTTATGGCAGGACTTTGAATTTAACTGCATTAGTTTTATGTAGGTGTGACTTATAAAACGACAAACAAGCCAGAAACAGCAGCCATCACGTTAAAATGATAATGCGGATGTTGTGGTATATTTCAAAGGGTGAAAATAAATAGCCACAACGTCACGATGGACGTTAAAGAGAAACGCAACAAACTGCGTTTATTTACAGATGAGACGTCTGCTAACAGTTCATCACCAGCCTGGGTTCTACGTGACAACACCGCTGCCAGCAGACTAACTCAATGACAAACCCAGATTGGTAAAACATGACAGCGTACAGCTGAAATACACGATAACTGATAAATGGCAATATTTCACATACTTGGCAGCGTTTGCTAATAAATGACCACGTACAGGATCATCAGGGTTTAGCTGCTTCGCCCGCAGATATCAGCTGATTGATAAAATCGTGTATGGAGTCAGAAAACCTAGTTAGCCAGGCTGGTAACTTTAGCTGATCTGTCTCCTGGATCGTACATTATGACAGATGTTATTTGACTAACGTTAGGCTAAGCTAACATTAGCCGCGAATTGTTGAAAGAAGCCGGTCTAACTAATAGCCAATATCCACGAGCATTTGTAAAGCAAATCACAAAACCAAAACACGCAGAGATCAATATTAACTTGATATTAACGCGAAATGTCTATAAAAACGTATGGCATAACGGTACGCTTTCGCCTACATATAACTGACAGCTTGCCTTTTGCTAACCGCTAGCATCGGCATAGCTAGCATGCTACATTATCATCAAAATGTACGGGGTTTTGGAGCCAAGCTTACGACGCGGCCTACACAAGCTAACGCTGAACTGGAAGCAAGTTTTTGGCACTATAAACAACTGACATTGCTCTCACGACATCAAGATTACCTGGACGGAGGTCTTATAAGCGCGTGAATACTCTACTGTCAGTCTGTTAAGTCGTAACAGACACAGCTGTCCTTTATTTGTTGAGGGAGAATGGGAGCTGGCTAGCCCAGCTAGCAACTTGACTACCGTTAGCGTTACTTACCCTGTCCGTATTTAGCTTAGGATTCCACTCCAAGGGAGTCACACCAAATTGGGCGGGGACTGCGAGCCAATATATCTGAAATGTCCAAATTTCTACCCACGGTCACATACGATAACCGTAGCTGTGTTGTTCTGTTGTTATTAGAAGGCGATAAAGATGTTCTGCCCCTTTCTTTTCTTGGTATTGTAGAGACAATTTACGCTCTAACCACCATCTTAGCTAGCATTAAAGTAGGGAGGAGGGAGTGGGGCAAGTGTTCAGTGCCACTGAGTGTGCGCAGATGGACAGATGCCTTGTGGGTAATGGAGTCTTCGATTAAAGGACATTGACCAGGGAATACAGGGGCGGAAACATGGAGAATGTGGCATTTATAGTAACACGAAATACCAAAATATTCAATTCCTCAGTACTTTTGTGAGGTACTTGTACTTTACTTAAGTATTTACGTTTTATATCACTTTATACTTCAACTCCACGGCATTTCAAAGGGAAATACTGTGCTTTCTTTATTCCAATATATTTATTAAAAGCTATAATTATTAATCCATAGATTGATTTTGCATTAAAAATATATAAAATAAGATTATAAAATATGTCTAACTGTTACAAGATAAACTACAAATTATACATTATAGTTTTGCTTTTAATGACAATTATGTTCTATTTAATTTCTTAATTAAATATAACTTCCATCGTGAACTTCCTTCTGATTGAGTATTTCTTATGGAAAAAAAAGAACTGAGTTCTTCATCCACCAATGGTGTTAAATATGTACCTGTCTTTATCATGAGAAATTAAAACACCAGAGTACCTTGTTTAAATGTTTCATATTTTATTCACACAGACTTGTAATTTTGAACTCGAGCAAAGTTTAAGTCAGTGTTTTTATTATAGAACAATATAAATGATCAAATACAATTTGTATTCAAAGGTTTTAGTGTTTACTCAGCCATGATGTTACATGCAGGTTTCGAAAGAATCCAAACACACATTTTAAGGCCAAAAATGACAAAATACTGAGAAATATATTAAACAAGCCAATGCATATTAGACCTAATCTTCATACATTCCTCAAGTAATGATTCAAAATTGAAAATATTTTTAATCTATCCACATGAAGCTGGGTTTGGGCCAGTCCTGAGCCTTGACTTTGTTGGGGTCCACGGAGTCTAAGGTGAGCGTGGGGGCGATGGGGTGCGGTGACACTACAGACAGCCGTGCAGCCAGGATCCCCATCCGAACACAACTGTCTGTGTCTCTCTGCTGGAGAATCCCAGCCATTAAGGCACCTGCAAGACTGCAGACGGAGCAGGGATGAGCGTCTTTGTTGGAATGTTTAGGCATAATTTAGTGAGTAAGAGAAAGTATGACAGGGACAGGAAGAAAAAGAGGTCACGGGAAATTAAAAAGCGAGTGAAACTAAAGCAGCGAAAGTTTGCAAAGCAGCACGGGGAGGAGGAAGTAGGTCGAGTAAATTTTTGGCACCTATCTCCTGCTCCTGACACATTCACTGTCTCCTCTGCTGTCACTGTCAGCGCTGGGTAGTGCAGAGCACAAAGCTGCCTCTTCTGCAAACAGAGAAAACAAGTTCACTTTCACTGTCATAACAATAATCATCATTAAAGTTTAAAATAAGCTGCTCTTACCCTCTTCTGTTTTCTTGGCTGCAGGTTGACCGAGCCTGCATCATGCTCTCCGCACACCAACAGTCCATTAGCTCCCAGAGTCACCACCACACAGTGAAGATGCTCCAGAAGGGGGCGTGAGAGAGTCACCGCAACACACAGTACTTCGTCGAGAGAGCTCGGCAGCACTGACACCCCACAAGACAAAACCACATCCTCAGCTGCTATCACACTACTTGCATTTTTCACATGAACACTAACTGTCACAACTTCAACTCTGATTATGTGTTTGAGAAAATAGAGATATAATTCCACAACTAAACCATCAAATGCTCGTTAAGGAATAGAGTTTACCTTCAGGTGTTGGTAAACCAAGTGTTTTGTTCATGGTGCACAGCTCTGTCAGGTTTGGGGATGAATAGGACAGAGACTTCCAGGAATCTGACAGGAAAGGCTTGCGAGCCTTTTCTGAATCTGTGGGCTCATACCAAACTGTGACACACATTGATCGTATTAAATCAACAGAGCTTCAGTTCACAATCATTCCTTATCATTTACCGACCATCTCAGTGTGTTTACCATTGGTGTTGTGTTTAGAGGCAATGGAGCAAACATAATCGATGGTGGAGACGGGGATGTTTCCATCGAGACACACAAGAGTGGCTGATGACAGCTGCTTCTCAAACTGTGACACCTTTAAAAAGACATTCAAAGAGAGAATAAAGAAGTGAACTACGCAAATATTATTTCCGTTGCACCTTTCAAAACAAATGTGCGTCACTAACAAAACAAGTCATAAAACAAACTAGGGCTGTGACTGAGATTTTAAAAAAAGGTAGCTGATATAAAATGCTGTGAGTACTTGACCAATAAGGAACATTCAGCAGTCGACCTACCCCTAAGGCTCCTGTATGATTGCATCACTTGAAAAGCGGCTTTTTAAAATAACGTACCCAGAACTTACACTACTTTCCAAACACCTCCGAACTTGAAAATATACAATAGCACGCCACCCAAAGTCAGAATTCCTACTTGTAAACTGGGGCCACATCCGACGACCCAGATTTATATGAGGGAGTCTGACATCACACAACAATGGCAGCACCCATGGGAAGGGGGTAGGGTGTATTTGTCGACAACAGTATTTGTATTAGGTGAATAAATGATATGTTTGGATATGTTTCGAAGCATGAAGTCCTTTTTTTTACCTTGTGTATTTTTTTCTCCTCTGTTTCATTAATAATACAAGGAGGCTGCACTGCTGAGTGTGCAATTATGTGTACGCTTGCCAAAGAGACTTAATTTTGTTACGGTCAGTGAAGTTTTTTGTCCACTTTTGGCATTCTGCAAGTGGGAACCGAAGATGGATATTGGATGTTTCGACTAGGAAATTCTGACCTCCAACATTGTCTGAAACTGCATTAATTTAGACCCCGCTCTCTGCGATGGCACGTTCCTGAGTTCCTCCAACAGTTTCTCGTCCCTGGGGAAACGTTATGCCGTGGAAACGTGACTTATGGTTCTGAATAAGGCATTGGAACACAACCCTGGGTTAGGCATGCTAAAAAGAAATTATTTTGCTAGCAGAACTTACATATTGCTCTGTGATTTGCTGATGAATGTCCATATCTCCCAGTCCAAGACTCATCTCTCCACTCTCATCGATGACTACACAGTAGGTAGCCGTGCTTTGCTCTTCTAGCCTGGCCACACCATCTGTGTTCTGACAGAAATAAGAAAAAAAAGTCAAGAACTTTAATTTACATATTCAAATTAAGTGGATTATAATCAGTCTTAATAATAAATAACTGTTGACATACCATATGTTTACAATGGTTAAACACTGCATCACTGTGTGAATCAGCTCCAGTAGCTGAGATGAACAGAGGTCGTTGGCCTAATCGACTCATTGAGTCTTGAAAGACAGTGGAAGAAGAGGAAGTGAGTGTGAGACCATCAGATTTAAACTGCAGATTAAAACGTGTGCGTGAGAATAATCAGATAAAAACACACCGGCGATGTTCCGACCTACACCACCAAATGACTGACAGACACTTCCTGGGTTTGTCTGTCCAAACTGAAAGAGGCAAAGAGTCATTATAACGTTCATAATATGACCTTACATGATCTGGAGGAGTGTGGATAAACAGTGTTATGAATTACCTGAAGTGCTTTCGTCTTTCCTTTAGCAATAAAATCAACATTTATTCCTCCTATGACAACCTGTAAAAGAACTGCATTGTGGGTAGTGTACTGTGTCAATATTTGACTGATACATTTGGTCCATCATGTGTGTTTATACTCACAACATCTGTGTCGGAGTCTGATGACTGTTTTCCATGACGATGAGTCTTGCCCTTTGAATTTCTCTCATTCAGTTGTTTTGACAGTGCACAGGCGATCTGACTGCCAACTTTAGCATTGTTATGAATCAGAGCAATGTCTAAGAGCATGACATGTTAAGGACATTATACTTGGAATAGAAGCAACTTGCACTGTAACATTGTCTGGCCTACGAAACAACAAAGTTATTAATATTCTCAGTGCTTTTTTTTGTTTCAAAGAATTTCATATGGTCATGTTCTCTGACTCAGACTGTCGGCAGGATACTGGCCTCAAGGGACTTTCCTTTTGTCAGATCGTTGACCTTTTGAAGGATAAATGGCGTCACATCTCTTCCTGTTATACCTTTAGTTCTGCGTGAATCAAAAAAAGTGAACAGAAATTAATCAGCTAAGATCAACAGTCTATTTGATTCACACTTGTTTACAAGCCACAGAGACTATGTGTACCTTGCCTCTGTTACTGCAGTCTGAATGGCTTCCTCTATCTGCTGGCCGATGGCTGCCTGCTCCTCTGGGATGGGCACCGCTAACAGGACACCACTTTGGAGACCCAGTGACAGAGTGCTTGCTGAACGATGCAAAATAACAGATCTGCATTCATGACCTCAGTGAGTTAAAGGTCAAAGGAACTATCGATGTTGAGAATAAAAAAATGCTGATATACCAATGAGTTTTGCAGCCTCCTCTGGGTTGCAGACTTGATACGGAGATGTGAATCCGCTTTGTGGAGAGAAGAAGGCGGGGAAATTTCTCAACGCTCCATATGTGGCTACACAGACTCCCTGCGTCTCCTGATGATAAATACATAACAGTTTCCTTTAAACACAGCTGTGCCAATCATCCGTCATGGTATACGCTATAAAAAAACAACCCAGAAAACAGTAGGTGGAGGTTCCAAAAACATACTGTAAAATAACAAAAAGCAGATTTTTCATGTTATTTTACATTAGTCATGTGAATTCAGTTCAGTCTATTTTTGTAGTTTTATGGAAATCGTTGTGTATTTAAAAAATACAGGCAACATCTGTAAACTTAACGCTTTCGAGTAACGCTGTAGAGCAAATTTAGAGTTTTTTTACAGTGTGAAATGACAACATGACTCAGTAAAATGATCTCAATATTCTTACAAGGAACTCGAGGGTGCGTCCGATGTCCAGAATAGACTTCACACCAGCAGACACCACTGCAATTGGAGTCCTGCCAAGCTCCGTCAGGTCTGCACTGATGTCCAAAGCTGGAGAAAGAATCGTGGTGTTCATTTGTTAACATGATACAAATGTATTTCTCTTAACATGGCAAGATAATTACTGTCAAGACAGTTTTGGTGTTCTTATACATGGCACACTATCACCTCTCCAGGTGAGCTGGCCTTTATATGACCTCAAGATCATACAGCACTTGAGCATCTAACATTTTTTCTGGACTTGATCTGAAGGAGAATTCTTCAGGTATCATTTCCGTTCCTTTCATAAAGGATGGTCAAACACCTGATTACAGGATTGTTCAGTCTCCATGTGAAAGGGGGCCAAAACCATCCAGTCAGGGTCTGTTTTCATGGTTTGTTAAGGATGATAAGTTAGTGTCAGTATGTGTAAAAGTAAGATGCCAGTCTGCTTACTGTTCTCTCCGTCTCTGTGAACCCCTCCAATCCCCCCTGTGACAAACACAGAGATGCCAGCTCGATGTGCTGCTATCATCGTGGCTGACACTGTCGTTCCTCCAGAGAGCCCCTAGGAGAAAAACATAGAGGACAGCATTCAAATTCTGCCATGAATGACAGGGCCATCAAAGTGGACGAGATTATTTTAAGCCGTGTGTTGCGAGTGTGTTGCGGTCTCACTTTGCTAATGACATAGGGCAGATCACGACGGGACACCTTCAGGGAGTTCTTGCAGCGGGCGAGGTGGTCGAGCTCCTCTGATGACAGACCGACATGGACTTCACCGTTAATCACTCCAACCGAGGCTGGGGTGGCTCCTTCAGCCCTCACGATGGCCTCCACCTCCTTTGCAGTGCTGAGTTAAAGCATTGACTCAGTTACCAACGTTTCAAACAACTAATGAGCTGCTGCTATGAGAGTTTTTTGACACTTGAAGGTAACAAGAGGCACCTCAGGTTGTGTGGATAGGGCATGCCATGTGTGATGATAGTACTCTCCAGCGCAACCACTGGTTTGTTTTCCGCCAGTGCCTGTGATACAGATGGATGAACTCTGAAGTGGCTGTCTGAGAAAAGAGTTCACACTTCATAAATCACCATTATTATTATTAAACTGTGAGATATAATGAGCGGATGTATTTATTTACCATTTTTGCACAGTCTGCTCTGATAAGTTGTGATTCCTCGTCTCAGGATAAGTGTAGAGGCTCTCCTCAGCATCCCCATTCTTTTCAGTATACCTAGAAAATATGAAGAGTTTTTAATTTAAATGTGAAAAACTCTGTCAGTGTGCAGTGTGTTCTCTGTCACTGCAAGGCACAAGTCCAATTCAGCCATTGTGAGGATTTTCTTTGCTCCAGTTAGTTGGGACAAATTCCCATTGCCCTCCCCCCTTTTTGGGGCCACTCTTAGAAACTGAGACCCACATTCCAGAGCTGGAGTTTTCTTACTTCACTCTACTAATGTACCAAAAGCTGTTTGAAAACACTGTCTTTAATCTAATATTTCATCAATGACTCTGAGTGGATCAGAGGCACATCAACAAACAGAAACTACAACTGTAAGCCACCAGTGTAAAGAAGTTATCTACATGAACTCCTTTCTAGAAAAATAAGTGCTATGGAGTCAGAGGGAGGCCATTTACCTGTGGTAGAAATGTTGACTACTTCCTGTTAAAACTTCCTTGCTTTCAGAAGAACATAGCAAAAAGTTAAAGGAAAAGTAATTTGATTAAAGGTAATAATTAAAAGTACATTCAATCAGCTCTTTAAACAAAAACTGAAAGTTCTATAAAAAGGGTTGCTTCTTACCTTCCCCAGTGCAACACAATTGCTTGAAACTTTGCCCAGAGGGCTGAACTTTGACCCACACACTGTTTGCACAGCCCAAAATAATCAACCGCAGAACTCTGGTGTCTACAATGCTCCTGAGTTATCTCCTGAGTGAAAGCAGGTGAAATTTAACATCAATGCAACATGCAAAAATACTACAGAACAGATAGGAAGGCAAGCAGATACAAAATACCAAATCTAAACCATCAAAGAAAGAAAGAAAGAAATCAGGAATGTGTCTTCATACTTCCCTTTGTTTTAATTCACATTGAAATGTGGTACAGATCCATCCACAGTAAGTACATCTACCAGGCCAGACTATCATCATCCACGATTCAAACTACTCTGCACCAGCAGACGATACAGGACAACCACCACAGGACTGAAACATGTTCTTCCCTGCTAATTACTTATCACTCTGAGTACAACCTAACTGTTAGATCTTTACTGATCTTCTTTAAAATTTTGTCGTTCTTTTTATAATTTAAAACAATATATCAATGTGGCTGCATGTTCTCAGCAATATGAGGGTTCTCCTCAACTTTGATGCACATTTGAAACTTTTCAGCCATGTTAGGTCCTGTTTTGCCTCCAGTGAAATCACTTCCTTGTGTCTTTAACTGCCTGAGCATCACTTGGGTTGAGTCAGGTACACAATGTGTGGCGAGGTTTGTGGTTGTTTTTGCATTGTCACAGATCTCAGCTGACGTCTCCTTAGCCTCCAACTCTGAGCTTTCCAGTAGTTCATCTTCAAACCACTGTGGATGCTCCTGCTGGTACGCATGAAAAGCCTCTATGGCGTCCCACAGGGCTCGACCTGAGGGACAGTGGTAGTAGTCGTCTCCTGAAAGCCCTTCGATGTGATTCACTCTGCCTGGCTCGTGCTTTTCAGTGTCCAATATCCTGAAAAAGAGCTCCTCAAACTGTTTCATCAGCTTGTATCGCACTGTGATGTTGAAAGGTGAGGGAACATCTTCTTCAGAAGAAACATCATCAAAGTAAGCCACTATGTACTTTTCAAACGATGCAGATCGGATAAAATGAGGGACCATGAGGCTGAGAGCCGGACTGAGCATGTCACCTACGGGTGAGCGAACATCCTCTCTCAGAAAAACCCGTCTGTCACCACACATGGCTCTCCATTTGGCTTGTACTCCTCGAGAGCACAGGATAAGTATCTTATCTGAAGAGCTTTCTATTTGTTCTCTGTGCCAGTCCAACCACTGGATGCTTCCCAACATTCCTAGTCTTCTAGAATCCAGCAGATCCAGGACCACTTCAGTGCCACATTTGGTTGCCAGGAAGGCACAGAGCTTGAGAACAATGTTTTTGTATAAAGGGTGGTCGAGTGAGTAGATGATGAGGACTCTTCTTCTCTCTTGGATTTGAAAACCTCCTGTATGTTCTTCGTCAGCAGATAAGGACATTTCTACAGGATCTGAGGGAAGTGTGAAATTCATCGTTTAACTATCAATACCAAGCTCTGTTTTCTGTCAAACACAGTGTTTTTATAAGAAGGCAAACCTTTATGAGATGCTCTCCACAGTAAATAAACAAGAAAACTTCCAATGAGAAGCAAGCCCACAGTCGCTTTTACAATTAAAGTCCGTGGTGGATAATCTAAGACGAAAAACATAAAAGAAAAGATATGATTAGCGAAAAACCTTGACAGATCCAAAAAGTGAATTCAAATACCGGGGTTGCAAAATAAGGGGGCGATATAACTAATGGGGCAGGAAAAAATAAAAAGATAATATTACATACAATCACATTTTTGGGGGTATTTTCTCAAATATTTCCAACTTGGGTCTTAAAACAGACATATTATGTTGATTTTCAGGTTCATAATTTTATTGGGTTACTACTATAACATCAGTTTTCTCATACTGTCCAGTGCTGCAGCACCGCTGTCTGAATCTCTCTGTTTTAGCTCCTGTCTCTTTAAGGTCCCGACACAAGCACTGCTAACAAACACAGAGCAGCTCTGCTAAATAAACTTTTATGAGCTCTGCAGTAATTATGCAAATGTTCGACATGGTGACTAAGTGTGATGTCATGAAGTCATGTAATTACAGGCGAGACTACTGACGAGGCATTTCAGTGTTTTCTGTGGGAGAGAAGAGCTTCTGTTGGTGCAGACTTTGAACTTTTTGAACTTTTAAGACCTTTGACATGCACAGGAACTTGAAGGAAAGGAAAAAAACAGCATAATATGTCTGCTTTAAACATTTTTTCAAATAATATTTTTAAGTCTAGAGGTCAAAACTGACACCTACAACAATGAGTGAACAGTTAAACACTGCTCAAAGTGATTACAAGCCAAAAAGATCAGGAAACACCAATCATATATGCTGTTCATAAGTCAAAAATCACACTTACACTGACAGTAATCGATAATTTTCTCGGGGCGCCAACAGTCATTCTTGCATCGAATAAAAAATGGCTGAATCTTAAGAACAAGCAGAGTGAGGTGACATTATATAAGGACAAATAAGATTTCTTTATCAACTGCTATGGGTGGGACATTAAATTAAAACTGAACTCACCATTATCAACAGTTCACATTGGGAGAGCTGCTTCAAACCAAACTCAAATGTCACATTCAGCGATGTTCTGTTTTCCTATTTGTTAATGAGAAAATGTGTTCTGACATCAGGTGTGCTACAGTACTGCAGCATTTCTTGCAAAAGAAGCAGTAAGTCATTTGATGACAGTCTTAACAACAAATTTAATATAATTACCTTTGAGACATTCTTTGAGCAATGGAAACCAGGGCTCTGGATGGACACTTGGTATCTCTCTGAATACTGGGATGCTTGAAAACTCACAACAATGGATAACTTGTTATGTTCCCTATCAGACACAACAGCAGTCATGTTATGATCCCACAGACTTCCTGAAATAACAAGACATGCAGAGTAAAATGCTTGCATGATCCTGAATCTCTGACATTAAAAGTCCATTAAAACTTGTGAGATGCTAAGAATGTAAAATGTACCATTTTGCAGACACATTACAGACCTGTTGACTCTCGGGTCATCACATCCTGGTCATGACAGTAAATATGCTGATTAGAATGTTATTAGACAGATGCAAAAACTGATTTTTATATATTCAAAATGTCATAAATGTGAAAGAAAAGTGATGGTGTTGGTAACTGAACAATACATGTTAAACTGACCCTTGTTGAGACTGTTAGTTTTACACACATTACTTCTTGAGAAGGTGAGATTCAGGAGCACAGATCTTTTCACACTGACTTATATCTCCTCCAAAGAGGTTATGTTTTCACCTGTGTCCATTTGTTGGTTTGTCAGCAGGATAGCACAAGAACTACTGAAGTGATTTCCATTAAACTTGGACGGGGGATGTGTCTCGGCCCAGAATAGACCCCATTAACTTCTGTTGCGGATCCAGGAATATTTCCTCACTTTCTTTAACATTGCGAGACAGAGTGTTTTTTTGACATTTTTGTTAATTTTTCAGGGAATAATGTATGGATTTAGATGAAAAAGGTAAGGTGTTTGAGTACAATCTGATGCACATCCTAGATCTGGTGATCTTAAATTATGCTTGAGCAGTTATGGGTGGTTTGAAATTTAAGGTGATACAGGGTTATCAAGCTTGATATTGGATTAGGCTTGATTAAATTAAAAGGGATTGCTGGGCTTTGGCAGAGGTACTGTATGCAAAAAACTAGGAATTTATCGATAATCTGACTAACTGATTATCAGATTCGATATCCAGCATTTTTGTAATTATCAGAATCTTTGTTTTTTGATTGTTTTTTTCTGATAGCTGATAAATTAAGTTAAAAATGCACCACTTTGGCTCTGATGTACCGACCTCTCTGCCTCTAGTCACCACTCTCTTGTCTCACTCAATATCTTGGCCAAAACACAATACTATCTGATTGCACTTGAAAAAATAATTTCCTGAAACACTGACTTTATCTTTTTCAATTACATAAACTACACATAGGATTTCAATTACATATTTTCTAGTTTATGTAAAGAACATTTCAAGTATTATACATAAAAGTAATCCATTACATATGGACTACTTTTATGTATAATATTTGAAAAATTGCATTAACTTTATTAAAGATGATGAAATTATTTTTCTGAGTGGACATGTCAGGAGTAATGGCCTATGAACAGTGAATATTATGGATCTGCAAAGTAATCCTGTGTAATTATCAAATAAATGCAGTGGATTAAAAAGAACAATATTTGCTTCAAAGTGGAATGTTAGCAGGAAATGTAAATCCTCAAGTAAAGTACAAGTACCTCAAAACTGTACTTCGGTACAGTGCTTGAGTAAATGTACTTAGTTACATTCCATCAATCATTATTCTAAATTTGACACTAAGATTTTCATTCTCTGTTCCCAACACTGGTTATTAGTGTCCTTGATTACTAATAATCTGTATTGGCCCTGAAAAAACTTACTATATTTACTACAATAGTATAATATAATAGTAAGAACACAATGTAGTTATACCTGAACTCAAGAGCAGCATATAATCAATATAAGCTTGTGTATACAGCAAACTTATATAATTCATATAACTTGAATGTTTTCCTGGGTTTTAAAAATGCTGAAATGTAACTCACCTGGGATGGTAATTTGCTTCCTGATCCTGTAATCTATGATCTCTGGTTTAGGCCAATTAAAAACTGTCACATTATATGTGTGCCCAGGCTCTACCACAACTCCAACCAGGGAAAATTGCCACTAATATAGAAAAACAAATCGTAGGTGTTTTATCTGAAACATCTGTATTCGCTTGTCACGGTTACAGCAAAAGTTAAATGAATAAATATGATGCGGTCTTACCCTCTGTCTTTTTGGATTCTGCTGTCGGCTGATTTTATAGGAATACCGCACACACATATGTTGATTTGTACTTTCATCCAGGATATTTATCTCTGATCCACGAAGTTTAAGTATACTTGCTGTGAACACATGAGAGAGTGTATTTGATACGAGTTCTTCCACTTATTTTCTGTTCACCTTTGATGAAAGATTAACAACTTGTATTCGACGCATTCAAAAATGTGAGATACTGCACTTTTAAAAGCAGATTTCAGTATTACTCACCATCTGCCTTTAGTTTCCACGTCACACTCATAACCGAAATAGGATCATCACGTTCGTCAGTCCAGACTCCCACCTGCTCATGATCCCATTCTGGGTCATTAGGAGCACGATTACTTTGTACGACCGTGAGACTCTCTGAGCAGTTATCTGACATTAAGGAACAGTGTTTATATTTTACTAATGTTGATATATTTAACCTACTCATATGTGTGGTCAGATTAATCCCATAAATATCAAATCAAAAGAATATTTCCTTGCACGATTTACTCCACCATACTAAGAAATAACACCAAATCTCTTTAAACTTTGAAATGAAAACAATAAAATGCAAAAACATTGACAAAATATTACCACCCTCAACATACTGGTCAAACTTATTCTACCGATTTAACAAATTAGATACTTACTAATTTTACAGTTGTCAAGACCCTGGAAAAAACACAAGATACGAGTGACTTGATGATTTTTGACTATACATTCACCCCATTTTACTTTCATAAGATTTCTTGTATTTATTTTTATGATAGATTGAATCCTCACCTCTTGATTGCAGTCCAGACGCTTGTCCAGAGTCCTCAGAGACGATGAAACTGCAATCAAATAAAAACAGAAAAAAGGAACATAGAGCATTCTGGTGTGGCAGGTGGAAAAGCTTAAAAAAATAGAACAATAATAAACTTCAATTGGAAAGTTGGTGCAATAGCTTGTTGAACAAATACGGAGAAGACTCAGTGTGATCTGATCTCAACCCGTCTGATTGGTTTTCGTTTTTATCAGGTGCTGGAATCTGAAAACAGGAAGGATGCTCTCGTCAAATGTGGCTGGTAGTTTCCTTTCTAACGCAGAACGCTGCATGTGAGGATTTCCACAGAATGACACGAGAAACAGAAATGTGTTTTCCATATTTGTGTGTATTTACCGTGGAACTGCAAACCAGTGTGTCAAAATATCAAACGGTCACTAGGGGGCAGCAGTGGCTGAATTTACGGGTAAAATGTCCTGTTCTAACAGCTTAAGTTGCACTAAGGTGGATGGAGACAGGTTTACTGTTAAATGCTGTCCAAGACATTTTGTGACATTAGGACAAATTGTTAAGTCGTTGAACAAAAAATATAAGCTTTAACTATTTTGGGGGTCATTCTTGGCTTTATTATATACAGTAAGAAACAGCAGAAAGCTGACAGGCAATTAGGGGCAGTGATGGGCAAATTACTTTGAAAAAGTAACTAATTACAATTACAAATTACTTCTTAAAAAAGTAATTGAGTTAGTAACTCAATTACTCTATTATAAAAGTAACTAATTACTAGGAAAAGTAATTTTTGCGTTACTAAAACAAAGTAATATGTCAAAGAATTCGGCTTTTTAGAAGCATGTTTCACACGCCAGTTTCATAGAGTAGAGTGTTTATATTTCCACTTGCTAAACGCCGACTTTCCCACTTTATCCTCCTCTTCTGTACTCGCCATTTCTTCTCTGTCTATCACTTTGGTTTTACCGGTCGAAAGTTGTGTGTGTGCGCCGCACAGAAGCTACGTCGGTTTGTGTGTAAAATAAACTCCTACAAGGATTCGTCAATGATGGCACGCAGCTATACATCGTCAAGTCAGTTACTTCCTTGTTCCATATCCGCAAAACATGACCTGTCTTATCCTTGGTTTTTATCGAAACCGTGTTGTACTAGTGTGCTCTCTACTCTGCAGCCCGCTTATGAAGTGAGGAGGAGGAAAGGAAGAAAAGAAAAAACAATAGCCTAGAACTCATGCTGGCTGCAGGCTTTTTTTTTTTTACCATGATCGCGCTGGGGCCCCGATTTTAGTAACGGCAACACAAGTCATGTTAGTAACGGAAACGGCGTTAGTAACGCAGGATAAAGTAATTAATTAGATTACAAATTACAGAGGAATGTAACGGCGTTACGTAATCGCGTTTATTCTAACGGCGTTAGTCTCAACACTGATTAGGGGAGAGAGAAACATGCTACAAAGGTCTTTTATCAGTGTCTTAAAGGACAAGTTCACCCAAAAAATAGAAAAAAAATTCAGTCACTATCTACCCTCATGCAGATGGCAAGTCAGGTGAAGTTTTATCATCCACAAAACATTTCTGGAGCTTCAAAGCAAAACAGCAAACTAAGATTGCAAAACAGTGCATCATTCTCCCAAACAACTGAAGTAGATGGGGCCATTTTAAAATTAAATATATATATATATATATATACATATATATATATATACACATAAAATGGCTCCAAACAGCTGCTGGGAGAATATTTACACATTTCTTAACTGAAATCTTCACTGTAGCTGCTAAGATAAAAGTGAGTTTTAAAACATGTCCCCATCTACTTCAGTTGTTCAGAAGAATGCTGCCCACCTGTTTTTCTGTGAAGCTTCAGAAATATTTCAAGGACTACCAAACTTATCTTTTAAACCACTAGAGGCCACTAGGACACAAGACATCCAGCCTGACCTCACATTACACCCAGACAGCATCACCTAAATATGCAGATAAGTGAACATCTCAGCTAAGAGGATCAACACATGAAGACCAGGATTAGGAGCAATAAACCTTCAACTATTCACTGATTGGTGACCAGGGATTATTTTCTATAGGACAAAAATGTTGCCGTGGCTGTGTTTTAATTCCTGTCACTTTGTCTCAGTCTAACTGTGCCTCTTACTGGACACTGAGCCCAACTGTATCACTTTACATAACACTAAGACAGACAGACAGACAGACAGAAAGACAGACAGACATGTGCCACTAAAAGCTGACCAGAATAGACTGTAGAGGTTGGATTTGATCTCTCCTCTGTGTGAGAGTGGAGTCACGGCATATTATGAATCAGAAGCCATGGTCACTTCGATCCAAATATAAAAATACTCTAGGATAGGATATAACATTTATGGCATCTAAAATTTGAAATCCTCCTTTAAAACGTCTCTTCTAATTATCCACAACTGGTATATAAAGTTGATAAATGCTTCAAAATGCTCGTATGTTTTAGTCTGTAATGTTTTCTTTTCCTAGTTCCCCTTTCATTTATGTTGTATGCTCTTATTTGCACTCTGAAGTTGTTTTTTCTGCCTTTTAATACAATATCAACCTGGCCAGGGACTACAAATAAAAGATAAGCCTTTTGCCTCAATCAGACAGATTTATTTCATGCTGATATTATTTAGTATCAGTTGTCCCTCATGAATAAATGACTATAATAAAATACAGTATTCATCTTGCATAGGCAATCTAACAATTCTTATGCTACCAGAAAGGAGTTTTACATTGTAGGAAGTTTGGGTTTATATACCTGTGACACTCACCCGTGACCTTTCGGTGATGTATATTGTTGGCCACTGTTTTAATAATCCTTGTGTATTTCATAATAATAATAATAAATACGTTTTTTAATGTCTATAGCCTCATATTTGTGTTAGTCCTAATAAGTGTTGTAACAATAACTTCACCATAATAGCTTTAAAAATATCAAGTATGGTAACGAACATGGTATCAAATGATACCATGTCTGATATGGGGACAATAGACACATTATTGAGGGAGCAGGATTTTAGATTTACATTAAATGTGAATATATCAAGTGTTGTGTACTGTGTACTAAACGAGACAGCATCTAAGTAAATTTACTCCTGACCACAATTAGACGAATGGGAGGAGCGGGTAAGTGGGCACTGCAGCGGTGTGCGTGCCAACTCGCTGTTGGAAACAAAGAGAGCGAGAAAGTGCAGCTGGCGGTGTATCGATACAGTGGGAAATGAGTATTGAAACTGTTTCAAATATTCTGAATTCATATGTATTGTTATTTTTGACAACATTAGCGCTAATTAGCAAAGGTTAGCATGCTAAAACAGCAAACTAAGATGGCAAACATGGAAAATGTTCCACCTTCTTCACAGCACGAGCCTGCTAATTTTAGCATTTAGCCCAAAGAATCATCACTATTACAGCCTCACATGGTACATGTGTCTGAAACAGTTATGTCAAAAGACTTTGAAATTGGAGCTCAAATTAACAAACTTCACACTATCAATTTTTTAAAACTGACATTAAAAGGCACCTTTAAAACAACTGGTCTTTGAGGTCAGCCTTTGCCAGTACACCCCATGACACAAGTTTAAAAAGCAAACACTCTCAGGGCACCTGATATCTACAGAGAAGATAACTCAGCTGTCACTTAGGTGAGGGACGTGTGAAGTGTGCTCTTACGCAACACAATCACATGAAACAAATGGGTCACGGGTTGAGGGCAAATCAAAGAGGGTTGTGATGCAGGAATTGTCAGGTGGACGGGGGGTCTATTTTAGTGAGCCATTCAGATGAGACTTTGAATACATAAATCTTTCACTTATAACCAGAAAGTGCTTTTTCTTTTCCTGACTCACCGTTGTTGCTGTCCTCTCTGATTTCCTCTCATCTTCAAGGTAAGATTCATATCAAATAATCAACCTATGCTATTTATTACAAGAAAATAAAAGTCAGTCAGATTTATTGTAGACATTAACAAGAGCTCTTTGACCTGACATTGAGAGATTATGACTTCTTCACTTGTTGTGACCAGATATCTAAGTACCTGTCGCTATAGCCACATGTTTGTTCTGGTCAAGTCAAGTCCGACTTTAATGTAGGAAGTAGTGAAGACTGCATATCAGCATGCCCCTGACACGGCTGGTATTTATGTGAGGGAATGGTTGCTATGTCGCTACTTTTGTCAAGGTCTGAAAACAACTTCTTGAATGTGGCTCTCGGGGTTTGACTTCTACGGCTTCTTGATGATCTTCTGATCCTTTAAGTGAGGAAATGTAACCCGAGGCTTAAACTGCATGCCAAGGTATTGGCGGCTGGAATCAGCACGCTTGACCCATCATTGTGGCTGAAAAGCTGGTGTGATAAGTGATGATGGCTCGCTCGTATGAACTGGCAACCTCCTGGGTGGAGGGGCAAGGCTGCAGGCTTCCGAAAATTGTCTGCTGCTTTGCTTGTTTGCCTTGACTTTCGCACCCTGTCAGGCTGGCTTAATTCAAATTGGATATATTACTGTGTCAGAGGTGCAATCAAAAATAGGAAATAATGACAATGTAAAGCCAATTCTACAGAGAGATGGTTGGAGAAACTGAAAGAAAGAGACAGAGGAAGAGTATAAATTATTTTCACTTTAGTTGTAACCTAAAACTTTATGCTGGGATCATTCTGTATTTACAACCTAGAAAAATAGATAATGAGCTGTGTCGTGGGTCCTTAAGAATTGGGAATGAGAACTGTTTTTTTAAATATTACTCTCACAGTCTGTACAGGTTTGGTGTCGTTCCTCTCTTGGCGGCCAAACCTTTCTGCTGCTTGGCTTTCTCTGGCATCATCAAGGCCACAGCTGCTGGACACAGCAAAGCATGGGGGCAATGTGGCCAAATATAGTCATGCAACAGGCACTTTATAACAATAGGAAGGATTATCTGGTCCTGCAAGAATACTGCAAGCCCCATGTGGATAATTAGACTAAATAAACTGTTAACTAGTTAGATTTATCAAACATTAAAACTGTAGAAAATACTATTGAGATAACAATTATTTATACTCGGTCTAGTCTGTTAAACTATGTGTGAAAAATACATGCAATGCTGTTGAAATGAGTAAAAAGTGCTTCTGCTTCACAGGTTCTGTAAGCTGCAGACATGTCTGAGGGGTGAGTATCAGCCTCTAAAGATACATAATTATGTACACTTTTTGTATGTTATATAATAAAAAATATATCTTTTGTCTTCTTTCTTGTCACATGTTGATGAAGACCAGTGAGTCCAAATTATTTCTGTCACAAGCATTAATTAATCACCAGTACTGATTCAGAATTCTGCATTTTATTCTTTAAAAAGACAATTGAAAACCTATATTAATGACAGCATTTGATGTATTCCTTTCTTTCTGACAGAGAAAACCAAAATATTCAGCAACACGCCGGCTGCTTTTGAAGGTAGGTCTTGCAGACCTTTAGGCGCTATGTGAACAGTATTTAACAGTGTGCCATATGATCTTAGGGCTGCTCAAGTTTTTATCCAGGCTTATTAACACCTTCCTATCTTACAGTCCAAGCTGCTGAAGAAGGCAGCTTCAATGCTGGTGGCTGAAAGTGAAGAAAAGAAACACGAGAAGGAAAGAGTTGTGAATGAGTCCTACCCTCCGCTGAAGCTCTCAGGTCTGTCAGTCCAGGAGCTCCAGGTACTGATAATGCAAATCATGCCAATTTAGTCATTATTATTTCACATCATCTTGACATACTTCTGCTTCTTTACAGGACCTCTGCAAAGACCTGCATCGTAAAATTGATGTTGTAGATGAAGCGCGTTATGATATGGAGATGAAAGTATCCAAAAATGAAAAAGAGGTACAGTAAAACTGAACCAGGAGGTCACAAATAACATGTCATACGTTTACTGACTATTTACTGACAATCTGCTATTGCTGTTGTTTTTTGTTGCCTAAACCTAACCAAGTATTTTTGTTGCTTAAACCTAACCAAGTATTTTTGTAGCCTTCACCTGACCAAGTATTTATGTTGCCTAAACCCAGTAACATATTGTGTTGCCTAAACCTAACCAAGTATTTGTGTTGCTTAAACCTAACCAAGTATTTTGTTGCCTGAACTTAACCAAGTATTTCCGTTGCCTAGACCTCACTAAGTATTTTTGTTGCCTAAAACTAACCAAGTATTTTGTTGCCTAAACCTAACAACCTATCAGGATGTTGTGTGTTTTATTTAACTTTTCTTAAACTGTCATGTTTTTTGCACAGATCCAGACACTTAATCAGAAGATCGTTGAGTTGAAGGGCGTGAAGCGGCCCAACTTAAAGAGGGTGAAGAAAACTACAGATGACATGCTGGGTGCATGCACCGACAATTCAAAACTCATGAAGGCTGATTTCAAGGCCAACCTCAAGACAGTGAAGAAGGAGGATGAAAAGGTAAAGTTGGTGGCTGAGACAAAATCATCCGCAAAAATAAGGAACTGTGTGTAAAATAAATTATAATCTATCTCTATCTTTGCAGAGGGAAGAAGTGACTGACTGGCGTAAGAACGTGGAGGCCATGTCTGGTATGGAGGGCAGGAAGAAGCTGTTTGATGCTGGACAGTAAAAACTTGTCTTTCCTAAAGTGAACCCTATGTTTGCAATGTTCAAGTTTTTATTTATTAAATCCCTTTATTTCAAAATCAAATTCAAGAGGGTTTCCATTACAGGATAAAATAATACTGATTTTGTAAAGAATAATGTCCATATGCACTTGTAAAGGATTAAATGAATGAACTTTTTTGGATTATGTTGTGTTAAAATAGCTTTAATGTTGCGTTAATGTAAACTTGTATGTAAAAACATACCACTGTATGCCATGACTGTATTAATATACATTGTATGGTATACAGTACCCTTTGCATATTGAAGTTGTGCTGAAGAAAAAGCTGATTAGCTTCATGAGTTTGTCTTTAAAGTGCAGTATTTGTATTATACAGTTGATGGCGCTGTCTCACTGTCTGTAATACATGTGATGCTGATTAAACTATAAAAACATGTCTGCCTGGTTTCTTTGGTTTGTTCAGATTTCCAGATTTACTTCATATTCATCTTATTTAATTTATCAATTATACATCAAGATAGATGTTAATAATTGGGGTCAAGGCGGTCCAACAATCCTGTACTCTCAGTGTCAATGGGAGTATAGTTGTAAACCTTGTGTTGGGGGATGTAGAAGTGATATACAGTACACTGACAATCAGGACACAGGAGGCTATTTTAGTTGACCACTCAGAGAAGGCAATAGGAGCCATAAAATTTGACTTGAGTTTTCTTCTGGTCATTTAAAGACAGTCACTGCTCAACTCAACAGGTTTTCTGCAGAGGTTTAAAAAAAGGTATGTAGATTTTCCTGATGATAGCGTTACTTACAAAAATTTTAAGACAATTATAGAATTTCAACTGTTGGATTAATGGGGAATAACTAAAAGACCAACTCAAACTCATCAGACAACTTTTATCGATTAATTGAATGAAATTAGCACGTTAGGGATTTAAGGTAGCAACAAAACAATTCCTTTTGACAATCACGAGGATGATACACTTTCCATATATGTATCTTTTTTGACAAAAACTATTTCTTGAAAATGGATCGACACCAACTGGGATTAAAATAGGAATATGACTCAGACTATCTGCAGCACTCAAGCGTGAAGTGTTGCTAATTTAAAGGCTTAATGTTGGTATGTTACCATACGAGGTCTGGATGACTGTTACTGGGCTCAACAAGAGGGGAATAAACAGCTTGCACAGTAGCAGAAAAATACACGGATTCAGAAAGTGATTAAATATTAGTTCATTTAAAAAAAGCTGGGAGTATTTATAGTGCTGCATGTGTGCAATGAGTACTGTTTTTGTATGATGCATTTCTTTGACTTTGGTATGACTTATTTCATTTTTACAGATAAAAGCCAGCCATGTCTGAGGCGTAAGTTATGATTTTTTTATTTTATTATGTAAATCAGTATTTGTAAAACAGAGTAATTATTTAGATCTTTATCATTTTGATACTAACTTTTATCCGATTTCTTATTCTTTTCCACATCATAATGTCCACCACAGACCGGTAAGTTATTCATATATCTAGTGCAGCTTATCTAAAGACAATCTTCATTTAGATACATTATGTTTTTATATTATACATAAACATTTTGTCTACTGCTTTTTTTGCAGAGAAAATCTAAGATCTCTGCGTCACGCAGACTGGCACTGAAGGTATTGTCTTCTCTGTTAAATCAAATTTTGTGTCATTCTCATGAGATCCACAGGTTTACAGAATAAGATGTGATCCGTGCCAAATTAACAGGTTAATCACTCTAGCATTTCATTTTATTTAGACGAAGATGCTGAAAATGGCAGCTATGATGTTGGAGAAAGACAAAGAGGAAAAGAAGCAGGAGAGAGAAGCTACGTTGAGTGAGAGACTCCCTCCACTTCAGCTGTCTGGTTTGTCCCTGCAGGATCTTCAGGTATGTGCAGGTCACTGCATGAGCCGCCAATCATACTACAATCATCCCTCTGATCTGATATAGATGCCGGTCATGCAGCATGTTCGTATGCAGTAGGTACATTAGAGGACAGATATCTCGATGTCTATATATGTTGGGAATTTGGCTGACACAGCAACCTTCAAATCATTCATTACACATAACACACATACATATTAACACATTTACACATACATTGTTTCACATATTAAATGCTTAATAATTGACCAGTAATAATTTGCGAAACTACCCACACTGTAGTTTTTTTTATAAATGTATTTATTAGTTTTTTGTTTGCAAATTACAGACACACTGTAGTTATAAAAAACATAAATACAGCTGAGTTTGAGATGCATAACTGTGCAGCAAGCCAAAGGACTGCAGATTTTTCTCATTACTTTGTTAAATAAATATGATTCTCTATCTGTCCTCAGGTTCTGTGCAAAGATCTGCACCATAAGATCGATGTGGTGGATGAAGATCGCTATGACATTGAGGCCAAAGTGTCCAAAAATAACAAGGAGGTCAATATTTATTCACATTAATTTGATCTATGTGTGGATTCAACGATCAAGAATGAATCTTATTAAATGATATCTATTGTTATTTAAGAGCTGACAGTTTAGTAGCTGACGTTTTAATTATATTTTTTGCCTTGCACAACTGCGTACTTCTTACTGACATATTTAATTGTTTCCTGCAGATTGAAAATCTGTCTCAGAAGATCTTTGATCTTAAGGGCAAGATGAAGCGACCTGCTCTCAAGAGGGTGAAGATCTCAGCTGACGCAATGTTGGGAGCTCTGCTGGGCACCAAAGTCAAAGAGTCTGTGGACTTCAAGGCCAACCTCAAGACAGTGAAGAAGGAGGAGGAGAAGGTAAGTGTGGCTGGGTTGACTCCTTGGTTCTAAACTCAGATTAGGTTTGCATTCTGGCTCGCTGCTGATGTTTTTGTGGGGTTATCTTGTGAAAGAACAGTATCACTAAGAACAATTTTCTTCCTCAGAAAGAGGAGGTGACTGACTGGCGTAAGAACGTGGAGGCCATGTCTGGCATGGAGGGCAGGAAGAAGCTGTTTAATGCCGGACAGTAGACTCCACATTTATGGACAATATGAATGCTGTTTTAAAGTGGACAAGGATAGAGAGGAAAATTAAGTTAATGTCACAATAGTAAGTTGACAGTGTACGTATGAGGGTGAGAGTGTGTACAGACTTCTGCAATATGCTAAAATCTTTTATCTTCTATCTTGATTCAAAGGAAAATGCATATATATTGCATATAAATGAGTTAAACTCTGTTACTGTTTCATGGTGTCGGCATTTAAAAAAATAACATTTTAATTGTCTACACTTTCATATAAAGCATATAGTGCAATTTGCTCTACTTGATATTGAATAACATGGTAAAGCCTGCTTTTTGTCATGATAATAAATCCTTCTGATCAACACAGAGAACTGATGCTTTACTACTTTATTATCCAAGTTGCTTCATGTTACAGATTGGGACACAACATCTGCCAGATGGCAGTGATGATATGAGGACTTGGCAGCTGAGAACAAAGTAGTTAAATCATCTTTGTAAATCAAAGCAGACGTAACATTCACATTAACATCTATGAACATCCAAAAATAAAAGAGGTTGCAGGTTCAGGGCTGCAGTAAACCTTCAGTAAAGCAACAAGGGAGCAGCCAGAGCACAAAGTGCCAGTCAACATTCCTACTACTGCTGAAGTAGTAAAAAGTGAAGTAATAATTAGAACTGAAACAGTTAGTCGACCAACTGGGATTTTTATTTTCTTTTTTACTGTTTTTTAATATTTTCTCAAGCAAATGGTTACAATCAATTGAACCAGCAAATAATCAGCAATGAAAAAAAAAAGCTCATAACTTGCTGCCCGAGCCTTAATAATAAACTTCACCCAGTGGCGGTTGTGGTTCAGGAGGTAGAGTCGTCCAATAATCGGAGTTAAGGTGATTCAAAGTCAGGCTCCGGCTGCACGTCATAGTGTGCTTGAGCAAGATACTGAACCCCAAATTGCTCCCAGTGACTTTTCCATTGGTATGTGACTGGTTGAGCATGTAAACATCTTGGAGCACTTTGGTTAGGAAGCGCTGGCACCTTGCAAGGCAGTTTCTGCCATTCACACACATCATGTGCATGTGAATGAGGCCAGTGCTGTTAAGTGCTTTGAGTGGCTGTAGTGCAACATTATGTTCAAGTTGACTTATCATCCATTTGACGCTACTTGTAACAATAATACACAACAATGATGATGCACAAATCATACAGTATTTTGGTGGGGAAAAGATAAAAGTCAGTTAAATAGTCAAAGCAAGTATCACTTAGGATAACATAAGGCACTGTGTGGCTCTTGTGGAGATTTGTTAAGTGTGAAAAAATGACCCTTGATGATATCATAGTGTCTTTAGGGTTATCTCGGTTTGGCTGTGGCAGCAACATACCTCGAACCAAAAGTCTGTGTTACCTGTGTTACCTTGCAGTATAACAAATAAATGCTGTTAGCTGCATTATGGAGGATCCATTTTTCTCTAAGCTTTTCCCATGACTAACAGGATATCTCAGCCTCTTCTGCATCAGTTTTGACATTTTTTTCTGATCTGTCGCTGAGTATCCCACCTTCATGGAAGTGCAAAATTAAAATCGCTTGAAATCCTTTAAAGCAACCACAAGACGCAATCTGAAAACGGTATTTGACCTCAGGGAATTTTCTTGTACTATTCTTGTTTAATCGTTCGCCTACCTATCCTTACATGAGGGCATGAGTCGCAACCCTTTGATGAGCTGAACATTTGACTCCCTGTCAGAACAATGACGCAGATTGAACTCAGGCTGGCTCAGTTTACAAACCATCAAGCCCCTGAACAGCACCTGTCCTTGTTCCTCTGCCCCCCTAAATAAAATCTGACCAACTTTTGGCTTTGTTCTTACCTCCAAGGTGGTCCTACAATGTGTTATCAGGACATAATAGCCTGTCATCACACACATGCGAACGAATAGTGATGTATATAGTAAGGTCGATGGAAGATGTACACTGAGCATTACACTAGTCAAAGTATTTGCGATGACAGGGTCTATTTGAAATGATAGAAGGAGACAGCAATAGGATAGAGCTTACCTCCAGTCTTGGCATGACAATAACTACACTGCTGGTATATGAATTTGTTTTATTAACTTTTTGGTTTTAATCATTATTTTGTTTCTTAAAATTTGGGTGAACCACAGATGATGTGGCCACAAAAACGGCAGATATGGGACCTCTTCAGTCTCAGTTGGTGACACTATTAGATGCCTATAGATGGACATCTTGAGATGGCCCAGATTCACACTTGGACTGAGCTGTTTGTTCTAAAAATAAAGGTGCAGAACAAGTAAATACAAACACTCAAGGCTTTTTTTCCCCCCTTCTGTTTGAGTCCTTGACAACTTGATCCACACCCTGACGAGTTGACCGTGTTCAAATGTGAATATATGACACTGACCTGGCATTATGTGGTCACCTCTTTAAATGTTCACTGTCACTTCTAACAACAGGTGTTGTCAAAACCACGCAAGATACCCAAATTAAGTTTTATTACCGCCTTTCCTGTCTGAATATTGTGGCGATGCTATGTGCAACAGTAAATGTCACTGCTGGTGGACAAACGGTAGCAGTAGCACAGAGTGGTGTCTATTTTAGTGAGCCATTCACATTTGGAACAGACGCTATAAATCTGATTGATTATTCTGCATCGTCACTTAGAAAGTCTCCCTCCCTCACACACTTTCCTTCGGTTTTGAGGTGCGACTCAAGGTGCTGTTCAGCTTCAATAAGGTACAGAGCTGCTAATATTCTGGTACTTGTGGATTGGACTAAATTTGTTGTGGCATGTCGAGCTGAATTCTGTGAACTTGTCAGCATGCTGTGAGTTTAAAACATACTAATACTAACATGTAGAGAGTCTGTAAAATATCTTATTCAGGTAAGTGTCTAGTCTTTACTTCAATGTTTCATTTGGATAATGTTGATTAAGACTAACAGCAAGCTGAACATCTTACATGCCTGTGGATTATCTGGCCATTCACCTTTCTTGTCACCTATGCAGAGACTCTTGTCAGTTATGTTAACGCATGCACTGACTCAGCACTCTGAAGCTTTGATTATGGCACAAGTTACGGCTGCACAATTAACTGAAATATTATCAAAATTTTGATATGGCCAAGTGCCATATCGAAATTGCAGAAACTGAAATGTATTGATATTTTATTTTTTGATAAAATGTGTGACCAAACAGCATTATTATGAACAACTGCCATGCTGCAGCGATGCTCTGGCTTACAAATCTTGTTCTCAGTAAGAGAGAACAAGATAAGAGATATACATATATATACAGTAAAAGAACAGACAAACAAATGTCACATCATCATGATTTTAATAGTTGAAAGTGAAAAAGAAAATTGTGATGCCGTAATGATCATTCCCACTAGTCATGAATCATATCGCATCTTATCGCATCTTATCTTATTTTATCTTATGTTATGTTATCGCAACATGACCTTTTTAAAAAAAACATATTTAGCCTTAACAGGTGCTTTTAATGTTTTTTGAACGATTCTCTCCTGCCTGAATAAATGCATATCAAACAGCAAACCAAAGTCTGCACTTATGCTATTTAATTTAGTTGCAATATGTATTCAATTGGTAATAACATTTCGATTATTGCTATTTGTTTTTTGTTATTTGGACATAAAGTATTCCAATCAACGTAATGGCACCAGGGGACAAATGAGTGAGCAATAAATAACTCTGTGCTCTCAGCTTTAATGGGCAAATGAATGTTTGGAGTGGGTGAAATACTTTGACCAAAGAGGTTGAAGAGATACAGCTCAATTGAACAGGTGTTAGAGGTGAGGGAGACTCTCTGTTTGCAAGTATCTGCATGACGGTTTCAATTTTTGCAAGATCAGTTTTCATTTTCTTTTACTTTTCTCACTATAGTGCGTGACTTAAAGACAACCATGGCTGATGCGTGAGTATAATCACTTTTGTTTTAATTTAATGTGCTCATTTAAAGTATACTCTAAAACTATATATCTATATGTTAATATTCATACTGTAAATAAGCTGTTTTGTATTTTCTCCCTCTTGTTAATGCTCCAACAGACCCGTGAGTATATATCATGCAACATCTTTCACAAGTCCTTTTTATCAAGTTTCTGTCTGTCTATTTAGTTGGATCGGGTACCCTTCAATATCGATACCCATATTGGCATCTGTACCATTGTACTGGTATCGATACTGTTACCCAACCCCACTATTAATGTCGTAAAATCATGTATGATGATGTGATATTTTCTGTAATTTATAGTATATCAAGCATAGAATATAATGATATTTTTTGTGTGTATTAAATCTAGAAAAAATCAAAGATCTCATCCTCTCGAAAGCTGGGGTTGAAGGTTTGATTTGCACGATTTATCACGATTAATTTGATTTTGATACAAGATGTTGGAATGCTTGTCATTGTGAACACCACTAACAGAAAAAACAACTGTGAACATTACCTTACAAAGATGTGCAACAAGGTCGTTGGCCAGCATCAGCATGACGTTGTGTATAGACTATCCTGCAATGTCAGAAATGTTTGTGATGTTTTTACATATGTGTTGTATATGTTGTCTTCATATGTATAAACGTTCTTAGAAGCATGCGTCATATTCATGGTGTAAACCAGTGATACCCAAAGTGTGAACTGCAGCCCCCTGGTGGGCCGTGAAGATACTGCAGGTGGGTCGGGAGGGGTAATTGACAATGCATAAACAAGTTTTTAATGTCCAATTTTGTCTTGAAAATGTTGTAAATTACCATCAAATATTTATGATTTAATATTTACATTTAAAAAGTAACCAGAACTCATAAAACAGGGGAGTTAAATTACAGGTTTTTCTTCCTTTGTCTGACCTATTTTTATCCGGTGTTGCCCATTGATACGTGCGCCATCTACCGAACTTAACCCACACTGACAGGTGCCATTGCAATTCTAACGGGAGGGCAACATTATTTGACAGGGGAACAGACTTTGACACAACATTGGAAAGTATCTTCTATCATGTCAATGACTGAACTGTAACTGCAAGTTTTGCTTGTTAAAAAATTACAAATTGTTACATGTATGTGGATGGATTAAGTTGGTAGAGCATGTACAGAGGCTGTGTCCTCACTGCAGCTGCACAGGCTTCTGAGGCCCTTTGCTGCATGCCATCCCCTGTCTGTCTCATCCCCCTTTCCTGTCAACTATCTTGCTGTCCTATCAAATAAAAGCCCAAAAGAATATATTTAAATTGCAATGCATTACTTTCTGCCAAACTTCACATAGAATTATTCTGTTAATGAAAATAATTAGGGAAATATTGAGTCTCAGTGTTGATCTAATGGGCGAGAGATTCTGACTGTATTTTTAATTTTTTCCTCAGATCAGACTGTTGGCAGTTGCAGCTCAGATGCTGCAGGAGGAGACAGAGCAGAAGATGAAGGAGAGAGAAGCTGCTCTGGCAGAAAGAGTTCCTCCTCTTAACATATCTGGTCTTTCATTGCAAGAGCTGGTGGTATTTAATTTTGTTATAATCTTTTCAAAGTGTTCTTCTGTCACTATTCACAATTATTCTTACATCATTGAGTTCATGTTATATTCCATTACCACTAGAGGGTGCATTTTACTGTCTTACAGGATCTTTGCAAAGATTTGCACCACAAGATTGATGTTGTAGATGAGGAGCGGTATGATACTGGCCTCAAGGTGTCCAAAAATGATAAGGAGGTGAGATGCTAAAGAAATGTTTTTAAAATAACTGCATCCAATGTCTTTATTATGAAGACAGTCACAACATAAAAGAGCTAAAACTGACCAAACACTGCCTCCAACTGGTAGAGCTGAGAATAACAAGACATCTTAAAGATAAAAATATATACTTTTGAAATATATACTTTGTTTTGTAAAGTAATGGTGTCTTACGGAGTTTCTCTCACTTTTCAGTGGTTGGCTATTTTCAAAAAGAGCTGCTAACTTTAGAGGAATTTGATCACTTGAGCAAATGTGCGCATTTATTCACTACAGCTAAAAAATGAAAGAAAAGTACAAAATAATGTATACAGTTATGCACTATAAGATTTTAACAATTTGGGATTAGTTTGACAAAAAACAACAACTTTAGGACTATTTACTGGCCTTTTCTGGAACTTATGACACATCTAGCTTTATCTGAAACTCCATCTATTGAGGGAGGCTTCAAGATTCGGTTAACAGTTAACAAGTAGATATCCTAATTAATAAATCCATGTATGGATGTGGACAAGACAACTGGTGGGAAAAAATACAAGAATGTCGGGAGCTTCCCTCTACATTGTGTTTATGTAAATAAATAGTTAGCAGTGAGGGTAATATGGTCTACTTGACTCACAACCAGATTGGAAACATGAACCTGAAGATCATCGAGATACAGAGTAAGTTCAAGAAACCGACCCTGAGGAGAGTGAAGATCTCAGCTGAAGCCATGCTGAGCGTTCTGCTGGGCGGCAAACACAAGGAGTCCTTCGACTTCAAGGCCAACCTCAAGACGGTCAAGAAGGAAGAGGAAAAGGTAAGTCTGGTTACGGCTTTAGGGTCTCGGAAACATTCAGGTAACAGTAATTTTAGTGAAATTAACTGTTTTATCTCGTCCATGTTATGTTTCCAACAGAAGGAGGAGGTGACTGACTGGCGTAAAAACGTGGAGGCCATGTCCGGTATGGAAGGCAGGAAGAAGCTGTTTGACGCGTCCGGCAACTAAAGAAATATTTACTTTGTTATCTTCTTCTTTTAATAAATTCTTAACATTACTTACTGTCTTATGTAGTAATAGCTTTAAAACCAGGATTGTCTCGCTTGTAATTTTATAGAAATAAAAGAAAATAGATGTTATTTAAAGAAGAAGGGTCTTTTAATTATTTTTCAAATAGAAAATCTGAATTTTACTGATCAGACATTATGCTTTGTAAAAGCAATGACTGTTTGCAGTAGTTCTCCTCAGCAGCCTTGTGATGGCAGCATAACTCTTTCAAACCATCACAGGACACTCAGACACAAGATATATTGTTTGTCCCTCTTAAATACACAACTATTAGTGTGTTTTCTGCTATCATTCAAAATGTTTTGGCTATTTAAGATATAATGCTGGAAATGAAATGGTACGATTGCATAATCTACTAAAGTTATTGCAGTTGGATTATCGTCTTCATATTTGGTTTGTGTACTTGATATAAACATGAAACATGCATTTTTCTCTCAATAAAATAACAATCCTGTCATTGTTTTCTTCCACTGTTTCTTATAATAATCACAACTGATGTGTGTGGGATCAACTTCAGTTTCACACATAGAAAATTGGACTAAAGCTCCTTCAAGCTTTGCCCTCTTCTCCTTAGTGAAAAGACAGGCACTAAGAAAGCATCGAAGGTGTGTCCCACTAAGAACTTTCACACCTCATACTTCTGGGATGTGAGAGACGCGGTGCAAGAATGGTGAGGACAGAGGGGCTATTTTAGTGAGCCACTCACATGAGCACTGGAATCTATATATCTACCCTCTTTCTGTCCTCCTCATCTCAGAAAAAGACGCCTGAGGGTATTTGTCACCTACTGTATAAGGTAAGGAGTTTTATTTTGAAATATTTCAGAGCATGAGAGGATAAAACACTGAAAGAAGGCTTTTTTTTAAATCAAAATACACTTGCTTTAAGTCGAGAAAACGGATGCTACTCTAAATATATCAATAATAAAATAGCATGGCTGGATTTTTTTTGTCTAAAACAGCATTAATTTTAATGCCATAACAGAACGTATTGTTGTTATTCCAATGAAAGCTGTCTCATTTAAATAAGGATTCTCCACGTATGTGAGTCAGGGTGGAGAGGTTTTTTTTTCATGTTTAAGATCAGCTAGCTTCCTCTGATCTTGAACAGAAGTCAAGTAGAAGTTATAAATAACACAGAGTGGATTTATTTATATCTGTTTTTCCTCTTTGCAACCTAATTCGCTTTTGATTTCGTAGTGTCATTTCAATGTAACTATTTTCAATGTAACAAATTAAATGATTTTCTTTTTTTCTTGCTTATTACATTAAAACATATTTTGAATTTACATTACAAATCGAGATGAAACCTGAAGTTTTGGTCTGGATTACTTGTCTGGTAATTTTTTTTTTTTTTTTTAGATAGTATTTTTTTTAGTCACGCAGAAGGTTTGACCTTTGGACAATGTCATGCATTGTTTTTGATCCCTGCTATGGCACAGCAACCTATCATATACTGTATAGAATTTTTCAATCAGAAGTGATGAAAACTCATCAGTTTTGCCTGCTTTAGTTTTTTCTGTACAAAATAAATGAGCTAAGATATGTGTGTTCTTCTATAAAAAATACCTATAATTTTCCTCTTTCTTTCTTTTGTACTTTGACAGATTTAACCGGGGGAGACAGACACAGAACTGCAACCATGTCTGAGGCGTAAGTACCCATGTCCCATTTACTTTCATCACACATTGACTGACATGTGAAATTCAAAAAATGTGACTAACTCCACCTTTTCTCCTTCTCTTCTTGAATTATGAATACTGTATCATCACACCCCCCTAACTGGATAGGCCTCCGGTGAGTTGATTCCACTGTCAAAGATAAAAATAATGTCTTAAATCCAATTTGAATTATGAATTTACCGAAAGAGTTGTGGGACTAAAAATGTTGCTGTTGCTGAATTATAAGAATTGGCCTGTGTTGTGTATTCTGCATTATAAATCTATAAAAATACATAAGGGCTTTGACTGTTCATGACAGTTTTAATTGAATTGAGTAAGTAATTAAATGTTTTTTTCATGTATATTGGATTTTAACAGCACTAATGTACAAAACTTGCCTGTGCAGAAGAAAGATATAGAAAAATGTGCTGACATTTGACATGTGTGCCATCTTCTTTTACAGAAACCAAAGCCAAAGATTTCTGCCTCTCGCAGACTGTTCTTGAAGGTATTCTATGTGAATCTATGTGTTACGGCAGAGATATACTTGCTTTTGACTACACATGCTCACGCAAATGATGGCTGCCTCACGTATCCTTCGTCTATTTGAAGTGTTGCTTTTGCACTTCCTCAGAAATGAATGCTACATGTCAGCAAGATGCAATACACCAATGAGCAGTAGGGACAATGTAGGTTAGGTGAGGATCAGGTAACAGGGTCAGAGGTCAGAAGGAACGTCAGCACAGACAACAGTGATGGAAAGTTTTGAAGATGAAGTCATAAGCTGGTCATACTTGCCACTGTCAAGATGGGAGTGATTTAGGGGCCTTACATACCATCACTGTCGTTATTTCTCAGTTACCGAGATAGTAACTTCTGCAAGTGTCTCCACGTTTATTGTTTACATCATCCCAATTTAAAAGTTCTACACAGACTGAGTTCTCTGGTGTTTCCTCTAGAGGAATCCTCCATTAACAAGCTAATAACATCGACAAAGGTTACAGTACATCTCTGTTCATGATGCAGCCAGTTGTCTACGCGAACGCGTGGTGAAAAAGCATGTATATCTTTAGCCGAAGTGTTGGATAGTAATGCTAAAAATCTTGCTGTGAACCATGCATTGTCTGGCTGACTGAGGTGTATTTTTGTATGCGTACCAGACCAAACTGCTAAAGAAGGCCATGGCCATGCTGGACAGTGACAAGCAATCGAAAAAAGATGAACGAGAGAGAACCCTCACTGAGAGAGTCCCAGCCCTCCAAGTGTCAGGCCTGTCTTTGCAAGATCTACAGGTATATAATGACTGAAGCATTTAAATCCACATTTTGCTTTTGTGTTTGTTCTAAAGGAAGTCAACATTAAATCATGTAACTGTCCGAACACTTCACCCAAATCTGTTTTTTCACCTACCCCTTTCTTATCTAGCTGCAAGCAATTAGTTTTGGTTCTTTTAGCAGAGGGTTTGAGGTCACTGAGTTGTCTGTTAGTTTCTGTGCTCAAAGCATTAGCAAAATGACATTTGAAATCCTCAACAGCAATACCAAGAACAATATCTCAGTTAGTCACGGTAATCCACGAACCTCATTGTCAACAGTTTTTGGAGGGAACGTTAGAAAACACTTCCAATGTTAACTATCCACTGGAATAATCTGCCTACTCTAATGTTGCATTTATTTATATAAATCCATATTATGGTATATATACTGTAGTCACTGCCCATACACATAATGCACTGTCTCTGTAAATTGTGATTGTTAGCCAGACTAGCTACATTCAAACAAATTCTGACATTTGGTACTTTAACAGGTCTAATTCACTGAAGGTTTCTGTCCACAGAATCTTTGCAAAGAGCTACACCAGAAAATAGATGTGGTTGATGAAGAGCGGTATGACATTAATGCTAAAGTGGTGAAAAATGAAAGGGAGGTAAGTAACATTTCTGAAAAACCCTTAAAGTTCTATCTTTTTTTTTTTTTGTTGACAAAATTAAACATACAGACAAAAGAGATGCATACTGTATGTAACCAATATTCACTGAACATTTTAAGGGAATGTTTAAGATGGCTTTGTCATTTGTGTTGTAAAAAGATACAGGACCTGTCTCAGAAGATCTTTGAGTTGAAGGGCAAGATGAAGAGACCAGCCCTGAGGAGGGTGAGGGTGTCTGCTGATGCCATGTTGGGAGCTCTGCTGGGCGCTAAGGTTAAAGAGTCTGTGGACTTCAAGGCCAACCTCAAGACTGTGAAGAAAGAGGAGGAGAAGGTAAGAACTGCTGGCTTTAACTGTAATTTAATACAAAATATTATGTGGTCTCACTTAAATTCAATTCATTTATAAACTGAAGATAGTCCACTCAGTATCAGTGCTTCTTTCCTAGAGTCCTAGATACATATAATAAATACACAGCACAGAAGTAATAAAACAATTAAAGTCATATAAAAAACAATCTGAGAAGAAGCTTAGTAGTAGCAGCCTGAAGGCAGGATATTAACATTAATGCTAAAGCTAAAGGTGCACAGTTTTTGCATATCCATATATCAATGTTGCCAGGTAATTAAGGCACCTTCACATAAGGCCTAAAATGAAACAATGATGTGAAACCTGAACTGCTAAAAAAGTTTTAAAGGAACTAGAAACCTGAGCGGGGAAAAGATGCAGAGGAAGTATATCACCAACGCTGTGGGCATATTTGTGCAAAGTGGCTACAAGTACATGTACTTCAGACAAAATGAGCTGATGAAGTCTTCTTTTCATCCCACAGAAAGAGGAAGTGACTGACTGGCGTAAGAATGTGGACGCCATGTCTGGTATGGAGGGCAGGAAGAAGCTGTTTGATGCTGGGCAGTAGATTTGATGGCGAATTTCTTTGTGAAGGTGTTTGCTGCTCTAAAACAGGAGGAACCACTAAATCATATGACTGTTGTTCACTTTACTATGAAGACCAGGTTAGCAACAGTCCATGTTTCAAGTGTGTAAATGACAACAGTGAACATGTTTGACTTAATGATAATTCATATCATACATAGTTTTTTTAACATAATTTATGATGTATTATGAAAAAACATATGTATTGTATTAACTAGAGCACTATATTGCTTGTGTAGTTCTGGCATTCAAATGAATTCATGAGCACAGCCAAACTATTGGCTGTCCAGATCCCCTGCAGACGTGTAACGGACTTGCTTTTTGACAGTTGCAATGTACAATAATAAACAGGCAAGAATCAGAGGAAATGCAGATTGTATTTGTCTATAATTATGAATCTGAACTAAACTCCAATTTATACTTCCCATACTGACAACATACTGTCTACGTAAGTGTATTATTTATCAATGACAACATAAAACATGGCAAACAATATTTATGTGTATTCTTGTGTGAAAACACATTCCAAAGGCAGCTAATGTTGTGATCCTGGAAAATCAATTAGACTGCGACATTATGATGAGAAGAAGCAGTGTTATGAATCGTGTGTCAAATAATAAAATGTCAATGGAGTTGCTCAGAGAAGAATGGTCCTCTGTGGAATGATGTTGCTCTCCTTACAGGACTGTAAAAATATGAACTCTATGATCACATTATTGTCTGATATTGTAGAAGAATACATTGTCAAGAATGTCTGTTGTCAAAGGTCAAATATCAGGACTGTTTCATGACAATATTAGATATTGTAGCTTTTTAGCATAAATCTGATGAAGGTTGGCAGGTATTTACTTTACCTGAGCACCTGTATATGATGTCAAATTAAAATTGTTTAGGGTCACATTACAGGAACTCACCTGTCATTTAGGGTTTAAAAGCTATTCCTCACATGGTAAAGCATTGTCGTTTTTGGGCTGAGACTTTTGGTTAAAGGTGTAATTTGTAAAAAATTGACGAAATCCAAAGGTAGATCCATAAACATAGTCGGCAACATAAACGCTAACTGCTGCTTGCTATACACTTTACTGTAGCTATCTCTAGTTGCAGCAACAACTAAACTACTATATTTTCACATCTTACTCTGTGAATTAAGGGTTTATTTCAAACAAACCAGAGGTGATGTGGAGAGACAAACCAAGATGCTTTTGATCAGTTTCATTTCGTGTCAGTCAAGTTTGAATGAAGTGCGTTTTACAATAAGTTAAAGAGGCAGTGAAGCTCATTTTAATCTGGTGACATAAAGAAACCTGAATTTAGAAGGTTGTACTTTCTTTTTTAATAAGGAAAAGGGATGTGAGAATATTTGCTTTCTTGACATTTCATAGGTTTATTTTGTTTATTAAATGACTCTTGAGGTTCAAAGTGGTATTATGAAACAGGAGGGGCTGGGACTAGCTAGTTAGCTGGTTAGCATGCTAGCTTCAGTAGATATCTCTACAACACAACACAGAGACGTCTGTTGTTTCTTCACAGTTTTTTGATAATGTTAGGTTTAGGTAGGTAGATAGGTTTATTTTCTGAATGTTTTAAACTAAAATTCTTGCCGTATCTCACGCTGTGCTCCTTTAAACAATAAAACCTGACTTCAGTGAAACATTGAGAAACTGTTAACTTTTACCTGGAGTGCTTTACTGTACATTATGTTGTGAAAACAATGTGGCAGTGTTTACCAAACCAGTGGAAAATGATTAATGTTCTTCTTTACACTGACATAGCTTTGAATTAGTCAGATCTAGCTACATCCTCCCTCAAGTTTTCACACACTCCTGCATCATTTTAGGCGGGTATACAAGCTTACATAAACCGTCCCTTCCCTCTTCCTGTAAACAAAGTTATCTTAAACTGCTTTCTGTCTCCACAAACACCATAAATCCCCCGAAAACTGTAAACCACAAAGCCCACAGGCAACAAAACATCAACAGTTAGCTGGCAGACTGTACCTCTCCAGCACATCCATGATTAGGGACCGCGGTCACTCCCCTTGTTCTCCCTCCACTGAGAACGTGCGCGGCCGTTACAACTCCTCCTAATATGGGCATAACATTCGACAAAGGCACCGCCCACATGTGATATCCGCCACTCTGATTGGAGGAGCGGATTGTCGATCATCAGTGGATGGGAAGCTGTACATGGCCTGCCGACTACTGTCAACACTCACGACTGTACTAGCTACATTCAAGCCGGATTTACAACCCACACGGGGTAAGAGGACATTTTCAAAATGTTGTGATTGTTTTGGGGTGACTTTGTAGTTCCGTTTTTTTTTTTTACACATTGTTCCCGTCTTTACGTCGTCTGTGCGGCCATAATACACGCTGTACTAACGGGTATCTACATAGCAACACGTCCATACATCCATTCTGACTTGCTTTAAGGCTTTGCAGCAGCATCCGATGAATTATTTGTGTATAGCTATGGTAGTTAGCTAACACTGGCGATATTTGTTTTGTGTCCACCCTCTGAATAAGGCTAGTTGATGTGGGTAAATGTTACAGCTATCTTCCTTTAGTCTGTCACCTTTTCAAGTCAACCTCTGACCTTTTCGGGCACTGGCTCCAAGAGGAACCTGCTCCTGAGCTCAGATCACATACACAGCCCTGTGACTAAGTAAGGCTTGGATATTAATGTGTGTAATATTTTCTCTTCTGTTATCAATAACTTTTATGCTCATTCCTGTTGGATGTGTGCAGGTTTCTGCTGCTTCGGATGTCCAAGTACAAACTCTTTCTGCTGAGGCATGGGGAGGGGGCCTGGAACAAAGAGAACCGTTTCTGCAGCTGGGTGGACCAGAAGCTGAGCGAGGCTGGGGTGACGGAGGCCCAGGACTGTGGCAGGCTCTTGAAGGAGCAGGGCTACAAGTTCGACTTAGTATTCACCTCCATACTCAGTCGCTCCATCCAGACAGCATGGCTGGTGCTGGAGGCGATGGGTCAGGAGTGGGTCCCCGTTGTCAAGTCGTGGAGACTGAACGAGCGCCATTATGGCTCCCTGATTGGCTTGAACCGAGCAGAGATGGCTCAAGAACATGGAGAGGAAAAGGTGAAGGTATGGAGAAGGAGCTATGACGTCACTCCACCTCCGATTGATGAATCCCACCCTTACTTCCTGGAAATCTACAATGATCGCAGGTACACCACATGTGATGTGCCAATTAAAGACCTCCCCCGAGCAGAGAGTCTGAAGGAGGTGTTGGACAGGCTGCTGCCATACTGGAACAGCACCGTGGTGCCAGAGATAAGAAACGGCAGGACTGTGCTCATTTCTGCTCATGGAAACAGCTGCAGAGCTCTGCTGAAATACCTGGAAGGTATGCTGCTGAACTGACCCATGCTATTATGATCAGTGCAGCTCTCTCAGCTTTTGTGTATTTGTGCAAGGAATGCACTCCGTTGAATTCACCACAGCTTCTGGCCTATACAGGCCCTGTTTTTTCTAGTCATCAGTCATTGAATTGGGGAGGACATATCTCAATTCCAGAAATGGAAGGTTGAACTTATGCAAAAAGGCCAATGAGTTTATGTTACATTTGGATGTGGCTATGAACTTCACTCTGACCTTTCCCTTGGGGGCTCCATGTGTCACAGGACACTCAGAGACTTAACACACATCGGCTGTTACAAATATAATGCAGCACAGGATATATACACACACAGGCTGCAGTTATGTTATTGTCATACATTTGGCACTTAACTAACAGAATTTCATTACAGAATTTTTGCTTGTTGTATAATGCAAAATGAAAGAATACAAGCCATCATCATGCCTGGTTGTGGCTAGTTAATGTGGCCTGATCTTAATATTACTGTCCTCCTTTCAACAGGTATATCAGATGCGGATATTGCCAGCGTGACTTTACCTACAGGGATACCTGTTCTGCTCGAGCTGGATGAAAACCTCAAGCCTGTGAAACCCCGGCAGCTCTTGGGAGACCAGGCGAAGATTCAGGCAGCAATTAAAAAGGTGGAGGACCAGGGAAAAGCCAAACCATCAACTTGAATGCACTAAACTGGCTGTAAGACTTAACATAGCTCCGTTCTGGTTGCCTGTGTGCACTTTTATCAGGTACAGTGAAAACTCTTGAAAAGACTCCAATAACTTAATATATAACATCAGACAATAACAACAATACATTGTTGTTTTAATGGCTAGGTGTAAGTCTTATAGGGAAGTGGCTGTCTGTGTAATAATGGCCTGACGTGGATACAGAGTATGTGTGTCACAGGTCAAGTGCAGGAGAAAGTTAGAGATGTACTGTAAATCTGTTAACACTGTGTTGACTTGTGTTATGTGTATGCACTGAGGAAATGTTTGATATGTATGTGATTTTTAAGCTACTTGTCCCTACTTGTGCCAGCATTGTGATGCTAAAGTTATTTATATATTTAATCATTGACTTTACCTTGCAGATTAATAGTTACGTGGTGGGGCTGAAAAATCAATCTTGAAAGAGGAAAAACTCCTTTCCTGAAGATTGTTGTCTGTTACATTGATTAGCTTTAGGAATATGTGCCTTCTGTGCTAACGTAGTGCTCAAAATCAGCTACTTTTTAAAAGCTTCTTTTAACCAGAGCATGAGACAGGCCATATGGTGGTTTTATTTAAGAATAAAAACACTCTGTTAACAAATCTTACCTCATAGAAATTGATAGCTAGGCTGTTCATTCCAAGAACTGGGATAATTGTGAGCCACAGAAATGCTGTAAATATGCAAAACCACTGAAATCCTCTACTGTCCCACACTTACGCATCCTTTTAAAAGGCCTACTCAGTAAGAGTAAGACAGCGCGAGTTGTTTTTCTATGAGGTTTCGCAGTTCATTAACTAGGTTGAGTTTAACACCCTGTGGCCAGCAGCCATGACTATTTGGTATGATAACTGGCTTATGCTTTGCACTTTTTTGGGGATATTATGAGGATTGTTTTTTATTATTATTCTCTTCTTGATTTAATGAAAAAACTGTGAGTGGCAAAAAACATTATTTTTGGACGAACAAATTTAACTGTAAAATACAAGCACTATTTTGATTTTCATTTTCAATTCTAAATTATTAACAAAAATGTGCAATTTGTTGTTGCTTTTGTAATGCTAATAACATGAGAGAGAATGTTACAAGCTACTCTTGAGTCGGCACATTATGTGTCATAGCTGCACTATCTTACAGGTCATCCCTTGTTACTACTGTGTGTGGCTATGTCATTGTACTGTATGTTGTATTGTGTCTCTTGTTTGATGTATCGCACTTTGTATCATTTCTTGTTTTTCCAGATTGTTGCGTTTCTCTGACACTGTCCCCTCTTCTCATTTCTCAATGTGAACATCCTCGCCTCCTTTCCTTACCTCCTCTGCTTGCATCTGAGATCCTCCCATATGAGATGCAAGCGGAGGAGGCGAGGAAGAGACACGAGGGGTCGAGGTGTTAAACAAATGAAATGCCCACGCTTTATTTTAAAGCAACGTCAAATTAAATATGACGTGTGGCCCAGCAGCATAATCTGCTGTGTTTTTTTATCTCTGTAAGATGAGCATAATAGTGTTCATGACAACTGATATATTTGCTTTTAATTCATTACACAATGTGACATAATGCAACATAAATAACATCAAGGTGATATGCTCCTACCATGGCTGGTATATTCCGGCTGTGGCACACCTCTTTTATGCATCCTCTGTGCATCTTTGCTCAAAGTTCCTCCGGAAAGCCTCCTCTCTCCTCAAGACTCATTTAGGAATTGAGTCAACCAGAAATAAACGATAATGGAGAAATGAGAAGAGCCCAGTTATTTTGTACACTGGTCTGTTTGGTCAACATGGAAAAAAGATAAGTAACGATCATGCATTTGTGGAAAACACTGGTTTGTTTGTCATTTTATGTAAGATGATTTAATGTCTTCCCTGCTGTTCACACCTTACCATATGAGAGTCTGCATGATGAAATAAAAGGGAATTCAAATTTTCCGTGAAAACTATTTTTTATTTCTGTGTTCTGTGTCAATTTTAAGGTTCATTTCATAATATAGTTAATCATTTTGCAACAGGAAGGCGTGTCAGATGTCACACTGGCATGAAGTTAGTCATACATTATGTGATGGAGCATTGGAAACAAATTAGATAATGAACAACGATGCAGTTTGGGAAGTACAGATATGTGTGCAATTTGGGTTCTGGTCGCCTTTAGCCCACTGGAAACAGTAAACAGCTGAGTCTGTGTGGATCCAGAGGAGCGGCTCCTTATTTGTCAACCACTTTTGTAATTTGGCTAAACCAGCAGGGCTGAGCCAGGGGAAACCCTCTAATTGGATGGAAATATTCTTAAAAGGACATAATGATCAACATGATTCTTTATTCCCAGCTTTGTGGCAGCAATGATACAGACATTATAATGTACAGACCACACTGCTTGCATGTAGCCGACTAGGCAACACATTTTGTACTGCAGAGGTGCATCATACAGGCATCTGAAGAACTTTTAATAAAACTCCATTCACACTAGGGCTGTCACGATATCAGACTTTAACTACATGGTTATTACGGCATAACGAAAAAATATAAAATGCTAGTAATCAAATCTATCTTTAACTTTGTTTATTGTTTGTTTTTTCTCTTTTTTTGGCAAATATATTACCCTCAGAATACGAGTATAGGGAGGTGGCGAGAGAGACTGCCCTGATACACAGAAAGACTGCCTCTTTTAAAGACCATATCCTAGCAGTACGTGCATCAGATAAGTTAATCCTTGATTGATATGACCAAGAGTTAATTAATCTTATGAAGAATTAACTGTATAAACCAGAGGAATCAATGACCTTGCAGTCAAACACACATCAGCCCTGTGTGAACATCACTGAGATGCAAGTTGAGCAGGCGGGGCTGCTCCCTGCATGCTGTGCTTATAAACCTCTGGCTGCTCCCCCTCTGCTGATTTTCACCAGGAACAATCACTCTGGTCTGTCGGCAAGTCGGTAAGTTTGATGACGATGATATGTAATGCTGTCTTATAACTTGCAGATAAAGTAGGATGTTTTATTTTTGTTTAGAAAATGATTTAGAGGTGGAATAATTAGAGATGTTTGGTCAGACTTGAGAAGATAATGCATGCTAAAACTGTGCAAGTCTCTATAGATCATCATTTAATTTCATGACAAGGTAGGTGTATAGCTCATTAACAAGGCTTCCACTTAACCAGCTGGTTTAGATTAAGAAGAGATCTAACTTCAAAAAACTACAATCTACTTATGTTATGTTACACAGATACCTAACTCCTCTACTAGGAAAGAAAATATTCATATGTAAAGCTCTCATGATTCTCTCTCTCATTCAAACTCATTGGACTCATTGGTTCAGCAACAGCTGGACAAGATGGCATGACATTGTTTATTATCTGGACAAAAGCTATAAATACTGGCAACTCAGTAACTATTTTATTTGCTTTAGATGTGTATTTAACCCAAAATACTCTCCCACAACAGAAATTTGATTGTACTTTATGTTTATCCAAATACTCTACAGTACATTAACATGTTTAACTTGATTTAAAGCAATAAAGGTAAAACAAAAATATAGTTCCTTTGAGTGGAGGGTCATCCAGTTAACTCCTCAGGAGATTCTTGGAAAGTTGGAACAATAACCCTGATATAATTAAGTATATTTCTGCAGGAGGATCAGAATTAAAAGGCATGAAACGGTATTAGAAGGGAGGATCTGCATTGCTCTAACAGGGGATGACAGAGAAGTGGCTAATTTCTCATTCCCTTTCATGCAGTAATCGTAAGCTGGAGCATGTGAATTTTGTTAGTGTATGCTTTGCAAATCGGTGACTTGCATCTGCTCTGTCCACCACAGCAGTGAATACTGTAATTTGACTTTAGTTTCTGTCACTTATACACTGAGCAGACGTCTGGCTGTGGAAAAGCTGTTTGCAGTTGTTGACATGCCAAAGTCAGACTGCTATTCCTTAGATGGTATTGCAGATAAAGGCTACAACCACATGGGGTTCAGAGTGTGTGAGTTTATGACCACGGGCTCATCTCTTTGGAAACTGGAGACGTGTTCAAGAGCATCCTCTCCCATTCTTGTTTCCTAAAATCATGAAAGTGAAAACAGCTGCAGTGAAATATTTGTGCACCCTTTGCAAGAAGAAGAGTTCACAGATTTGTGTTTAATGACATGTTAAGCTGTGGCTGTGATGGTAGTTACATGGTTAGAAACTGTTTAAAAGTCCCCATTAAGAAATAGTTTCTGAATCAGATTTGCCAAGTGAAAGGAGAGAAGGCTGTCTGCTCTCTGGTTGTACAGGTGGGACACTTTAAATAGGAGAGGAAATGGTTTTCCACATGAGCAAATTACAGGAGGGGTAGAGGTGAGTGTTAGTGGCTCTGACATTAATGGACTCATTCATCAGCAATCAGTCTGCCATCAAGTCTACCTAGATGTGAGGAGAAATAACATTCCTTGCATCAATACTGGAGGGACTTAAAAGCAAGGTTTATTTGATTAATAACCAGCTGTTCCCACTCTTTAAAACTTCTATTATTATAAAATCAGCAACATAGTTTCCTTTTAATGACAGTAACAATGACAATCAGCCTTCCGCTTGTCCTTTCTGCCTCCCAGCAGCATTATGGAAAAGTGATTAATAGCAGTCACAATGTAAATAAGTTATTCTTGGATTGCCACTTTGTACAGCAGCAGGTATTTCCTAGAATAAACCATGCTCACTGTCCATGGCCTTGCACTTTGCCAAGCTGGGACACTACAACTAACACTGCCTGTGTACTTCCTTAAAAGGAGGCCAAGTACACCATCTCAGCTGATGGGATACAGAACAGGGAGTGCACATAGCTGCATCAATTTCCATTGAATACAGTCGAGGAGGAAACTGTAACTCAGCTTTGGATTTGGATCAATTTAGACTCCTGTGTGACCAGCCTTTATGTTCCAGTTTCATTGATCACTCACACTAAGTTGTAGTCATGTTCAAGCAAGCAACAATTTCTACTTTTTTTGTAAACCTCGTCGGTTGATGATGGATTCCTTGTGTCATACAGAGCTCTTAGTGAAGAGCTGAAGAGCTTAAAAATCTCCACTTTACCGGTCAGTGGTTATTGTTCACAAAACAACACACACTCCTTTTCAACCAAACTGTACACAAACATTTTAACGAGCAGCAGAAAAGGTCACCGCTACAGTATGTTGTGGCTTGTAAACTGTGTGGAATTTGTATCTTGGTCAGTGACTTTTTCATACATGACCATGTTTGGACATGTGGAGTAAGAAGCTGCAGCTTCTTGATTGATTGCAAACGCCTCTCAGGCAACTGTTTATTCTATAAGTGCTTTGGAGCACTTTCTTTATCTTTAAACAAGGGCCTGGTCTGTTTGTAGGCTGTTGAGTTATCTGAGGACATACATGTATATTATGTATATTTAGCTGATGCTGTTATTCAGTTTTCAGTATTTCTTCTATTGATTTGAATGTCAGAGGTTTACACCATCCCTCTCGATCTGATTGATCTGATTCATTCATCAGTCTCTTCTGGCTGAAGTACATTAGACATTTTTATTCCGATACTAATGTCAGTTAAACTGCAACTGCTTTGGAGCCGCGGTTGCTTAGCACAGTTTTCTCATTGTCTTGTTTTGTTACAGATTGTACTGGAATGATTACAAAAGAGTGTGTGTGAGAGAGAGAGCTGTAATATCCAGCTGCCTGCATGTCTTTCCTGATTAAAGATGTTAGGTCTACTGTAATTTGCCAAACCAATCGTAAATCATGCATTAGGAACAGTCTTTAATACAACATCATGCTTTCCTCTGCTTTCTTTTGATGTCTGATAAATACATTGGCAAACAATCTGTAAAGACGCCATCATCAAGCTGGTAATTACAAAGTCAGACAATACAAATAGCACATGTTGTGTACTTAATGCTAGGATGAACAGAGACACAAAGAAGGACCCAGCAATTGATGTAATTATGGGACTTTTAGTGGAAGGCTTTTAACTTTTGTATCGTCAGGCACTATCTTGAGGAATTCTTGGGCTAAAGTTAGAAACAAAGGATGAAAATTTGGCGATTTTCTGTGATTGCTCCCAAAAAGGGAAGTATTTTTTAAAGCACATCATTAATCCATGCCTCCAAAATGAGTCACTGCCAAAGTATGAACTGTACTTATTCTGTCACGTCACTCTATTAACACATAATATATTCAGTAGTTTCTTCCCTAAAATGCCAGAAAACTTTTCATGCTTTTTGTAGACTCCCTGAACCTGCTGGAAGCACGGTCCTTCTTTCCCCTTCTACTTTGCAGCTGGGGCCATTATTGCTCCTGAGTGTTCTCCCAGTCTAATCTCAGCACAAAATGACTACAGATTTGAATAAGAAGGCTTTGTAGATAAAATACTCACAGACCCAATGTCATCTTTTGACGATATGTTTCTCTACCAGCTGCAGCTGATGCTTGAATGTAAAAGAGTGTGCTCCCTCCGGTTTCGAATACTCTATTGTCTACATGCTTATATTGTAGTTATCAGGTTTAATATGTGCTATATTTAGCTTCTGTGTGTATAGATTTGAACTATCAATGTAGTGGCATGACCTGGCAGAGGTTACATGACAGCTGCAAAATAATTAAAACCAATGGTATGATTTTACATGTTCAGTGTAGTGATGTTTAATGTCCCCAACGACCTCTGTAGTCCTTTAACCCGACTTTCGAGAAGAGGGGATCGGAAGTGCAAAAATGCTAACTCATCTCTGGGCTTTATGACTCATTCCTGCAGCAGTCTATTAAAGCTTGTTCTAGTATAGATAGCTTGCTGTGGAAATCCTAAATATAAATGTTGTGATTAGACTTTTGACAGAATGTACACACAGCTACTTTTTCCAGTCTACCTCACAGTCACATTGGTGTCAGGCAATTAGATGCAGCCGACAGAAAGCGAGAATTGTTTCCTTGTCACTGCCCTTCTCTTCTTGTGACAGTTGCAAAACATCTATATGAATATGCATGAGCTGTATCTGGTGAGCGCTGGGGGAAGCACTTCGCCATTGGTAAGCCAATGAAGTGCTTCCATTTGCATGAGAGCAGAGTGACCGTGCAGAGGTGGAGAAAGAGGAACTGCACCAGCTTTTGATCCTATCAGCAGGGCACAAAAAGGAGAGCTCACCCAGATGACTAGTTAGAGATGTATGAATTAGAAACTGTCCTGGGCATCATGTGGGAATGATTTGTGAACTCAATTCCACCTCTTGACAGAAAGACCATAACAGCCTATAACAAGCTGTCACGTATAAATGAGGAGATTACCAGAATCTCGTGCACTTAAAGAGTTTCGGGCTTTGAGGGACTGTTTCCGTGTCATGGGCAGGTACAGGCAGACATCTCTGTCTAAACTAAAATGATCGGTGGGGACTTTATATTTGGACTATTTCAGTGCTGAAGCAGGTGTAATTCACTGCTCACAACACACCTCTAATCCATACAAATCAACTGTCTGGTGACTGATGGGACAGCTGTTTGGGGCACCCACATTTGTGAACAAAGTCGGGGGTGGAAAGGTATTCACCTCTAGCTGCCAGAGTGGTGACTTTTTAAACTCTACAAATGCAGAATTTCCCTGGCCCTGCTGGACCCGGGCCAATCCAAACAGGCCTGGATCATGACTCTGACATGTCTGCAAGCTGTTAGCCTGCAGGTCAGTCAGTCTTTGTCTGCTGCTCCGTAGGGTCCATAATGCTCTAGCTCCTGGCTGAGAAACAGACCCGCTTTTGTCATTCCCAGACTTTAATTGGTCCCATATAAGAACAGCTATGAGGGCGTGATGGATAACAGTAAGTCTCATGTTTGACTGGGAGAGGCGTTATGTTGCATGTAAGGGTTCACCCATTATATTAGAGCTGGGAGCTAGGAGTTGTGGCTGATGACGAAAATGAGGTTGCTTATAAAGAAAATGCTGATGATGACACCGACAAAGACAGAAGGTGCCCCTGACATGATGACTGATGAACACACTATACAGGAGACCAGAGATAACATAGCTGGAATACCTCCAATGCCATCACTGTGAAGGATGTGAAGGATACTGGGACGAGGATTGAGTCATGGTGCTGTTGTAGACACCATCCTAGCAGTTACATAAGTCATGCTCAATGACAATGCTGACATGCTGCTGGTGAGACGGTATGATCAGACCATCTTAGTTTAGGGTGTTAGCATGCCTCTCGATTTAAATCTGTAGGGGCCCAGACACACCAAACCAACATAAAAGAACTAGTGGCCACAAAGGCTGGTCGATGTGTCGCCTAACGTCACTTGTGTCTTGGCTACGATTCTGCACTTGAGCACACTGCTAGACTATAGCCGAGGGCCCTGCTAACGTAAGTCTTGGGACTGCGGAAAACAGTTGTTTTGTCACCACTTTCACTTTATATCGACTCTTCTAATCGAGAATATGCCTGATAAAAAGTTGCAATTGGCACTGGCAAAGAGGTGAAGAGAAAAAAAAAGAAGAAACTGCACTAAAGCAACAGGCTCAAGGGACTTTCCCTTTCTTTTTTAATTTCTCTTCTCTTGCACTGATTTGCTTAGCTGAACAGCCAATCAGAATGATTTCTCTCACAGACAGGCTCTACCGCCAATTCTCCATGCTCAATCAGCCAAAAAGCTGCCGACAAGGGCCGACTACTGCCAACCCTGTGGGACACACCGCAACAACTTGGGCCACAGGAAAATGTTGGGTATGTCTGGGCCCTAAGACCTAGTGGCACTGGATAAAAAGTCACACTTTTCATGCTACCAAATATCATAGAAATCCATCCAAAATACATTTCTTTCAAAACCAAAAAGGCTCTAGAGTTAAAAATCGGGGGATCATCAAATGTATTAGGATTCATTGGCAGGAGCCATAAATGCCTGGACAAACATTCGTCCCAATCAATCTAGTAGATGTTGAGATATGTCACAGAATAAGTGAAAGCTCATTGACCACTGATGGTCAGGTGATCGCCAACATTGATAGGATATACATTCATGCATGTCTGTACTAAAGTTCATGGCAATGATAGTTGTGGCAGTGGTTGTCGTTGAGCTAAACTGTCAAGACGGATCGACTGACCGACATCTGTGGAGCTATGATGCTAGATAGGCTAAATAATTCACTCAGTATATTTTCTTGTTTTCCCCCCATATTTTTTTCCAGCTCTTTATTCCAGCTCTCTACAGATCGTTATGTTTTATACATTAGCAACAGCCGCCCCTCCAGACCTGTACAAATGTTTTATCCAATATGTGGGTTTCAATAAAATCACTTTCCTGTTTTCCAGGGAAATGATGTGTAGAAGAGTGTCGTTCTTTTCCAAGAAAGCTCTCAACTGTCTTCTCACGCATGTAGTGGATGTTTTAGAAAAAGGCCTCTTCTGCCCTGCTGTGTTTGTAAGCCTTGTGACTGTATATGGTGTCGGCCATTGTAAAAACTAAACTGTCACATCCTTGTGCTTCATTATGACTGATTGCTCACTGTTGGTGGGCTCCACTTCAGATCTGAAGATACAGATATACCTATATGACGGAATGATACTCTTCATGCACACTGCACAATATTACATAATCTAGACTGGCTGTGCTAACTGTTTTGGACCGGTCAGTACATAAATATATTAGATTTATGTCATATCAAAGTGAGCAGATATAAAAACCTGATATAAAGAGAAGAAAGTGTGATGTCAACTCGAGTCTGTGAGCTCACGTCATCTCAATTCCCAGCATTCTTTGGTTTGTTGTTATAGAAGAAGATTGATGTACGACATCTGGCCACAAAGTCTTCCCAGTCTCATTTTCGTGTGTGTCTCTCTATGAGAGAGATGATGTCAGGAAATTGTAACAGACTATTTGGTCCTGGACTCACAGACTCACAACTGTCTTTACACTTATGTTCAGTGTATTAAGAGAACCACCAACAGAAAAAATCACAGCCTGACTAAAATAGAGGTAATGTTTTCTTGATCAGGATGACCCAACTATTGATTACGTGTTGCCATACTATTCCTCCTGTTTAGGGATGAGCTGTTAGATGCCATTTTATGTTACAGTGTTGTTTGAGGGTGTCATGTCTCATCAGCACTAAGGTCATGTTCTTGTTTTTCCTTCATTCTGTCAGTTCTGTTTCCTGTTTTGTTTTGGTGTCTCTCCCCTTGTTTCAGTTCCCCTTCCTGCCCTTGTGTGTTTCCCACCATTGTGATTGTCTGCCCCTCCCTGATGTATTTCACCTGTGCACAATTATCCCCATGCACCTCCCTTGTGTATTCAGTCTGCTTGCTGCCTGTCAGCATCTCTGCCAGTTCGTCTTTGCCTTTATTGCAACGCTTTAGCATTCTCAGATCCTGCTTATTGAACCTGACTTTTCCTCTGCCTAGCCCCGTTTTGTGTGTGTTTGCTATGCTGACTGATTTTGATTCTGGGTTGATGTGAAATTGTGAGCTTAGATGGAGCAGCTGTGGTCTAAACAAATTTCTCAATTGGTGAGAGTTATAATGAACCTTGTGCTCATTAAAACATTATAAAAGTTTGTGATAAACATGTGTGGTACAACATTACAGATTGTGGCCCTAAAACACTAAGTATTATTTGAGCCGTGGGTTCCTTTAGCAGATTTGTAATGTTATTTTTAATGCAAAACTAGCTGTCACCTGAAATCTTCATTCTGGTCGAAAAGTTAGAGAAGTGAGCTTGTGACGCCAGGGGTCTCCAGTTCAACTCCTCTGACAGGCAGGATGAATCTGGGTGTGGAAAGTGAAATGCAGTGCTTGCCCCTCCCTTATTACCACCACTGAAGTGTGATCAGGGCGTTCCTGAAAAATAGAGCTTTGGTTTCAGTGAACAATGAGCATATCTCGACAGTGAATTCATTTTATTTCTTCATGCAGTAAACATGTAGAAAAAAAATAGTTTAGTTTGATCAACAGTTTTTTCTGACACGTTCTCCAGTGATGGCGCCAAACAATGTGAAGTCACAATTCATGCAGAGATATAACAAAGGAAACGGATCCATTTACAAATTAGAAATATTTGGTGTTCACTGACTACTGCTAGAAAGGTATGGGTTTGATGGATTGCACTGAAATAGGTAATCCATAGATCAAAAGTGAACAAAAGGAAAACTTGAGATTTATTTTCATTGGATTTTCAGAGCCATTATGTCTGTAATTGCCGGTTTGTTGGTTTCACTTTTCTTCCTCCTCTGAATGGGACAGAATTACGAACCTTCCTCACATCACACCTCAGAGTTATTCTGTACTTTTACACTGCAGTGCGCTGTATGTGTTGGCTAGAGTTACTGGCAGACTTTGTACAAAAGATCACTTTTAAACAAGGTGGTCAAACGATGGCTTGTAAAGATCGTTTGATAAAGGGGTTTTTATTGGCAGTGGTTTGGAATTGGCACTCAAGGCCAAAGGTGGTAACACAGCACTACTAAAACTGTTTTAATGGCCATAGACAAATGATCTGGCTAAGTCCTCAGCCATAGAAGTTGTTAACACTCAATTTATTCTCATATTTTATCTACCAACACTCAAGATTATGCATCACATTTCTTGCTATAGCCGGTATAGCCAGACAGTGACTTGGCACAGGATCTTGTGGTCTAAGCTACAAAGCTTTGGGAAATTACTCCCTACTGTACCAGTGCAAGCAAAAATACAGATTTATTATTACCTAATTAGAGACTTTAAATTGCACTCTGAATGGTAGACTATATACTTTGGCAGCCTTATACTAGAATTATCATTTTATCTATAATGGAGGAGCTGCAACAAATTTTACTTTCACACTTCATCATGTGTGATTCATGGAGTTTCAGTAGACCTGCACTAAAGGAGAGTAGAGGGAGTTTAAAGGGTTCACTGATTATAAAGATGAATGAGGAGTGCTTTGCTCAGGGATAGCACATCTGTCCAGTCTATACAATCCAAATAAAGCTGTCCTGTAGATTGGCCTGCTGAGTGGATATTTAGGCCTCCATCTCCATTCAGGTTAATGCAGTTAACATCTCTGCAAACCACAGATACGTTCAAATATTTTTGTGTCATGATACGTACCATATTGAAGTGTGAAACCACTGGATTATATTTAAGCACGACATCAGTTGTGTTTGTGGCGACAAAAGTACTCGTGACACTTCCAGCCAGGTGACCAAAACAGGCCAAACTATGATGTTTTGACTGTAACCCTGTTTTTTTTGTGCCTAAACCTAACCAGATCATGAGCAGACCGTTGTGACAAGAACTTAACTTAACTTCCCAGTGGTTTTGGAGAAACTGACTTTGCCAACATTCATTCTGGCAACTGGTGACAACCAACAATTAACTTGATAAAGTTGCAGAGAATAGAGATAATTAAATATCTTTTTTCTTGATTATCATTGTCTCTCTGTGGCATTTTTTAAAGAGAAATAGGCAGTGAAATAATTTTCCAAGAACTTAATGACTTTCCAAAAAGCCAGAGTCTTTCTCACAAGTCATCTCGATCTTCCAAACACAAGGGAAAGCAAATATTAACCAGTTTTTGTTTTTCTCATAAAAATTATGCCCAGATTCCTGTGTTGTCTCAAATTCTGCCAGCCAACCAGATGCTGTAGATTATCATACACTACTTTGGCTGTCTTTACCAATACATCCAATGGTTTGGAGCATGTGAAAAACTGATTTCATTTGGGTTATTCACCAAACATTTCTTTGACACTAAGTGCTATAGATGCAGCCTTAGAGACACCCAAATCTATAAATAGTCTGGTTTACTGGCAGAATTCAAGACAACAGATGACTCCATCTCCATCCATCTTTTTATGCTCATTTACTCCTTTGAAATTCATCTCACTCCTCTCTATAATCCATTATAGGCAGAGACTGATAGTAGTTGATGTATGTGTACGATAATCTGGCCAGTGGAGCTGAGCAAAGACTGTCCCGACAGGTTGCTTAAAAGGTTTATCAGTCACTAAGATCAGTGAGATCATTTAGGCTCGATTTAACATTTGGTGGCACACAAATTGGCCTCTCAGGGACCAGGCTGAAGAGGAAGAGAAAGTCAGTGGAGGAGGTGATGATAGGTACACCTTCAGTGGAGTAATAAGGAATAAAAAACTGACAAGCATAAAACAAGAAGGACCAAGGGAAACCGATTGAAAGAATCTGAAGTCAGAGATCAGGGAGGGGAAAGTGAGACACGGGGAGAGAGCAGGAGTCAGGTTGAGGAGGAGGAGGGAGGTTGAGAGCGAAAGAGAGGGGAGCAGAGAGGCAGGCTTTGCCTTTTCTGGTAGTTAAAGTTGCTGAAAGAACAAGCAGGAATTCTTTGTGCTGCAGAAGGGCCGAGATATAAACCAGACTGTAGAAGTTGATATATGAAGAGAGAGGAGACGGCCGTTCATGGACTAAACTTCAGCTACTGCTCAGGTATTGTAAACCAACAGGCACCTTAGTTCTTTATGTTTCTGTCCATGTCATGAAGCTGTGTTGGGTGGTCCCCTATACTTTCACATGTTACATCATTCTTTTTGTCGAATTTAGCACGTTTCCCTCTTCATAGAGATGTTCTGTAACTTAGTAATAGACCTTACAAAGGTGGGGCATTACCATGATGATGAATCAAGATTCATCCTATGTTTTATATTTTTATATATATTTTATATGTCCTATATTTTAGGATCACACTGTACTCTTTCCAAGCATATGTATCTCCTTGTGAAACACAGTTGATCAAGTATGCAGTCTGATTGACGAGTGACCGATTGACCAGCTGATTGTGCTGACACATGATCCGATATCACATGTGTCTTTCAGTGAAAAAGTGAGGAGAATCTTTTGGGCATCATGGACGATGACTTCGACCGCCGCATGGAGCTGAGGAGGCAGAGGAGAGAGCAGATGCGCCTCGAGGCTGAGACGTGAGTGAACCCTCTGAGAACATATAAAAATGTGAAAACACGCACACAAACACACATTTGAGGACGTGCACACCCAAAAACACCAGTCAAATTTATTAAAGAGTTGCACAAAAAGTGTCACAACTCAGAAAAAACAAACCTGATACATTCTCAGCTTCAGGACACCATGTTTGATCAGCAGGGGGTAAGAGCCCCTAATATTATAAACCACATGTGCAGCATAAGTCATTAGACACCCACTGCTAGTCCCAGCTATACTGTGCAGTGTGGAGAAAAAGCTGTGTTTTTGACATCTTAGAGGTGTTCATGGTGTTTCTTCTTCGTCTTCTAATGATCCATCAGTCATGCAGTGTCTTGGAGACAGATGTTCAGTGATCAAAGCTCACTGTGTGTATTTGTGTATGTGTCTGTCTTTGGGTTTACGCATTTTTTACATGAGGGAGTCGAGCCGACAGGACTTGGATGCCGCTCAGGCGATGACGGCTTAATGATCTCCACTGCCTTTTTTCGCTCATTAGGGAGTCGGTCGTCTGTGCTGCTGTTTGGATTTGTCTCTCGCTCTCTGTCGTCTCCCTTCCACTCTCTCTCTGCTCACATAAATATTACAGTATCCTTAAAGAGATATTTTGCTGACATCAGCTCTAGTCATAAAATGTTCACTTGTGAGTAGAAACGTGCAGGTTTGACTCCTTAGGCTGTATCTTATAATAAGGACAAAAAGGAAAATGGTCCACAGAGATATAAAGGAGTGCAGCTCAGTGTCAATACATGTAGTTCAGGATCCACATTAGTTTCACAGAAGTACAATGTAAACCAAACAAACTTCAATCTGATTCAAAACCCTGGATGCCTCATGGGACTTCATGACCCCATGTAAAGTGGAAACAAACTGATTAATTAGCTCAATTGCTAAGCTAGACACCTGTAATAAGGATCAAACATTGAAATGGTATTTTTTTTTTACTGCAGAGCCTGCATACACTAAACTCAATACTAACCAAAGAAACATGAATTGGATTTGGTGCTTTTAAGCTGTTTCTTAAGCGAAGAGATTATTGAAACCTGGGAAAATAAACACTGAAGATTTACATCTTCAGCGTGAGTAAATAGGCTTTGAGTGTGTGGCCACCACAGACTGGTTGGGAAAGTATTGACAGACAGATGCACACACGGTTGGTTTTTGTCTTTTCATTTGCTTTGTTAAAAATATAGAATATCATCAGCTTTACCTTTTAAGGTTCATAGTGAAATTTCAATCAATCACAGCTCTCAACAGATTATTTTCTCCCAGTTCAGAAGTCAGTTGCTCTGGTATCAGATGTCCTATCAGAGCTGCAGTGAAAAAAAGGCGTTCCAAACAATTTTCTCACAGTCCTTGCAGCCAACTCTGCCAGCAGTGCCAACCCTCGACCCTCCCAGCTCCTCTCTGCAGCCCGAGGAAACGCTGCAGACACTGGAATGTTTTGACTGCCATTCTTACTTCAGCACAAGACAGCCTGCTCTGAATGCTTCTGTCAGTTTTAGTTAGTCTCCTTACCTTCATCTAACTCTGTGTCTCCTGTCAGCCAAGAAACTCTCATCACACATCCGTCCATTTATTATGTTTCTATGTCCCTCATGGTCGGCCTTCTGGAAATGTAACTAACATTTTGACAGCACTCTCGCAGCAGGCCTCTAGCTTTGGGGTTGAATAATATCGAATTGAATTACTTCCTCATTGATTTCTCGAGGCAACTCTTGTCATCTAGAGGAACTTTTGCCTCAGGATTTAGATAATTTCCGCTTGTTTGAATCTTTCTTTCTGTTTAGAAGACAGAGACGATTCTTGTGGTTCCCATCACCTCTGTCTCTCGCAACATCTGTAAATCATTGTGTGGCGGATTCAGGAAGAGCAGAGGGAAATAATACCCCGTGCTCTATCAATGAGCCATTTCAAGCTCTCTCCATGCCTCATAAAGCCTGGTAAAGCTTGGAAAGACACAGCCTGGATGTGCTCACAGTTGGATGAAGGTCAATGGCAGGATGTGAGTGAGATGGAAGGACATGAGGAAGATTTTATGTCGAGAGTTGGTGATTTGATCCTCATCTTTATCTCTTTATCTTCCTCTTTTTTCTCTGCACTGTCTCTGTCTCTGATTAACTATGTTGCCATGGGGGTCATTCCTCTCCGATGTGACATTTAGATTGTGTGTTTATTATTATTTCTTTCTTCTGTTGTGGCATCTCTCCTCTCCAGCACGTCTTATGAGGTTAGCTTGAGACAGTGTGGCTTACAACAGCTCTTCACCTAAAAGTGAGGGGTCATGAGATTCTTCCATTACACTAAATAATGGATATATTTTAGCCTTTTTCTCGTGAAACACTGGATACTTTATTTAAAAGTTCATAACCTGAAATTTAAATTTCTGTGCCTCAACCTAAGCAGGCCATAAGCACAGTGTTGTGATGAGAGAGAAATAGAAAATTGAACCTAAACAAACGTGAAGTGGCAAACAAAAAGAGACATTAAGATCGAATTGATCTATGGTTTTGCAGAAACATACAATGCCAACATTTTAACTTGGCTACTGGGCTGCCATTTTGTAGTAAAAATACAAACACATGTATTATGTTTCTGTATGTGTTTCAGTGGGGGTTGTACTAACGATGATGATGAAGAAGAAGCTCGGGAGCGAAGACGACGCGCAAGAGAGGAGAGGAAGAAGATGAAGGACACAGAGGAGCCTGGCACCACTGATGTGATCGACACTAACAGGTACCATTTAGACAAAATGTGTTCAACTCTGTGTGGCGTTCTGGCACAAACCAGGAAAACTAGAGGTAAGATTCACAAGACAACAGTAAAGTAAACAAAGAAACAGAGACCTCCTGGCTGATATTTTGTTTACTGTCATCAGAATAGCATCTTAAATAGCTGTAGTCATTTGTTGGACAGTAGAGAGGTGTTGTCTGGTGAATAATTCTTACAGTAAGCTGGGTGGATTTACAGTTTGCTGCTCTCAGTACTTGATTATCCCCAGGTATGTTCAGGACGGAAAAACTTTCAGAAGGTTCAGTGCAGCCACTGACTGTTGACTTGTCAAGCATTAAAAGTAAACTGTAATTTTAAAGTAATACACACCTGCTTTTATATGCTTACAGTGTGACGGAGACCGAGTCCAGCACAGGGGCCGGTGCTGATGACGACCAGGTTTTGCTGGATCGTCTGGCTAAGAGGGAGGAGCGGAGGCAGAAAAGGATGAAGGAGGCCATGGAGAGACAGAAGGAGCTTGACCCGACTATCGGCACCACTAATGGCACGGACAGCACGCTGGAAGAGCAGTCCGCCATCAGCAGCAGCAGAGAGAGACATACAGAGGAAGAAGCGGAGGAGGAGGAGAAACCAGTCAAAGAGGAGGTGGCAGACATTGATACAAACTCCTGGAGGAAAGAGGAAGAGGAGACGAAGGAAGATGAGAAGGTGAACAGAAAGATGTCTGAAATTATTCCTGTCTTTCTTTCTTATTCATAGTCATAAGTCTAAGTGTTTTTTTTTTTCTCTTGACAGGAATCCATTGAGGAGTCAAGGACAGCAGCAACACATGGGGTACAGTGTGATCTATGGTTTCAGATTTCTGCTAACTTAATTTTGTTTCTACATAAACTGACCCAAAACTGATGTAACTTATCTTATAGGAGGAGACTGAGGAGAAGGTTGAAGCAACAGAAGAAGAGGAGCAGCCCGATATAGGAAAGAAAGATGCTGAAGAGGAAGCTGATGTTGACAAGGAGGAAGAAGAAAGGAAAAGGAAAGAAGAAGAGGAAAAACAGCAAAAAGAAATCGAAGAAAAGCTGAGGATAGAAGAGGAAGAAAAGCAAAAAAGGGAAATGGAGGAAAAGCTCAAGAAAGAGGAAGAAGAAAGGCAGCTAAAGGAGGAGGAAGAACAGAAGAAGAGGGAAGAGGAGGAAAAACAACAAAACGAAATGGAAGAGAGGCTGAGAAAAGAGGAAGCGGAAAAACGGAAAAAGGAGATGGAGGAAAAAATGAAAAAAGAAGAGGAGGAAAAACAGAAAAGGGAGATGGAAGAGAGACTGAAGAAAGAGGAGGAGGAAAAACTCAAAAAGGAGATGGCGGAAAAGAAGAAGAAAGAAGAGGAAGAAAAACGGCGGAAAGAAATGGAAGAGAAGAAGAAGAAGGAGGAGGAGGAAAGCAGAAGAAGAAAGAGCTGGAAGAGAAGAAGAAGAAAGAAGAGGAGGAAAAGCGGAAAAAGGAGGCTGAGGAGAAGAAGAAAAAAGAGGAGGAGGACAAGCGCAAAAAGAGGGAGATTGAAGAGAAGAAGAAGAAAGAGGAGGTATTGATGTGATTTATTAGTCTTTTCACCAACAACCACTTCAAAAACCTGGAAAACTCAAATGAAGATGCTTCTAAAACTGTCTCCATCTGGAAAATAACAGAATACAGACATGTTATTGTAACACACAATCCTGAAGATTAAGTGACACTGAAGGGCCACATTCGATTTATCCAGGCTTTGTTCATGCTTTTGGAAGTATAATTTGATTTTGTCATGCGGTCACAGAGCAGGGTGCAGTCACAGTGTTTATTTGCCACATGGATAAGAGAGGTGCTGGTTTGAAGGATGTCACAGTGCGATGTGTCTCGGATTGAACCGTTGTTTGATGCCTTATTTTTTACATTATATGTTTTGACTGAACCTGCTGTTTTCATTATTTAAATAACTTCCTTGTGTCTTCTGTTTAAAGGAGGAGAAGCCAAAGAGATTTGGTTTTAAGGAAAAGGTAAAATTGTTTCTCCTTTAATACATCTAATGCATTCTTCTCTGATGTGGAAGATAAGTGAAAACATTGCTTTAATGTCTAACTTTTTCCTTCTTTTTGCAAGAGTGAACCAGCCAAACTGAACGGATCTCTCATCGAGAGTAAACTTAAGAAAGCAGAGAAGACATCAAGGTAAAGTTTTACATACTTATTCAAACATGGCGGCTTGTTTAACGTTTTGTCCATTAAACTTTATACACTACTCTCTATTTCATCTTTGTATGTACTCATACTTTGCAAATTCAAATGTATTTTGAAAAGGACAAAGCTTCAGTGTGTTGAGTGCCCTAAAATTGCAGTATTTCTAATGGCAGCTCCACTGGTTGCAAAAAACATCCAATTGTATGCGCTTATGAGAAAATGACCCTACTTCTCACTTGATTTATTACCTCAGTAAACAGTTTCCTCATGACTTTATGGTCTCAATCACTAGTTTCAAATCTTCTTCAATGCAGGATGATGTTCATTTTGTAAATAATGGTCTGATTAAGGGAGAAACAAAGATGATAAGTATTCTTCAAGGCGTGACTAGCTTGTGACCAGGGTTATTTCAAAAATATGTTCTGATATAGTTACTAATTATCTGTAAGGAAATGTAGTCAGTAATGTAATCCATGTATGGCAATATTAAAGCAGCAGTGTGTTTCATCCCAATTTCCACCCTCTCATCCAAATATGGTCACTTCTGGCTCCAATATCAAGGGAGGGTAACACACACAAAGGTCGTGAAAGAGATGCTGAACACTGACAGCAGACTAAAAAGTCACGGCCTAGTAACATATGTGTGAGTGCTCAGATAATTAACCTCCAACACTAGGCTGGGAACAGACAATCAATCAGAAGTCCACTGTGGACTCCAAAAAACCTTAAAACAGTGACGGGACACAACCGATCAAACAATTTCTAGTAAAGTAAATTTAAGTAAAAAGAAAGTTATTTTACACCATTTGAACTCTTGTGTTTGAATCGAAAAAGACATAAAGCAAAAGTCAAGCATCAGCTTCAAATGAACCCACTCTGCTCTCATGATGAACTTCTAATCATTTTGAATCCAGCAGTCCACCTGAGGAACATCTCAGTTTGTATTCGTTCTCAGTGATCATTAAATAATCGCGTGTCTTTGTGAGCAGGGACAACACTGCCTCCTCCAAGGCAGAGGACCTGGAGCGACAGGAGGCCGAGCGTAAGCTGCAGGAGCTGAAGCGTCGACGAAACGATGCGGAAAGCGAGGAGCTTGAGAAGATGAAGCAGAAGCAGCAGGGCGCAGAGGCCGAGCTGGAGGAGCTGAAGAAGAAGAGAGAGGAGAGGAGGAAGATCATGGAAGAAGAGGAGAGGCAGAAGAAACAGGAGCTGGAGGACAAGAAAGCCAAAGAACAGGTGAGGATAGACTGGCATCATTTCACTTTGGCTTGATTATTTTCCATGTATCAGACAGAAAGACTCACCCTAAGATGCATCTGATTATAACCCATGACAAAATGTGACAGAACATTGTGGTGTTTGTAACAGGAGGAGAGGAAGAGGATGAGGGAGGAGATAGAGAAGAGGAGGGCGGAGGCTGCAGAGAAGAAGAAACAGAAGGAGGAAGAGTCTCCAAAACCTTCCTTTGCTATCACTCCCAAAGGCTCCTCAAAGGTGAGACTTGGAGGAGAGGTTCAGACATCCTGAGGGACGTTCTCAAGGATTTTATCAGTTACGTGTAGTCATACTGGCAATTTGGGTTTTATTTTCTCAGGTTATGAAATATACATCTTTGATATTTGCACTCCAATAGAAAATGAATTTCTGTGGTGTGTCTGTTTAGAGAGAAGAGCCAGTCAGTAGCTTTGGATAATCCACAGTCTTTTCATCTAACTCTCAGCTAGTACATTTCCCAAATCTCAAACTATTCCATTAGGCACTTTGACCGGCCTGACTTTAAATAGTAGTACAGTGGTCGTCTTTTACTCCCATGTACTTACAGAGCTGCTTATCTCCAGTTGTGAGACGTTGCCAAATAGGCTGTCATTCTTTGTTTTCCCTCTTTGGTCAAGCAAGTTGTTTTTTCAGTTGATTTGCTGTTTCCATTTAAATTTCTGTTTGAGATTCCTCTAACATTACCCATATATTCTTAGTTGACACAAATAAACGTTGGCGTCTGTGCTGCATTCAAATATGGCTGAATAAGACCATGACTGGGTGATTTTCTTGCTGGAGTATTTTGGGAGGAATGTTGAGAGTAGAGTGTTCTCTGCTCGTACATGGGAGGTATAACTCATGTTGAGCAGCAGCACAGTGTGTGTGTGTGTGTGTGTGAGCTACATTTATGTGTGTATCCTGGCTCCCTGACAGCAAGTCTCTCTAGTTCAATCACTCTGGCAGCAACCGAGTACAGAGAGAGAGACGTCCTCAGGGACAGACTGGTCTGCCTCTCAGCGATGTCCTCATGGAGACAAGAAGAAAGCCAGGGCAGCTAGACCATGTCCAAATTTATTTGTGCATGTCAATGACAGACTGGGTTATAACCTCAGATATGCTTTTTTCTTTTACAGATCGGAGAGAAGGCAGAATTCTTGAACAAATCAGCCCAGAAAAGGTGAGCCACAAAAGGTATATTACAGTAAAATAAAATAAAGCAAAACAATACACTAAAGTCCCATGTGTTGTTTATCCACACAGCACGCCATCCAGAATGTCTCACACTCCAATTGTCTCCAAGATCGGCAACAGAATGGACCAGTACGCCTCCGCCCTCCAGGTGAGACTCGACAATGTTAGTCACTATCCTCAGCTGTGGTGGAAGAAGTACTCAAACCTTTATTTAAAGTTTACATATTAAAGTGTGGTTACAGGTCTTGGGAAGTAGTGCTGCATATGTGGAAAAAGTAGGATAAAGCCTTTTGTGGCTGCAGAGGAAGCTGCATGTAATCTGACAAACTCGGTCACTCAGTGGCTAGGATGCATTGTGGGTAATGTAGGAACCAGGTCTTGAAATGCAGTCCACCGGTCTGCATTTCACTCCTATAACACTGTTGGACTCATTAAGGACAGTTTAAAAACAAATATCCCATATCCTGAACCAGAGATATCTTTTTTATTCCACTTATTCTTTCTTTTTAAAACCAGGTGCCTACATTACCCACAATGCAACTTAGTCAGTGAGTTATAGCGCTGGGGTCAGTTTATCAGATTGCATGCAGCTTCCTCTTTAGCCACAAAAGGCTTTATAACACTTTTTTCACATATGCAGTAGTACTCACCAAGACCTGTTAACACACTTAAAAGTGTAAAATTAGTAAAGTTACCCTTTAATTAAAAGTTATAACATATTAAAGTAAAAATACTCTATTACACGTAAAAGTCCTGCATTCCAAGTCTCACTCAAGTACGAGCAATTTAAGAAAAGTATTATTTGGAAAAAGTGACAAAAGTAAAAGTACTAATTTTGCAAAAAAGAAAAAAGACCCCTGTAGCTAGTATATGTAATTGGATAATTTACCTGTTGATGCATCAGTGTGTAGGTAGCATTTTACCTTTACAGCTGGTTGAGGTACAGATAGTTTTAACTACTAGTTTTAAGATAAATCTGGATTGGAAAGAACAAAAAACAGCTTTGGTAAAAAAATATATAATAATTCTTCGGACATTTGTTTCTTTTAACCCCTTTGTGAAATAAACAACAATTTAAATTGCATCATCTGAGAAGTTTAAAAGTTTAGGGGACATCTGTCTTTGAACTAGCAACTCTTAACTCAACATGACAAAACAAAGAGTTTTTCTGTGGGGTTGCAAGCCTAAAAAGTTGAAAACAACTGGTTTAATCTTTAACAAGGCATTTATATTTAGTAAAATCTGAATCTGTAAAGTAATAAGTTATTATAACCTGTAAATATTTGATTCCAAAATGTTGTGTCATAGAAGTATAAGCAGAACAAAACGCAGCTCTATTTCATGAGCCAGGTGTGTAGCAGAGGAACGAGTAGACCAAAAGTTGCAAGCAAACTCCCACTCACACTGTCAAACCTGCAAATATACATTTATTTGTGACGTTAAACCTTTATCAGGCAAAATAGAGGTACATAGTAATGTGCTGTAAAATGGAAACAACTCATTAGAAGTACTAAATTACTTTCCACCACTGATCCTCAGGCATTACAGTGCTGTTTCCACCTGTTGTTCCACGTTTGCCCATGTAAAAATAGTAAATCCATAAATCCATCCTGTATCTCCACAGGGAAACAAAGAAGCCAAATCTCCCAAGTCTCCGATGGCAGATATTCCTACAGGAGGCACGCGCAGCATCAAGAGCATGTGGGAGAAAGGCAACGTCGGTGGCTCCTCTGAAAGTCCATCCCCAGCCAGCAAGGTGAGGGAGCGAGAGAGAGAAGGAAGGGAGGGGAGGACAGAGTGATTTACTGATATGTGATTTATTGTTTGAGATACCTCTGTTCTCAGGATGTGGCTGGTATCAAAGGAGGCGTGTCCGGGCGTGTGAACAGTTGGATGGCGAAGCCTGCGGAGGCGGAGAAGACAGCAGCAGCAGCAGCAGCACCTGCACCAGCAGCAGCAGCAGCATCACCACCAGCAACAGCAAAGCCAGCAGTAAGGCCCGATAAACCCCTGTCTTGATCACACACATACACACTATTGTAAATTAGACACCAGTGTTACTTCAACAGAGTAATCCCTTGATATTCTGTCCACGCTAATGTGCTCATTTGCACATCCACATGCCAGTCTTTTGTTGGCTGCAACCCTTTTATCTGAGCTCCAAGACTAGACAAAGTTGCTGTCTGGAGTCTAGTGACACCACATGGACAGTTTACTTACCAACATCTGCTAACAAAGCCCCCCAAAACACCTGCGTGTTATTTTTTAAGCTTTTTAATGTATGTATTTAAGCCTTAACTAGCGGAAAATCATTGAACAGATGAATAATTTTACTTACATTTTTGCCAACAGCAGTAGCACTGGGCAGCAGGTGGCTGAATGCCATCGTGCCTCCCCACCTATACATCAATCACTTTGGCCTCTGTAGGTATTTCTAGCTTATATCACACCTCATAAACTGTATAGTACTTTAAAACAGTTGTCTCATTTTTTGTTTTCTGTGTTTGACTCACTTTAAGCCAAAGAACTATATCAATCTCACTGTGACTCCATATTTAAAGAGTCCTTCAGGCAAGGATGAAAGGTCATGTCCTTTCACATTTGTCACTCAAAGAGATATTATTATCCTCGACACACTGACAACTGTAACCAACAAGTAGGTAGACACTGAACGATTTTGTTCATATAATATCCTATGGTGCAGATAAATAAGATGGCATTGTAACTGGGTACTTGTGAGACACTGTGTCCCTTTCTTAAAGTAGGACACCAGCTGCTAATCCCACCAAGTCTTCTGGAGACATCACACTATGTCCTCATGCAGTAGCATTGCTGGATGACGTGTGACATTGTTCTAATAGGAAATTTATGAGCGAGATATCTTTAGTGTCAAGCGTCTTGGCCAGAGCAGCAGTTTTACCTCACACTTAACTTGTGCTGCAACACCTCCCCCTGATGGGATCGAGCTGTACAGCAGTCTAATGAATGTCTCTTTTGTATGTTCACTGAGCTGTTTCATTTTATTCCTCCTTTCCTGCTTCCTGTATTCCTTTTCTCAGCTTTCCTCACTCAAGGTTTTCCTGCTGTTCTTTGCCTTATCTTCCAACTGGTAAAGGTACCATTTTGCACACATTTCACTATAACTACAACTAAAAATAAGACGCATGATAAATACAAAATGGTTTAAAGTAATTAAATACTGTGAGTATCCAGTGTTGTTGACTTTAAGTACCTTAAAGTAAAGATATTGTCTTAAAATTTTACTTTGGTAACGTGACATAAACACCAGAGTCAACAATGCAACAAAGACTGAACTGAAAACTGAACTTAAATACAGACCTAGCTGACAAGGAAATGAGGTGCAGGTGGAGAGATAGGTGGAGAAGCTCAGGTGAGTGGAATAGGGTGAAGTAACAGGAGAGGAGCTGATTGGCAGGGGAAAACACAGCTGATGCAGGGTAGGTGTGGAGGGAAAAGCATATAGAAGGGAAACATAGTGCAAAATGCAAAGAGACAATAAGAGTATTTCTACACTGTTTTAGATATTTGTGCTTAAGTAACATATCTACTTTTTCTAAACCTAATAGGGTCATGGTTGTTGCTAATTGTTACAGGATGTGAAACCAGGTGACATTGGTAGCAAGCGAGGCATGTGGGAAACCAAGAAGGTCTCTACGCCTGCCAAGGTAATACACACACACCTCTAATGTTAGAGGACATTTTAATGATTTAAATGATTTGTGGTGACATGTTCCTGTTTTTTGTTTCATTCAGTCGACCAAATAGACAGGTGAAAGAGGTAATTTGCAGGTCTGCGGCAACAACCCTCAATGCATGTGATTGATCTTTGTGACGTTTACACTGGTTTCATGCTGTTTCAACACACATATGATTGGGGGCAGTGTTGCCAGTTTGGTCAGTTTCCAGCCATTCAGGCTACTTTTCTTTAACTGGGCATGCAAAAATGTTTTTTAGTGGGTAGTGATGATTTAAGCTACTTTTGGGCAATTTTCCATGAAAGTTTGGCTATATCCATAAATCTGTCCTTCATCTCATCCAAGTATAGAGTCAAGATAAGATTGACAGGACAGTGAGATCAGTTGGCTCAAATTTCAGTTAATTAAAACTAAAGGTTCTGTGATTGGGCTCCTTTTTGTCAGTCCAATCTGGCAACACTGTTGGCATTGTTTGTTTCTCAGTTCAGTCAATTCAGAAGGCAAAACATGTAATTTAATTAAAATTAGTACAACAGAATTTAGTTCAGGAATGTACTGAAATTATTAAGGTAGGTGGGGCTGAGAAAAGAGGGATGTTATCTATTTATTTCTTTTTGCTCTAAACTTTAAATTAAAAAAATAAAGTTACATTAAAAAAATTTGTGCTCAACAGATCGTAAAAGTGGTGTTTGGCAATATGCAGATGACACCATTCTTGTCATTATTTTAACAATCGGTGCCTTCTTGGTCTTTATGCACAAATAGTTTTTAATGGTAAACTAAATGTACCAAGTTTTTCTCTAAGTTGAACGGATGAGCAATAGAAAAAATAAACAACGTGATGTTTGTTGAAAGTGAATGAAAAGCTTCTCTGAGTTGCCTGAACTGAAATCACAGGTTTTGGTGTGTTATAGAAGATGACTGTCATTGCTGTGGATTGTGTTTTTACCCTCCCTCCAACCTCTGACACATATACATAATGTATATGCTATCATTAGTTTCCACACTGACTTTGGGTACATAAATAGCAGGCTTTTATTTGGCTCTGATGTGGTTTGTTATTTTGAAGGTGGATCACTTTCATACATGAATGTGATCTATATTGTGGTCCAGGACGTTTTGGCTGCACCTTGCAGAGCATTTTCATGCCATGACAGTAGCTGCATTACAGTGAGGATATTATGGCTGAGTGCATGTGGTTACATTTGAATGCTATGATGTATTTTCTAAGTCTCGGGGTGCTTTTAAAAGATCTTTTGATAGATATAGGATTTGTTACTGTGAATCCATCCTTAAGAGTATGAGTACATTTTTCTGGCATGTTTTATAAAATATGTCAGTACATCACTCTCACTCCCACCTCTCTTGGTCTAAGATATATGCTATACAGATGAATTATAGCATCCCCATTAGCTTCAATGTAGCAAAGGCTATTCATCTTGTGGTCAACATACCCCAAAACTCAAAACTAATCCCAGAATAATTCTTTTAACAATATCAGATGATTATTAGGTAATATTAAATATGTGGGGTTTTTTGGTTATATACTACTTATTTTTTCTTTCCCCTTTCTTTTATGTATTCCTTCTTGTTTACAGGTGGCATTCGGAGGGAGGGGCAAGTTTGCCACTAATGGTAAGTTTCTTGAGTCACTGTAAATAGTGGTTAAGTGTAACTAGTACTTTTACTGAAGAACAATCCCATAGGTTCTGTACTTGACTATTTTCTATTTTAACTAGCTAACTTTAACTTTAACCAAATATCAAGATCCATGCATTATTCCCTGACAAATTAAGGTGGCTCTTTTCCGAGTGTTACAGTTGATGCAATAAGGGACCCAAACAGGAAACAGAAAAAGGGCTGGAAAACAGACAAAGACAAGAAGAAGAAAATAAAACATGACACATGAGGATATAAACTATAAAACAAAACAGGAAATAACCAACCAATAATCCAAACCATGACACCGTGGTAATTAAATCTGCCTTCCACCACCTTTAAAGCTCACTAATTAAAACATTATATTGCCTTGTTTCATTTGCACAAACAACTATGTGTGAAAAACAAGTTATTACTTACCATTGCTAAGCTAGGCTAATAGGCTACTGGCTCCATCCTCCTATTGAATGGACAGACATGAGTTTGGTGTCCTTCCTCCGAATAAGCCTATGCCCAAAACAGTATCTTTCTGTTGGAGTATTTCTACTTTTAGTTAATTAAATGGCCTGAATACTTCCTCCATTTCTGACTGTAAATGTGCACATACTACATTTAAACCAGGGTTTATCTTGATCAGTCCTGGGGGAAACAGAGTTTTGAAGTGTGTCCTTCAAAACATTTTCTGGACAAGTGGGGGGTGGGGGGGATCAGGTCTTGATGATTTATAGCCACCCCTGTGGACTCATAACCACCACAACTCACCCGCCTTCCTTTGTGCCAGACTAGCTGCTCACTGTAAATCAAATCTGCTGAGACTTTTGGGCATGGGTTCAGCTCTGTGGCACTGTGGTCTATATTTAAAAAAAGCCCTCACCCTGACCTTGTTTCCCAGTATAAAGAACCTTCCAGACTCCTGGGATGGCTGTCGTGTCTTTGCTGTGCACTGTTCACCCAGTGCCACCTTGGCTGTCCAATGCCAAGCAGGGTGTCGGCGAGCTGTTAGGCATACCAGAGTGCAGCTGCTTGATTGTCACATTACAACCGACCGCTGGGGAGGATTACTAACCATTTAAGTAGCAAATCGGGCTCGATCGCCGGGCTTATTCACCCAGTGCTGATGATAAAGACCCAACATGTCTGAAGGGATGGTTTAAATGCGCGTTAATCCTGTAAAAACACATTACACATTCGCTGATGAGACCGTAGTAAAGCTGTCTTTCCTCTTCATGCTCAAATGTCACATTTCTTCTGACACCGAGCACTGGTGTCTTGAGCCAAAGCATGAACAATAGGAATGGAAAAGTGTTTGTCGAGTGTCAGCTTCGACCCTAAATAGCGGCCCTCATTTGCAACCTCCCCACTTCTTAATCAGAAATAGACTCTGAGGAATGAAGTAAAGGGCAGATGACAAAGTTACAGCTTTCAATCACACAGAGAAACGACTGCAGGGAGCTGACTCTGATGTACAAACACACAGCCTATACACGAAGACGTATGGATTGTTAAAGCTTTGATTAACAGCCTTGAGACTAATCTTGTTTCACACCTAATAAACTTTAAGGTATGAAGTCTTAAATGACAGATACATGGACTACTAGATCTTTAATGTCTGTCTCTCTCTCCATTAGCAGGCGCAAGACCCTAACCATTGACATCCCTATTTAAATCAAGCCTAACCCGACCAAACACAAGGCTCTGCTACTGTATGTGCATCCATTTCCTGTCAACATACCTGTATTTCACGCATGAAGCTCACACCCGAATGAGGAGACGACGAGGGACCAGGATGAGTAACTTTTGCGCTGTCCCTAAATCCCTACATATGTCAGACCTAGTAAGGGTTTTCAGGACACAGTATCACATGTTAAATGCTTAACAGACGATGGATTGTGTGGTATCTATCTGTTCAGTCCTTATCGATTGCTGTCCAGATGCTTAAATGTTATATTGCTTTCAAGCCACTTTGACATGCCTGCTCTTCTTGTAGTGTATTCATGTCATTTGTGTCACTCTCATACACACTCACTGCTTTTAGGAATGATAGTCACTGTTTTGACTCCATGTGATAAACGAGGCTGATGAATGTCGACCTCACAGCTCACTTTTGAATTGTTTAAGTATACTGCCATGATGTTGGGTGTTTAGCCCGTACATAATTGAGTCATTTCAGAAGACCTGACCGCTTTCTCTTCATAAAGGGTTTATAAAAAGTAACTTAATGACTTCATTTATGGTAAACAAGTCACTAATGACAGCAGGTTTGGGGTTACAATTGGATACACCGGCATGAAATTTGGTTCACTTTTGCAGCCAGCAGCTCAAAATTTCACATATCCAGTGAAGTATCTCTCCATTTGTCCGTCAAAACTGGGTGGATTCAAAGACGTTAATAATTCCCAAAACCTGAAGCCCCCTGACTTTGATTGAGCGATCCACTGAACTTTAATCTAATGTTCATGTGGCTTTGAGTGAAATGATTCCCCTCAGGATGAATCATAATGTCTTTGGTGATCTCCTAACCTTTCACTAAATGCCATCATCAGCGAAAATTTGTTATACATACCTGCAGAATCACATTCCCACAACCTAAGCTGTGCTTTCTGTTTAGTTACCGAACATTACAACAGCTGAACATCAGCAAGCTAACATTGTCATTTCAGCATGTTAGCATGCTGACATGAGCACCGCTGTGCCAAAGTATACAGCCTCACAGAGCAGCTAGCGTCTGAGTGGCTCTTTAACTAAAGCAACAAGGAATTTGATTTATATCACATTTTGTGGACATGAGCAGCATGAGCACCAACGTCCCCTGTCATAAACATCTTGATCTGGCTAACGTGCATTTGTTCTGGAAGCGAGTGAAAGAAAGAAACATAATTTTGATGCTATTTTTCTTGTGATCTTGGTGATGAGGTCATATCTCTGTTTATGGCTATGAGATCAATAACTGTAAAATGATAATGATGAAATATATTTTTAATTTTATGACTTATTCAACCTGGATACGTCAGAATCTGATGTGGTGGCTTTAAGAACAACTGTAGTAACTATACAGAAATAGCCAATCTTCTCGCTGATAGTCTTTTTTGCTTATGTCGGTGATACAGCATAGAGCCATCAGTATTATACTGAGACTGTTTCATAACCAGTTTAAAGTTTTTTGTAGTGCCTTTAAGTTTGACAACTTACTTAAGGAAAGTTTTGCAGGGCATCAACTTATCACAGTTAAAACCGCAAAGTGGATGTATTATAATAAACAGCTCTCTATGAATGATTTATTAGCATTTATAAATGCAGACTTATTAGAAAATGATTCCCATTAATCACACAGTTTATAAATCCTTTATAAAGGGTTCCTCATTATAAAATGGTCCGCAGTCCACCACCTCAAGCCAGAAGATAATACCAGTGGCAAATTCTGCCCTGAAATGTAATACAACAAGCAGGCAGTTCAACATTTCTGTCAACAACATCTGTTGTTGTTGTTGTTGTTACTTTTTTAACCTTTGGCAGTTGAAAAATCACATCATCATGCAATATTAGAACCAAGAAAGTCTATGCAATACACATGCAGCAACTATTCAGTGACCAAATGAAGTAGCAGGTAGCAGTGTTGCTTATCTATCATCAATTTACACACCACTCGCTTTGTAGTTTGCTTGCCTTGCAGTAGAAATAAGGGTTTATATGCACTCTGTTTTAGCAATGCCTGTAATTAAATTGTACCCTGGTGTTCCTGTCAGTCAGCAGAGCACGTGAGTTGAATCCTGCCAATATGCATATTTAGGCTTTCAGTATTGTTGTTGTGCATCGCTTTGTTTGAATGTTTGATATTATTGTTTGTTGTTGCTCCAGCAATAAAAAAAAAGCAAAAAAAAAAAAAAGCATGTTGTTTTTATTTTAGCGACTGGGAGGAAATGTTGCTTCATGTCCTTCCTAACTGCTGGTGAAATGATGGAGTGTTGAAACTTCAGCGGCTGGTGAAAGCTTGAATGGATATATGACATTTTACCACAGCAGGAATGTACCTGCAGAATGTGTGTGTGTTTGTGTGTGTGTGTGTGTGTGTGTGTGTGTGACAGAGGTCCAGTTGTCTAACAATAGACCGACCAGCCATAGGGTGCTACAGTCACATGAGTAAGAAGGGCCGGACTATGTATCCTTGATGCTCAACCTGTTGGTGAACTTCAAGGAGCTGAAGTCTGTCGCTCGTCTCTGAGCTCCCTCTGTCTGGCTCACAGGTAAGGACTCTCTCATGTCAGTGCTGCTGCTGTGAATTAAAGCCTTGGTTAGTCATAAATCTTGAAATTAACTGCTGCCTAAAAAAATCTTTCCTGATACCTGATTAAAATAGTTATTCTCATATTTTAATTATGTGTGCTGCTAACATCTTTAAATCCCTGTTTCCACAATGTTCTCCACTGCTCTCAATAAATGTGACTGAACTGCATCCATAACCTCTCTCACAAAGGTTGAGGTTACTTGCTTCTCATTTGTGGTACTGCTGTTAATGCATAAAACATCTATTTAATTACATTAAACATATTCTGCTTTTACTTAAAATACATTAAATATTAGTGGAGTAGCAACCCTGGATGGAAAGTAACTAAATCCATTCTCTTATACACTTCAAGTTTGATGTATTTGTCTGGATTATTTCCATTTTGTGCTTCTCAGCATGTCTTTCATGTCAGACATTAGACACATAATTATAGTGGCTCTGGCCCAAAATGTATTAAATATTTGTAGAGTAATAACCTGAGGTTGAAGAGCTCTTCTCTACAGTCCAGAGGGAAATGCGTATTGCACTATTTATACAACTTTAATTACCTTCCAGCTGTAGAAACTACCAGTTGTTACCTTTAAGATTGTGAGTTTACATGCAAAATATATGAGTTTGTACAGCAGCACCACCTAACCTCCAAAGTTACAATATTTCATTTATGACAAAGTGATTTACTTAAAAAATTCAAAAAGTGAACTAATGATTTTAAGTTCTTAACTTTTGCGCTCTTATAACTATAATTGACTTGTTTACTTTATCAGTAATTCTGAGGTAGTTTCCTGAATTTTTCAAAGTAAAGTCAACTTTCAAAATTTACACTGTACATTAATTTTACACTCTGAAAAGAGACCTTTAATCACAAGACCCTTTATTTATGATTCTTAATAACTTTTTTTATCACCTATACTTATTGTCAGTTCTTTTAATTAATTGTTATATGCAGGATTTCTTCTTGTATGAGAGTATTTTATTGATATATTGCTAACATTACTCCAGTCAAAGATCAAAATACTTTTTCCACTACTGCCACGGTGACCACAGATATTTCGGTCTGTACTGACACTCATTGTAAACTGTGTGAACTGTTGCCATTTCATGCTCTGCTATGCTGTTTAATGATCAGATATATTTGCCGGTCTAAAAATAGGCTAATAGGGATCCATTTTGCAGAGCTCATCCATAACAAAATGTCTGACACCGAAGAAGTCGTGGAGGAGGAAGCTCCGTACGTATTTTCATTTTTAGACTTTAGTATTTTCATTTTGTGATTTATTTTCCAAATGATTCATTTATTTTTTAACTGCTGTTATTCTGTTTTTCAACACTGCTGTTCTACTGAAGGGAGGGAGAAGGTAAGATGCTCACATACTAAACTTAATTATGAAACATATAATTTCCAAATATTTTAACAACCATTTGTGTTCATTTAAAAAACAGTTAATGTTTTTCCTTTTCTTCTTTTACATGTAAACTTCCTACTCATTCACTCATGATGGCAACTATTCTCTTTTCCTTGTCCCAGATGAGTCAAAGCCCAAGCCGAAGTAAGTGTCTCAGCTCTTCTTTAGTTAAGCAGGTTTAAAACACAACTAAATGCAGATTTTACAATAATAAACTGTTCACTTCCACAGGTTCATGACAAATATCCAGGCGCCAAAGATCCCTGATGGGGACAAAGTGGATTTTGATGTGAGTTAACCTCACTAAATGATCATTTGGCTCATATTTGGCAAACAAAAGCTGACTTATAATAGTGTCTGACCCTGATGTGGTTTTCTGATTGCAGGACATCCATAGGAAGCGTCAGGAGAAGGATCTCTCTGAGCTGCAGTCTCTGATTGAAGCTCACTTCATCCAGAGGAAGAAAGAGGAAGAGGAGCTCATCGCCCTCGTTAACCGAATCGTGAGTGCGTCTAATCGAAGGGGAGTCGTGTTTGTTTCTGTCTGGTCAAAATCACCATGACTGTGTGTGTCTCTTCTACAGGAGAAACGTCGTGCTGAGAGAGCAGAGCAACAAAGGGTCCGGACAGAGAGAGAGAAAGAGAGGCAGGCCAGACTTGCGGTATGGTCTCAGTGTACATTAACTCTTCACTTCATACCAGACAACATGAAGACATCAGTTTCTCTTCTAAATGACTGACCTGTGCTGCATACAGGAGGAAAAAGAACGGAAGGAGCAGGAGGAGCAGCGTAAGAAGTATGATGACGATGCCAAGAAGAAGAAGGCCCTCTCAAACATGACCCAGCAGTACAGTGCTGGACAAAAGGTCATTCAACTCCTTATAGCTTATAGTGTTTTAATGTGAAGCATACTGAACAGGGATGGAAAAAGGATTTTTAAAATCCTCTTCACTCATCACACTCACTGTGCCCTAAAAGGTTGAGATAGTGTTGAGAAAAGTGAGTTTATCCTCAAGGGATTTTGAGTATAAATACCAAGACAAAGGTCAAACTCATAGTGGGTCCTTAGGAAAAATCAAAGTTAGTAGGATTCATCCTCAGAAGTGTCTGCATGAAATTTAATCTCCATCCACTCAGTAGTTTTCATTCTGCAGACCAAAGAAGTGCACAGCTAAGTTACTCTGTTGTTCTAACTACAGTCGTCATGATATTTTTCATTTCTTTCATTCAGTTGTTCAGTCAGTCAAAGAAAAGGAGGAATCCAAAACATGATTGTTTCAGTCGCATTAAAATTCTGCAAGTTTCGATTTGCATCGTATTTTTCTGACCGAAACAGGGTGAGACCAGAAAAGGAGGCAAGAAGCAGACTGAGAGGGAGAAGAAGAAGAAGATCCTGGCTGACCGCAGGAAGGCTCTAAATGTTGATCACCTGAATGAGGACAAACTCAAGTATGACAACACTTTGCAGGGTTTCATGTTGATGTGTGCGCAGTCTCAAAGATTTCGTTATGACCTCTGGTTGTTTTGTGTGTAGGGAGAAGGCGAGCGAGCTGTGGCAGTGGCTGATGGGACTGGAGGCTGAGAAGTTTGACCTCAGTGAGAAACTCAAAAGACAGAAGTACGATGTAAGTCACCCGACACGCAGCTGGAAGCTCTGAAATAATGATGTTCCAACTTTTAATGTTCTTTAAGTTATTTCACAGAATCACATAGATTATTCTAGAAGTTACATCCACATGTGGCAGAACAAATGATAAACTGCATCAGATCACAAGTAAAGGTCACACAGGTAAATGATATATTGATACTGCTGATACTACTGAGTATATGGAGACTTTTCTAGTACACAGGCTTCTTGTAGCAGCCTCTACTTGACATGTCGGGTATTTTTGTTCTTTAAAATGCTCAGAAGGGTTTATCTGTCCTTTCAGATCAACCAGCTTCTTGCCCGAGTCCAGGACCACCAGAGGTAAATACACAAACCCCTGTGCTGATTTACTCTTGATTATCAATAAGACTAGATGCTCGGCTTGTCTATTTTTTTAATTTTCTTTTTAGATTGTTGTACAGATCCTCACTGAATACGACACTGAACTTCCATTAGACCAATCTATTCTAAATACTATTTCACAGTTTCTCACACGAGATCAGAGTGCTGTCATGAGTACTATCTCTGAGGCCAGTCATTCTCCACCCATCTGAATCACTAGAACTGTCACTTCACTGTCACTGTCCTTCTAAGTTTGAATTCATGTCTGGCATCCGGCAAAGCTCTGCACGGTAATTTGAAATTAGTGCTCTGTGAAATACCTGCAGCACAAATTAACACAGCGTAATTTCGTAACTTAAATGGAAAGAAACTGTCCTTTTATTTGCCATTAACGACTCAAATCCTGCACTGTAATCTTACAATTTTGATTCAAGCTAAACTTATTTTGTCAGAAAAGTTGCTCCAGAATATGCTGAAAACTCTGAAAACACCATTTATTTATTGATTTGCTGCAATCAAACGACCTCCACTTGTGTAAACTCACTCTCTGCTCTTCCTGCACTCTTTCAGCGCCAAAGGTCGTGGCAAAGGCAAGATGGCTGGCCGGCTGAGGTAAAAGAGCAGCCAGACTGGGACGAGGCAGTGATTGGCCCACGAATCTATTATGTGTTTTCATTGTTCTGTTGTGTTGGGTTACATGTCAATTACCATGATATCAAAACAATAAATGCGTCATTACATCCTCTCTGCAAACCATGTAGGATGTCTGTTTCTGTGTAATTAAAGATATAATATGTAACATTTCTGCATTAAAATGTCTAACAACGATTCGACCTCTGTTATATATTTTGTTGAGCTGTGTACTTATATTATCCTAAACTATGATCAAACCAGAGAGTTTGGTCATTTTGTTCAAGGAAATGATGGAGTCTGATTTGGTCGCCAGTTACTATGACTTGCAAGAGAGTCATAGTGACGATGGTAGTTGTTGATTGTGACTAAACATGACGTGAATGAATAAAACACGTCAGATAGATTTTCCTCGTCAATGGTGGCTGTTTAATAACAGAGACTACAACTCCCACGATCCCACACGTCTTACGTCTTTTGTGTTGTTATGATTAGGAGACCCTAATGGCAATTATACATTTAAGTCCTGCATACAGTACATAAGACATTTATACAAAAACTCAAGCAGCCAGAATCCTTCAGTAACAGCTCATTGAATGTATTGAAACCCCTAAAAACTTGTAAGCCATCTTATTGAAAAAAGGCATAAACAAAGAGACAAACATGGGTCTGATGTAGAGTCCACGTCTACATAAAAGTAATGCTTTTATTAACAGGAAACTGAAAAGTGTGTAAAAATGGTGGAGTATTTTTTCCCCCAATAAAAATATCAGTAAAACTTTATGTTAGGGTACACAATAAGCAACTAGTTAATGGTTAATATGTGTACCCTAATTCAAAGTGTTACCAGAATATCTAAGTGCATTTCTTTGGGTCAATCAGCAGGAGACACTTCATGTCAACATCTACTAAAAGGACTGACATGATAAAGAGAACATCTACATGTCAGACGTGGGTTTGTTATGTCTAGCTTTAATTCAAATCTACATTCAGAACAGACATTCTTCAGCAAGGCTCCACATAGTGGTGAAACATTATCTATAGGTCGTTTTAATCACATAAGAAAAATATAATAATCTAGGGCAGGAGCATGTGTGATGCTGATGGTCAGGGTTCTGATATGTGCTGCCCCTCGTTAAATGAAAGTCCTTACTTTACATTAAAACTATGTTTCGATATACACATATCCACACCAGTGCATTTTCAGGTTGTTCGTCTCTGCAGTCTTAGATGCCGGGAGAGTCAGCAGGAGTTTGGTGGTCCAAACAGGATGAGGGTCCAAGTGGGATGAAGAGAGCCTGCTGAAGAGAGGCCGCCCTCACCACATGTGGGTTTCTCTGATCTCTGCTATCACCTGGCTGGCTTTCTGCAACGCCTGGATCAGAGAAATTGAGAAAAACGTGTAAATTCAACAACTCAGTTACAATTATACTCAAAGCACACTCTTTTTGGGTACATTTTGGGTTATATTCTTTCAACATCAAATAGTACTTATTCACTGAGTGTCTAATATTTGAAGCATCTTGTTGTTATTGAGATGCAGCTCTCTTTGACTAGGGATGCAGCCATTAACCGATGTCACTATTAGCCGTGGTTTAAAATGTCACAGTTTAGTAACTGTGAAGCCTCAGCTACACCAAGTGATTCTGCTCTCAGTCTCAGAAAAGGGACAGAATGGTACATTATTTTTCTATTAACAATGGCATCTGATGGCATGGCAGTGAGAAAAATTAAACAAATAAATTAAACATATATAGATAATTGATAATTAAAAATCCTCACTTGATTTTATACAGCCATAGTGTTTTTTTTAATATTATTAAACCCTGATTTTTTTCTTATACTACAATCATACAATCAAAGTTTATAATCGTTGCATCCCTCGTCTAAACTTTTTCTCGCTCCTGAACTTAAATAGTGGAAATTCACAAGTGTTCATGGCATTTTCCTTGATTCAAGTCTTCTGTATACTTAAATAAAACAGACATTTACTTTTTTTAAGTACATTTCTTCAAGATTGAAGTCCATGATCAAAATGTTCAGTCTCTATTAAATCAAGTAAAGTGAATGCTTTATTGAACAGTGTGTGATTGACACTGGATGTTGTTTTTACAATCTACAGTGACACTTGATGGATCTGTTACCTTGAGCATGTCAGCAGCCTCGTTGCGTCTCTGAGCCATGTCCTCGGACTCTGTCAGCAGATCATTCAGCAGGGTCGACTTGTATAACTGACCCACCAGCTCGCTCTGCAGGCAGTCCTTCACGTGGTTTACTAGGAAGTGCATCACTGCCTTCGGTACACTGAGGCCAAACGACAACAGAGGGGGAAAACGGAGGAAAGAGGAGAAAACAAGACAATAAGCACAAAAAAAGGATCCTGTCAAAATCTCAAAAACGACACAATGAGGCGGAAACTGTGTACCTGTCCTGGATGTTTTTCCGAACGATAAGAAAGTACGACTTGATGAGTCTTTCGATGACCTCACAGTCCCTCTGCTCCCGTGCAGACAACTTCCTGGACACTGGAACAGGCTGGCAATGAAAAGGTAACAAATGTTTTTGTTAATTAACAAATCAATTCTCTACAATACAACCTGGAACTCAAACAATTGTTGCCCCAGCAACTTTACCTAAAGACTTCATCATGTTTTCTCCATATGATATCGGCTAATATTGCAGTGAAAGTTTTTTTTTAACTGATCTGACTCTGTTCTCTTTAAAGTAATATACAGGGAGTCTTAACATTATCTTGCAACATGCTATGTGTAACACCTGACTAACAAAATGGGCCAGTGAAGATTAACGTATCTAATAACTGCAGAGTACCCACCACATCTAGCAGGTTGACAGCATGACCCCTCTGTGGGCTCGAAGGGAAGGGGGATTGGGGCACAGCTCTGTCTCCAGCACCGTCCTCTCCCCTCTTCAACATGCCCCTCCAGTTCCCTGTCCCGCCATCTACCTGCTCGCCGACGGAGCTGCTCTGAGAGCCCCCGGCTGCTGCCTACAGTAAGGACAGGGAGTTAGGTTGTGTACAGTATCCCTAATTTCTACAGTATCCCTATAGACATTAGGGACGGGCAGATGGAGCCTTCAAACTCAGAAACCCAGCGACATCTGGTGGTTTTTAAAACCTACAGCAGCCCTTAAATACTGGGGTCAAGACACTAACACTACACATCACTACTAATAGTTTTAGTTTCATAATCTCATATATGTGCAATCCAAATACAAGAAGCCTGCATGTTAATAAATCTGTATACTGTTGTTCAGAAGTGCTGCATTAAATATAGATGTTATTGTGCAATATGTTACACCTTTTGGTGTAGCTTAGTCTGAGCACCACTGGTCTCATATTCATGATTACGTCTTCTAATGTACACTGTCTTATTCCAGTAATGTACCAACCACATAATTTAGCTGTAAATCTTTCAAAACCGTCTCGCTAAATGAAGCGATTTGCAAAGCTGCGCTGACGTTTGAAACTTCGGACATCATCAGTCATGCTCCAGCACAATCTATTTAAACAGTGTACTTCACAGAGAGAAACAAACTTCGGTATCATCTCTACTAGAAATGTGTCGTGTGCACACAACGTCAGGAACAGAAGTTAAATCAACAAGGTTAATAAAACACGCACAAAAACATTTTACACATTAGATTGAAAAAAACATTAGAGCCCGACCGATTCCTTTTTTTGTGGCTGATGCTAATGCAGATATTACGAAAGTAAAAAATTCCCAAATTGATAAATCAGCCGATATACACACACCTTTCCCGCAAGTGTGGTTATCAAACACTTGAGACAAAGATATGTAACTGAGGCAGGATATTATGCAGTTTAAATCAATTTAAATGTATTCAATTCAGTTTAACAATAAACTTTACTGCATAAAATGACATCAGTTCATTGAAACAGTTATCTTCACTGGGAATCTAATAATTATAAATGATCCAAAGCATATTATATAATCCCTAAATATAAAGTTATCACATTGGGGCATATTGCACAACATACAGGCCAATACCAATATATCTGTACAATGGCCAATATCGAACGATAATATTGACCAAACAATATATCGATTGGGCTCTAAAAAAAACAACAAATGTTAGTTTTCAAAATGCATTCAAATAGCATGCCACAGGCCTTCTTTGACTTCATTACAAAGAAGTTCATCCAGAACGAGCAAGAAGTCTGGTGGAAAATACTGACAAGCAGTATGCAGAAGTTATATGACCGTGGTTTAGGGTTGGGGCACATGATCATGACATTTCTCAACTGGTAGAGATCTGCGCTAAAAGTTTCATCCCAACATAAAAGTGGTTATGAAGTTAAATGAACTATGATCCCAGATTGTGTCCATATTACCAACCCCTACCAAAAAGAAGTTTGGTTCAGCTAGTTCAGTTTTTCTTGATTACAGTTTTAGTACAAGCCAAATCAGTTTGGGTTTTTCGTTTTTTCTTCTGTCAGACTAACCAGCATGCAGGATAAAGGGTTACATGTACAATAGAAAACAAAAAAGAAATCAAGAGTCTGATCAGTTATAAGGGGAAAAAACTGCCCCTTCAACCCACTGCATTTGCGGGAGACTGAAGGCACAACCACCTGCTTCAACAGTGGTTTTAGAGTAATACAGTAAGGGTTTGTGGATGGGCAGAAGTCAGATGTGGGCAGGCAGTGACTGAACGAGACACACCTTGGTGAGCTCGCCCTCAGGAGGCTCAGTGGGGGAGAGAGACTGCCCACCTGGGCTTTTAAGGGACTAGAGAGAGACAACATCAGGAACAAAAGAGTGGACAGAAAACTGACAGGAAGTGTCCATGAGCTTTACACGATTGTGTTAGATTTGATATAGAAGAATTTTTAAGTTAGGTCATTATTTAGTGTAAGTCACAGAAAAAAAGATGAGTAGTGAATCTTATGGATGTGACTGTACCTTGTCTCTGGGGACAGCAGCGGGGAGGTCTCTCATTCTGTTGCGTCTCTGCTCCTATAAAGAGAAAGTTTGCACCTCTGTCAAATCCAGGAAGAGGAAATGAACAAACTGTTGTCCATGTTTCAAATTGTTTCATTAGTTTCATTATATTAATCATGCAATTACAAGCCAGAGATTCTTGTTAAAAAACACTTAACACTGCATTTAATGAATCACTCACTTCTATGTTATTGTTCATGAGGCCGCAGGCATCAGCAAAGTCGGGGTGTTTGGTGTTGATGTAGGCCAGCTCAATGGCAACCAGGTTGTGAACCTGAACAGGAATTTAAAAAATGGATTAATCAGACTAGAGTGTGAATAAACTTCCCATTAAAGTGCTTGGTGTTATCTAGTATGAGCAGGTCCAGACCATTTCATTGGTGACGGGAAGCCTTTTTCTGAGTAACGAGGTGACCACTTCTACTATGGCATCATGGAGCTTTGGAAACCTCAGCAATTCCTACAGAGAAACAGAATGATCATTATTAGGATTGTGCACCACAGTTTTGTTTATTTACTGCATGATGTACCTCTGTCCTTTCCTTTTCCTCACCTGTGTGCTGTAGTTGCTGCAGTGCTGGATAATCCTCTGCATCTCCTCATGAACCAGCTCCACGCAGCGCAGACTGGGCTCCTCCAGACGTTTGACCTGCCGCTTCACCAGCAACTCAAAGGAAACCTCGGGCACAAATAATGCAGGCCTCGGGCCCTGTGGAAAACAAATAAACCTTAAACCCTCAAAAAGTTGTCATTTAAAACTGAGCTTACAAACTGAAAAGGCTGTAGGGACCCACCGTTGCATTTCTGATTGCTGTGAGCACATCGATGGTTGTCAGACCGCCCAGAGGATCAACTGACTCCAACGTGCGACCAAACGTTTCATGGAAAATATAACAGATTCTGGCTCCACCACACCTGCAAAAGAAGAATAAAGAAAACTACATTAAACATACAGGTAGAATCTGGTTGAACTTAAGTTGCTAGCACCTCTTAGTGGTGTATGAAGGTACATGCAGCTTAGAGAGTTGTGTAACTCACAGTTCAGCTGTCTCAATGTACTTGGCTGTGCCCTCTATGGTGCGACAGTACTCTGCAGCAAACTTGGTGATGAGCTGCAGCAACGTGGCGCTCTTGTCATCGACAGGTTCACCGTAACTGTTGAGTAAAGACTGGTACTGCGCTGCCAGCACGTTGATCCTCGTCTTCAGCTCAGGAAGACAGTCTCTGATGTGGTGCATGAGTAACCTATGACAAGATTTCAGAAAACAGTTCACACTTTGATTGGAAAACAAAAAGGGAGACTTGTGGGAGTAAACCTCAAATGTACACGATCAATAAGCGACTCAAACTAATAATTTCTTAAATTAAAAAACAGTGACAAAATTAATATTCAAAAATCAAAGCATTGCACAAATTCCTGCTCCATACCTGTTCAATGTTCTCGCCAGATATTTGGTTCCATTTCTGTTTGCAAGGGAGGGGTACTTCTTTTGTAGGAAGGCGTATTCATCACGGATCGCATCTGCCACCAACTTCTTTTGATTGATATCCAACTGACTCCTGAGAAAATGCACAAAAAAAAAAAAATGATTGTCTTAGTTGGTCTTTGATGTGGCTTTTAGGGCTTTTATGACCATCACTCATCCATGTGACTATAATTTAGCTATTTTAACACAAAATGTAAGATAAAGGCAATATTAGAGATAATGTGCATACAAATCTGGTGGAAAGTAATCAATTTTTCAACATGGGTCTGAGATGTGAAAATCTTAATGTTGTGAATAAACTGAAATTGCAGAGGATAGTAAATATAGCTAGTAAAATGGTCCCAGATGCAAACAAATGAGAGGAAGTATAAATTAAACATAAAGAGTGAGGTTTCCCAGATTATAAGTGATGCTTCATACCCTGTGCACTTGCACTTTGAGCTGTAACTTTCAGGGAGATGTAATAGATAAGTAGGGCCATGAATATCTGTTCAGTGAGCCTTTTTGCCAAATCCAAATTTGGATACTGAATGCAAAGACTACCCTGATCCAGCCCTGCTCTCACTGTATTTGATCTTCTGAAATAAAATCAATTGTCATGTATTGTTTTTATTGTTTTGTGGAAAAGCCAAAAACAATTTTCCACAACATGGACAATAAAGTTTGTGCGTTCCTTTGTTTCTTCCCTTATTCCTCCCTTCCCTCCATATTTCTTTAAGTGCAGTGGTACCTGTTAACTACTCCAATAATGCCCAGTTTGACAGGAATGACCCTTCCCATCAGTACATCCATTGCATCTGTACCGGCATCCATCAAATCCAGCTTGGTCACCACTGCTAGCGTCCTCCTGCCTGAAGAAAAAGAAACAAACATCTGGCTACAAAAAACACCACTGAGGCAGGAAATGCAAAGAGTGCATGATGAGGAAAAGACAAGGCCACATGGTGATGACTCATTAAACGTAAACAAGGTCATTTACCATCAATGTCTACCTCGCGGGCCACCTTCAGAGCCTCTGAGGTCGCCATGTCTGTATTGGCTGCAGTCACAGCAAGGATGATGGAGTTGGGGTTGGCGATGTACTTGAAGATCAACTCTCTGATCTGGATCTCGATGTCTTTGGGCTGGTCTCCCACTGGTACCTGGTTTTACACACAATGACGTCAAACCATGAAATTCATGTGCGGGATCATTTTGAGTTCATAGATCACACAGGTTTGGAGATGGGGAATAAAAACAGTTTCCCACCTTTGTAATGCCGGGAAGGTCCACTAGCGTGAGGTTAACAACGTGCGGTGAAAAGATTTTCAGGTGAATGGGTTCATCACTGATACCCTAGAGAAAAAAAACATATCCTCAGTTGCTATAAAGTGACTCAGACATTTAAAGATCATCTAGTTTCTCCGCCAATATCATTTCTTGTTTGGCAACTGCTGACGATCCCTCTTAATAACCGTAATCAGCATACCTTGTTGTTGCCAGACATTCTTTCAGTTTCAGCTTCGATTTCTTGCCTGATCTCCTCAAAGTTTGTGTAGATCTGAAACAACAATTTAACAATGAAAGGTAATGACCCCAATTTGTTAGCAACAAACAGAAACAAGCAAGCACATAACAACATACAGTGATAAAAAAACAGGGATCCTTTTCAAAGAAACACTTTCTGAGACTTCCTGTTTAGATAGATAACAGCACATCCAAAGGTACTCATTGTTGAAACATGAGAAACTATGTGGAGCTCCAAAGACAAATTTCAACCTTAGATGACTTTTACCCTTCAGCATGCTGAGACGTCATGTGCATGATCTCATTACAGACAAGTGTTGCTGTTGTAAACATCCAAACCAGCAGCTAATCCATAAATATCAGTGTAATCAATACAGGATGCACAACAAGGCTTAATGATCAGTGCAGCACAGTAATATTGATTTCTGGCAAACAAGACTGTGAAAACAAGGGGGTGTCAATTCTACCTTGTTTTTGGTGTGTAGGAATTTGCCCCATTCCTCTCCATCGATGCCTGCAGAGATACAAAGTCAAGGACAGATGTTTCAGTTACTGATGTGACAGATGCAGCCTTAAGATCTGTGTTACTATTATTACTATCACTATGTCTCATGGGAGGATTTCTCTGTTGTCAAAGATGGGATGGAAAAACTCCTCAGCGCAAAGATCCACAGCTGAAGCTTGAAAGAAAAAAAGACCCTCAGTGGAACAACTATTGTTTTCACACAACAGCCATGAAAACAAAAACAAGCCTTAAGCAAAAAAAAGCAGGGCAGCAGAGATTTCTTGAAAAAAACTGAGTAAATAGTTCAGCAGCATTATTAACAATGTGACAACAAGGAAATAAAATTACAAGGGTGGAGTCTGTTAGTCATCTTAGAGGAAGCTGGTGTTTGATGAAATTACAGGTTAGCTTTGAGGAAGCTGTAATCAGTGAACTAATAATTTAAAACTTAAACTAAAACTAATCACAAAATGATTTTCTTTGTGTAACTCCAACTGACAGAGCCCAGCCTAAATGGAGGGGAGGGCTTGAGCCACATAAAGAGAAGCCACGTGGTTTGGCAGCTCTGGAAAAGCTAAACAAATACAAGGCAGGATGGGGACAAGTGGGCAAAAGAAACGGGGGAGATTATGTAATGTATAAACACAATGAGGTAAAAGAACAAGGAAAGGGAGACCTCTGTGAAGGCGTCCATTTTTCTTGGATACTGTGGTTAAGGAGAGATGACAGGAGACAAAAGCGTTAGCCTGGCTATCTGCAGCTCCTGCACGACACTCTGCAGCAATGCAGAGTCATTCTGAGGCCATCAGCAGAGGCCAGCACTTAATAGACGCAAGATCTTGGCACATGTTACCCCCCTGTTCTTTTCACTGAGAAGTGCGTGGTATCAGTGCTTGTTCTTCGTCAAACTTCTATTCCTTTTGTAATATAAAACATTCCATAGCTGAATAAAGAATTATTATCAGTATCATAGCTATAGAAAGTGTCTATTAAAAATCAACATTAGATTTAAGTCTTTTAAACTCTTAAGCTCTTGGCCAGTGAAGGTGAAACATAACCCCGGAGTCAGATTGCTGAACTTAAACGACTCTCTCCAGCAACCCTGTCTGACTCATGCTGATTACAACATCCCATACATTAACTTGACTAACTTCACTGTGGAAGTAACTGGTCTGCTTCATTCTACATTTCCTGACACAGTTTCAGAAAAAACACCAAGCTTACGGGAGCAAATGGATGTTAGAGCTAGACCGATTAATTGGCCAGAAGGGCTTTCCCATTTTGCCGGTCCAGTCCGGTGTACGAGCTTAAACCGGTTTAATTTTATGCAAACCAGCTGGTTAGGCATTAATTATTATGAGACGTCATGGCAAATATGAAAAAACACATCCTTATTCATGGGCTCTTAGTATGTTTCAGCTTTAACTTCAACTTCAGTTCATGTAAAGTGCACGTCACCCAGACAGTCTCTGTACACTTTACAAGTCAGTAAAACCAGCAGAGAGAGAGGAAAAAAGGAAGTATAACATTTAAAAGTATACACACACACACACACACACACACTCACACTCACATACACAGTTAATAGTGGCAATAAGACGACAAGGTTGAGGTGAGGAATTTAAAAACAGGAATCATATAGGTTAACTCGGGAGCGGCTGATTCACGTGCAACACCTAATGTTGCAATTCCGGTTTGTATTTGGTTACCAAAAGGATTGATATTTGATGTTTTGGCTCTATTGGCCAGGGTTTGCCGATATTAGCTTTTTGCAGGTATATCATAATTGTGTATATGTGGCTGTTAATTAACGAGAAACTGCAGTACAGAAATGATTTCACAACCAATATTATCTTCACATAGTTTGTCTGCCAGAGAGCACCAGTAAACTCCAAAATATCAAAATCACTATCTGCCTAAAAAATCCAGTAACGATCGGGCTATAATGCATATAAAGTATATTGTGTAAATATCTAAAAATACTTAAGATCAAATAGTTTAATTTAAAGTAAAAGACTCATATGTTATAACTCCAGACATACAGAAGTAACAGAGGTGACAGTGACGTTACCATTCTCTTCATTGGTTTTCCTGCGGTCCTCTGGGTCGATGTGCACTAGCTGTAGGATGAGCGGTCGGCGTGTGACGACGCCAGTGCCACGTGGCAGGATGTCCCTGCCAACCAGACTCTCTAAAACAGAACTCTTCCCACTGCTCTGTAGACAACAACAATAACAGCATCATGAACATAGTGACAAGTGAGGAGACTGAAATATGAATGACTCATTGATCAGAGAAGTCAGTCCTCCCATCGTGCAGATACAGACAAAACAAACTGCTCTGAGGTTAGACACTGCTCTTTTGTATGTCACTACAAAGCTATTAGCTGGTTATCTCTGCAGGAACTTTTCCAGGGCCAATGAAGCATTTCAGGAACTCAGAAACCTTAACTGCATTTCGACCAGAGAAGCCAGGGTCTAATTTGGAGCATCATGCGCTGGTTGAACACAAACCTTGTGGCTGCTTCAACTTTTGTACTCACAAGCACTGTGGGTGCCACCAGGAAGGCGTAGCTGGCTTATTGACGTGTGGTAGAGTAATCGCTAATGAGATCAGGTGAAGTGAAATACGTCACTTGGCGAGTAGATTCCTCTTTAATGGACGGGTGCTGATTCTCCCCAGTAGGAGACAAGGGCTAAAAATATAATCTGTTACTTTCTCTGTAGCAGTAAACCTAATGCTGTTTTGACTGATAAAGGTCGGCCGACTTATAGCCCTGACAGATAGCACTAAAACGATTAATCGATTAGCTGTCAGCTATCAAATTAATTACCAATAATTTTGATAATCGACTTATTGGTTAGATACATTTTTTTTAGAAGAAAAAATAATCTGCTTCCAGCTTCTTAAACATGAATATTTTCCGTTTTTTTTACCCATTTTCTGACAATTTACAGACCAAAGAACTAATCAATTCATCAACATAATAATTGAAAATGAAAATAAACTTTAGTTGCAGCCCTACTGACTAAGGAAAAACCTGTTATAAATACTTGGCATCAGCTCTCTGTTACAGCTTTCCTTAACTGAAGATCTTTGCCGATTTGTGGAGCCCCGACAAGGACAAATATACAAACCAGGCATTTAAAAACGTCCTCTGGCTCCCTGTAACACCCTCAGATGCCTGCCAAAAGGTCTGAGACGGTCACATCCTATAAGCTGACAGCAGTGAAAGTAAACGCATTCAACCAAACCTGCCAGTTTAAACCAATTAACATCTAATACACAAGGTAGGTAGGTAGACAGAATAAAACTGTATTAGAGAAGAAAGGTGTTGATTCAACTTAATGGCCATTTGTAGTTTGGTTATACTGCTGAATTGAACCGTGTCATACATCCTGTTCACCCCATTTATATAAACTAAGGTAGACAACATGTGATTAATAATATATTAAACCTCTGTAAAACAGTTGTAACAATAACTTTGTGCCCTTTCTGAAGGCTGTTCAGTTGTTTTAGATAGCACTAGTGTTAGCTAGGTGTACCTAACAAACTGGCACCTGACTGTAGGTTCTACTGTGTGTGTGAATGGAGGTTATTTTAAGACACAGCGTACTTTAAAATGTATTTCCATAAGGACAGGTGCTTGGTAGTGTGAATATGTTCGTGTTAGGAATCTAATTCAAATCAAGTTCAAGGAAACAGATTTGATTTCACTTCAAGCCAGCCAAAACATTGCTAGGTTGAGCTGACAAGTGAGATCTCATGCAGCTAATGCTAATCTAAAGCTACTTGCTAAATTGGTTAACTTAGATAAGCATAAAAAGCGAAGCTTATGTAACGTCTTGTCTATTGTTTTGTCTATCATACCTACTCGAAACTGAAAGAAAACTGAGTCAGATATCAGAAGTATGCCAAAACAATAAGTTTGCGCATGCTAACTAACTTGCTAGCCTTGAAGCAAAGTGACGTTTCTCACCTGAGTTCCCACAACAACTATCTGCGGCAGCTGAATAATGTCCGCGCCCACCGTGTTAAACACATCTTGCAGTTTGTTTATGACAGGTATGAGGGCCTCCATGAGCTCCGATACGATATCCCGATCCCGGCAACTTTCTTTACCCTGCCACACACGGGTACAAAGTCATTCAATGTCCCACGGCAAAGCTACTGGCGTCTCTTTGGATCTGCCAACAACTGCGCACACAGTTGTCTCGAGTTGCATCATGGGAGTTTGAGTTCAGCACAGAATCCAACAATCTGCGCGGTGGTCCGAGTTTGACGTGTCATGAACTACGTTTCCCAGAGATGACATGTTGCACCAATGAGAAGAAAGGTAGCTATTTTTCCTCTACGCAACAGTAACTAGGGTGAGCACCAAAATATTGTTGTGTGATACCCAAGAAGTGATGCACACATTTATGATGAAACCTGTATCACCTGTTATTTAGGTTTGGACATTTATTGGAATATTTACAGTACAAAACACTAACATAGAAATCAGTTCAACAAAAATCTTCCGTAAACTTGTAATAAGATGTGGTCTGTCTAATTATTTTGGGCAGTGTTGAAAAAAGTACCCACAAGTGAAACATTAGTAAAAATAAAGATATTGCGTTAAAGTATTTAACCAGATTTTGGTTCTTAAATCTATGTAAAAAAAAATCACACCATTCACAAACAAGATATATATGGTATATAAATAAGTAAACAGAAAGAAGCTCAGTTTGGTCTCTACTTTTTATTTCTAGAAACAGGTTTAACCCATACAAATTAAGTGCCATTGAACATGTACAACTCTATCAATATATTAAAATATTGCACGCTCGGTGTTAAGTGGCACATCACTGTAACTAGTTTAAAGGTATGAGGTAACAGGTATGTTAAGAACATTGATGCATGTATGCACTTAAATGTAATAAATACAGCAGGGTAGTACTGCAGTATTTTTACAAATCCCACTTTTAAGAAATAGTACATACAGTACACCCTATGCAATGTAACTTGACATATACATTCTTCAAGGGTTTACCTGACATGCCAGTCAGATGTTTTTAAATACATATTTAAGAATATTTGGTTCAATTTCAAGCAATTGTAATTGTAAATTATAGAAATAATTAGTAAATGTGATTCCAAATTAAGAAATTGTTGTTACTTTTTTTGGCCTCAATCTAGATGTTCTAGATGTACCTCTGAGGTACACGAAATAGCACAAAAAGGACATTAGACTTCTGTCTTAACTGACAGGCTATTCCTACTTCCTCTAAAATCTGAGCACACATTTCTCCATTAACCATTTCCTACTTACATTTTCTACTTCACAGATATTTACAATTCTTGTGCATTGATGAAAAAATTGATAAAGTTCAGAAAATGTAACTGGCAGTGTAGAGTACACGAATATTTCAACAAAATGTAGTACAAACACCAGTAAAACCAGCCAACATATGGAGGGTCACAGAGTTTTGTTGTCCATGACCCTGTTTGGCAACCATAAGCAAAAATCCACTGGCTGCTATTGTTTTCCACCTTCAGTTGTGTTTTGAGACTCACAATGGCAAAACCTATTCAATAGAAACGAAAAACTGTACAAAAACAAGGTGGAAGTAGTGAAGTAGAGATGAACTAACACATAGGTATTCCTGTGCCAAATTCAGTGTGATTGTTTTATTTTTCCAAAACGGTAAACGCAAAACAATTCCCACATCAAAGAAGGTGCTTAAAAATACTGACAAAATACTCCCTTACTTTAACAGTAAGTGAAAAACTACTACAATCATGTACAAGTCCATGAGCACACACAGGGAATAGCCTGAACAAAACATAGCTTATTTGAATTTAGACCTAATCTAAGTAAACTGAGTGGTCACTGTTTGTCATTTCACAGCATTTGAACCAAGTGGCTTTCCGTAACCTAATCAAAACAACAGTACTGTATTCCCTTAAGGCAATTTTTAATCAGAGGTCATTGTACATTGCATCTCAAGATGCCGTACAGTCTGTGTATGTAGTTACCATGTTTCCTCTGCGTTGCGTCACTGTTCTACAGTGTTGTTTTGATGCGCCATGAAATCGGTTTTCAGTCTTTTTGTTGTGTCCATCAAAAGTAAACATTCTCTCTACGTCATCAAACATATCATCGAAGACACCTGCTCCAAAACCTCCTTGAAAGTGTCTCTTATGTCTGCTGGGGGTCTCCTTGTGGGACCTGGAGTGTTCATCAAAGTGTCTTCGGTGACGGGCATGCCTGTTCTGGCTGTAGATGTCAAAGTCCTTGAAAATGTCATCAAAGTTAAAGGTGAAGGGTTGTCTATGTCTTCCTTGCGTCTCCTTGGTGAAGTATGCAGAGTTGACCCCAAACTGCTCATATTCTCTTCTTCTGGTTTCATCTGATAAAGTTTCATATGCTGCACACGGAAAGACAAGATTCAGTCAAGGCTGGAGAAGTGACAAAGACCTAGCTACGGTACACTTAAAGCTCAAACATGTACATTCAACCATGGCCACATACTCCAGACTGTATATTATAAAATAAGAATAATAGTACAGTATGTCAAGTACAATTTCAATTAACCGTACCTTCAGCAATTTCCCTGAATCTCACTTCAGCGTCCGGGCTCTTGTTTTTGTCTGGGTGATATTTCATTGCAAGCCTGTGGAAAGCCTTTTTTATCTGTCGCTCAGTGGCATCTTTAGGCACCCCCAGTATATCGTAGTAGTCCTTCTTGGCGAGTATCAGCTCTGTTATCATAAGGATGCACACTGCAAACGTTACAGCAGACTGTGCAGTCGCCATGGCTCTGATGCCCCCTGCATTCAAGAGAGAGGATGATCAGTCAGTGCATGCAAAAGGGTTAACAACACAACAACCTTGATTATTGGCTTGTTTATACAATGTTATGGGAATGAGCTTAGCTAGACAACAATATTAAATAGGCCTACTCTTAACTAACTAATCAGATATAGTGACTGACTTCTATGTGTTTTTCTTTTAGGTTAGCTTGGACTGATGAAACAACACTCAACACTTATATACACAATATTTAAATAATTTCGCTAACAGGAATTCTGCTGCTCACCTTAAAGTTAGATTCAGGCTATATTATATCTAGTAATGTAAATTATTCCTGACATTTACTGTTATATTTGGACGTTTCACCGCTATGTCATCACACCAGACGTCACCCCAAACGTTAGCTAGCTGAGTTGGCTAACACAATGTACTGCCCACGTACTCTCCTTTCTTTCTCTACAGCCACACTTACCTTTTTTAGGGGACACGAGTGCTCCTTAGCTGGTGTACTGTACTGCTTCTTAACTATTTACCCAATGCTAAACATGATATTGTTAAGTTGTTATTGTAGGTTGTGAGTGCAATCGAGGAGCAGTGGTCAGAAGCAGCATCATTTCTGTCTTCTTCGTTTCTATTAATGAATGGATGGCTACACACTATAAGATGGCGCATTACTGCCCTCTGTCGGCCAACGTAGTTCACAACCTTTCCTCAACTATACGATAGTTACCCTTTAGTTGTTTGACAGCTAACGTATGTAAGCTGGCTGTGTTTATGATAAATATAAAGTCTTATTTAATATATTACACATACTGTTATCTTAAAGAGTTTTACACATATGCCACACTGTTTTTAGAGAGTAGTCATCAGAACGTCCTGCCGCCAGCGTGGCGCTCCATTTGTTCACGCCCGAATCCCGCGTGCAAGGGTGGGAACGCAATTTAAACACTGCTTGTCGACTCCGCCCATTGAGGAATGGTTCGGTGTACGCCGGTGATTATCAAAGTTGTCCCTCTACTGCAGTGGTTAAACGGTGGGGACAATTTCCTCAACCAATCAAAAGACTCCATTTAAGGGGTCAAACGATAAACAGCCAATTGCAGAGCACTGTGGCCGTCACATGACCATTGTTTTTCTTTTGACCGACGTCCCTACGTCAGTCTGGAAACAAGTGTCAGGTTGAGTGACCGTATGTATTGCCGTACGCTGTTATACTTTGGTGTAATCGTTTGCGAAGGACAGCGACCTAATGAGAGTGTTTAACGACTCCCGACTTCCATTATACGACGATATAAAATGACTGGTATGGTTTATTATGACTTGTGTGGCCTTTATGAAGGCTGGCGAGTTAGCTAGCTGTAGAGCTAACTGCTAGGTGATGTTGAAATGTGTTGTTGTTACTGTCGGCTAGCTATTTTGTCCTCTCAGTTAGCAGGTAGGATCATTTAGAAACGAGGCTCGAACTTTATTTAGGAGCAATGTTAGTGTTTTTATTTGACATGCCATTCTCATCATTTTCATTTTTTCTGTCTTCGTCCTTTCATGTGTACGTTTTTTTGTTTTGTTTATCATCACCAGGTTATTGGAAAGGGAGAACATAAACCTAATATTGCTTTGGATGGCACAAACTCTTGTGATCTGAAAGAATGAGTCATAAATGGGCTCCAAATACCTGGGTGAAAGTAAGCAGAGCATTTCATTTGTGGCAGAGACATACATCACCTCCCTTGTCTGGTACCTCTCACTGCAGGGTTCGGGTACAACAACCTTATTGCAACAAGGTTGGCTATCTCAGCTGGAGGCACATCCAACACCTGAGGATCACTGGGCGCAAGGGATGGTTCTTGAAATCTAATCAGTTTCGACAAAGGCTTGGTCTCCACACCAGCACCCTGTGTTTGAACACTTCAGCCTCAAGGTGGTCTGCTGGTCTGAGCCAACACATGTCGCGAGTCAGGAACACACTGGACACAGTTTCTAAAGCTGTGAGTGGGACACATACAGAACTTCTCTCCAAAATCGCCAGACTCAAACCCAATGCTTTAAAGGCTGGAAAAAAGGCTGAGGCTAGTGTTGAGTCAACGCCAAAAACTGAGGAAACTGCAGTCACGCCTAGTCCTGCTTCCATTATTGCTGCTCCCCCTTCTGCATCTGCTACACCCATATGTGACTCATCTCCTGCCAGTCCCTCTATTCCAACTTCTGCTGCTACGTTTGATGCAAGTGCCACTACCTCCACTCATCCTCACAACTCTTCCCATGCAGCTGTCACAATTCAAAGTCAGTGTGAACCTAAGGAGAAAAGGCTGAGACGTGTTGTTCCCGCTGTCAAAGCCAATGGTACCAGGAAGCAAGAGGAGCTTAAACCTCCACCGAGCGATTCTGAGAGCAAAAGCACAACTTCCAAACAAACCACAGCACTTTTCCATCCCAGCACCCTTTCAGTCAGCCTGGATGAGACTTACAACTACCTGGCCCATCACATCAACTCATACTTTGGCAGCAGCACAAAGACTCAGGACAAGAAAGTGGACAATGTTGATTCCTCCTCTGCTTCCTCTCAGGGTCAAAAAACGAGCAACCTCGTATCAGTGTCTGATAAAACAGTCTCTGCAGCTCCAGTTAACCCACCTGCTTCCAAGAAGGGTTTAGGACACTACCTGTCCTACTCGGCTCCCACTGTACAAGCCTTTGTGGGAAGCTACATTGCACCCCTGGTCCCCAAGTTTAGAACTGCAGAGTCCAAAAGCGCTGCAGTGGAGGTGAAGAAGTCTGAGGATGCGCCAGTCAAACAGGCTGAGGCCGCACTTAGTAAGGAGCAGAAGGCTGCAGAGGAGAAAGCCAAGAAACTTCTGCTTCAAAGGGAAAAGGTAGGTCAACAAAACGCAATGTTTAATTGTAAATGTTACCTAATGTTGGGCAAATAACATCTCAATAATCCAAGGATGAATGACATGCAAAAAAAATCCTATTGCTATTATTGTGACAGATATTGCAATCACGCTTTGCATTTTTGCATTTAATTTCACTGAAAAGAATCCAAAAGTGATAATGATGTGGTCTGTATAAAACAAGCATGCTCCTTTTTGTCTGGAGTTTAATTTTGTAAACATTTTGTCCTGTTAGTTCAAGCACAGGTTCTCATGATATGGGATATGGTTTGTGTCTATGTTTGAGTGAAACATGATTTCCTCATCAGATAGTTCTGAGAATCTGGTCCAGCAGAGCTTGGTGCCTCCTGTCCACACATTGCCCACAGCTCTTGCCACTCTATATGTCTAATGTCAATGTAGTATGCTGACGTGCTGTCTGAGTTCTGGGAATCTAGTTTCAAAAATAACTCCCTTGTGACATCAGAGGGCCGTGGAAGGTGTGTACTTTATAGTATATAGGCCAAACCAGGCTATTATGGTGTGGAGATATAAACAAAACTGACATTTAGTTATGTCAAGGTCAGATTAAGTCATTTTAAGGAACTAAAAATATATTTTTGTTTTACTGAGTACATAGCAAGAAACAAGGTCGGCGCAATCAATTCAAATATTATTACCTGCAATTTCTTGATAAAGATAAAAAAACAATAAACAACTGCATTATAATGAACAACTACAGTGCTGTAGACCCCAACAAATCTCACGTCACCATAATTTGAATAGTTTTTAATTTTTTTCAGTTAAAATAAATATTGTGACACAAAAATAATTATTCCCACTAATGGTGAATCATTTTGCAATCGTAATATCTGTAAAAATAATCGCAATATGATTTTTTTTTTTCTCCATATCCTGCAGCAGAAACAAAACGTGACATATGTCCTTTGGCTGGTGATATACAGTAGATTGATGTGATATACGGAAGGGTTGTGTTCCAGTTCTCTTGTTACATTTAATCCAAGGGCCAGACAAGAAATGTGTGCCGACAAGCTTCTCTGTTTATCCACGGTGGTTTTGAATAATAACAGTTACTGAGCAGCAGCTTTTGTCACGAATCTGTTCTTGATTTAACCAACCCTGGATTTTAGTGGCTGGTTCACATTTGGGAACCTTTAGAAGTAAGTTATTATAGCTTGAGTCGGGACAAATCTGATCCAGATTCCATAGTCTGATTTAGTGATTATCATTTTTTCCATATACCGACACTTAGCATTTCAAAGTATATAATTATTTTATTGGCTTGTTCTATCTTTCAGAGGGGCTTAAAAGTAAAATTTTGGAGTCTGGCCTGTGGAGGTGAAGCCAGCTTCGTTTCTCATCAACTTAATATCAGTCCTGTTTCGGACTGTAGGCTAGTGTTGTGTTGTTTATTACCCCCTTCCTAGTCTAGGATGCCAGGGGAGAAATAAATAAAACGATAATGGCTATAATAATTCGTTACTAGTTTTTGATTATTTATTAAATGACGTGTACACCATGTTTTTATCCTAGATCATTGCCAGGGTGAGTGTGGACAATCGAACTCGGGCTCTGGTGCAGGGTCTCCACAGGGCATCAGATGTAAGAGTCTACATCAACAGGGTGGAGGACCTCAGCTACCATCTGCTGGAGTTTCCAGAGACTAGTGTTGTCGCAGTCAAGGTAAGAAATCTGTGCATTCTTTCCCCCTTTTTTGCAGAATGCTAGCATATTCACGTTTTGTCAGCAGAGTGTCTGGTGCTGCTTATCATATACAAAAGCAAAAACTCTTATGTCTGACACTAGCTCATGGTGTCAAGACAGTGTTTACTGCAGCATGCTTTTCATGCATACATGATAGTGTTATATGTGGCCTGGATTGCTAAACAGCTGTAGCATGTAAATAACGTAGATACTGGACTACTGCTTGTGTTTGAGAATCTTTCCATGCCCGGCAAAATGTCAAGAGCGTGGCAACTATATGCAGACTGCGTACCGTAGCATTTATTTATGTCTCAGCCTTATCTGTAATGGTGTCAGGAACATATTAAATGTGAACCCGTTTCAAACCAAGAACACTTTCTCTAGCGTGTGAACAAAGGACAGTGTTTAGCTCAACATACTGTTAGTGTAGAATAATTATTTTTTAGAGCTATAAAAATGGAGGCAGGAGAAAGTAGACCACTGTGGTGACATTGTGGCAATTGACCTGAATTTGGTCTCAATGCAATTGTGCTGTGAGGAAAAAAGGTCCTCTGACTCCCCACAATCATTTATCCCAATTCTATCATTCAATGTACATCATGACAGTTTCATGTCACCTCAGCACAGAAGTCTCCCGAGGGTTTCACTGATTCTGTTGGTTGTAGCTTTCAGGTATTGTGTATTATCCAATGTCTTAAAGGTATGGTTAGCCATTAAAGGGGCAATGTGTAAGAATTAACTAAATTCTTACGTATTAAAGGCTAACCTTTCAATGTTCAAAAATGAAGAAAGAAATAACAGTTCAGATGTACTGCAGATGTTGCAGAGAAGTAAGCATGCTAACCAGTGTAAGCACCAACACTTCCCTGATCCCCAAGCTCCCATTCCAGACTGCTAACTAAGCTAACGTCAGCTACAGTTAGAGGGAGTCTAGTGGCCAATTCTTACATATTGCACTTTTTAAACAGTCAATTGCTGCGATTAGAACAATTTTGCACTGCCTGCATTCTTTCATATGCATAAATTTTTGATCGCAAATGACCCCACCTTGTTTGCTAAATGCATTCTGATTAAACTTTGACTTTCAAAATGGCAAAACTTTTCAATTTCCAGCTAATTTGAGAGAGACAGTGAGATCGACCGCTCATTCAGGAAGAATTGATTGTCTGTGCCCTTGTTTGAGTGACTGCACGCTGAAAGAAAACAAGCAGCAGAATTGGAGCAACGCATCACAGCCGGTAGTGAAAACAAATACAAGGATAGAGGGTAAATACAGCAGGATGACAGATTAATGCTGCGGTAGCTCCAGCAGCTTGTGTCCAAGACCCTCACAAATTTGAGCTCCATCTCCTGTTTGCTGCATGATCAGAATTGGCCTTTCATGGTGGAAATATTGTGTTTTTCATTTCCACTTTTGACAGCCTAAATACGTTTGTGTTCCACAGGAGAAGGTTGTCCCCTGCCTTCTGCGTCTGAAACAGGCCAGTGACCCAGGCCTGAGGGCAGCAGTTAGAGAAGCCCTCGCTCTTGTGGGCTACCATACACCTGTTAAAGGCCGGGGCATACGGATCCTGTCTATAGATGGAGGAGGATTAAGGTACAAGTTCTGCTCTTTCTTTATCTTATTGTAAGATAAGAGTCATTGATGTCAAGTCTTTTCAAAGTGGAACTAAATGGCATTTGCTGCAGCCAAGGCCATGCTTTGAAAAACAATTTACTGCTTCTATTATCTTCTTTTGTTTCAATCTGTCAAATGAATATAGTCTTGAGAAACATTCAGTTAAACTAATGGGGATTTATTTCCCATTTGTCTTTGTTATTCTAGCTGGAAAATCAATCAACTGTCACTCTTTGTGGCCAATTTGTGTGCTGCGGTTGTCATCTTACTAATTTATGGCTCTTTGTGTATGTCTGTGTCTGACTTTGTGCTTTCAGGGGAATTCTTGCACTTCAGACGTTACAGAAGCTGGAGGCACTGACCGGCAAACCCATTTACAAACTGTTTGATTATATTTGTGGTGTCAGCACAGGTACGCCATCCTCCTGCTCTACTTTTGAATGTTTATTTATGTGTCTGGATTATGAGAGCAGAGTGCAACAGTGCAGGCTGGACTGGCAGCAGCACTGATCACACTCTGACCCATTTGTTGCTCTACTTGTTTTGACCTAATTTCAACACTAACACCGCTCTAATGTTTATCCTGCTGTTTCAGACTCAAGTTAGACCATAGTGAAGCTGTTTGACAATTGTCTAAATTTAATTATAAAGTAATATATCTCATAAATTGATATTGCTTCATTTGATTCTTACTTTTTCCCTTCTATGCAAAATCACCACAAGGGGCTGCTGTGGCCCATCCTCAAACTGTCTTCTCCATCTGCCACTTGGTTGTATTAATTTCACAGCAGACTGAAAAACTACATTTTATTTGCACAGCACATTGGCCTTTAATCACTACCAGAAGTCTCTGTTTGTCCTCAGTTCATATCGGCTCTCTCAGTCTTAATCCCCAACAGTTGGAGGTACTTCATTTTCACATTTAGTCAATGTTGTCAAAGCACAATGTAATCTGCCTGCTAGATCGAATGATGTTCACACATTTAAAACCCATCTGGGCGACATCTGTTTAGTTCACCCACAATATTCAGGTACACCCCATCTCTGCCCCCATAGCACTATTGTGGCTTGGAAATCCTGTCAAGGATCGTCAATCATTAAGAAAAAGCAGTTGTAATGGCCCAGATAATCCCATGCACTTGCTAGAAAATGATGATCCTAGGACTGAAACTGTATTGAGGACTGAAACTGCCAAAAACAAAAACAAATAAATTATTAAATAAATGGCTCAATAACTACATTAGCACCTACATCTACCAAAAATAACATTACAAATAAATGAAGGCATTAATCAATTCACGAAATGTTACATAAATTGATATTTCTGTTTTAATTTGCTTCTGTATTATTTATCTATTAAGTCACCATTTTATTCGCTTTCCCATTTTATTTATTTATTTTAATCTTGGCAGTTTCAGTCCTCGATAGTTATGTCACTTTTAACAGATACTCTTCCAGGCAATTAACCTCTCATCACCCCCACACCTTGAGAGGAACAAGTGGTACACTACCTGTTTGCTCATGTATTACCAAGATTATCTTGTTGCATTCCCACAGGAGAGCCTGCAGCTCTCATACTTAATGTGCTTTTGTGTGATTCATCTGCCTGTACCTGTCAGTGACTTTCCCTATTTGAATGTTTGCGTATGTTTTTCCCTCAGGTGCTATACTTGGGTTCATGCTCGGTGTGTTCCAAATCCCACTGAACGAGTGTGATGATCTTTACCGGAAGTTGGGCTCAGACGTCTTCAAGCAGAACGTCATTGTTGGCACCGTGAAGATGGGCTGGAGCCATGCTTTCTATGACAGCGAGGCATGGGAAAACATCCTCAAGTAAGTTCCCTTTTCACTGCTTGCAGGGTGGTGGTTGTGCTTATGTGATGTGGAGCAATGTTGAAATGCCATGAATGTGGTGAAACTATTCAAAAGCACGTTATTGTTTATGTGCTTTTCTTTAATCCTTTCTTTCTTGAATGTTTTTAATTTTCACTACTTTATGAAAGTAAACATAAAATGATTTGGAGGTGACTAAAATTAGGGAGTCCATCAAAGTAAACATCATGTCTGCTCTTTGTTTTTGTCAAAATTATGTAAAATTGTGTGATTTTGCTTTTCTATTAAACTGCAGATTTCTTCTCAAAGTCTGTACTACATTGCCGTGCAACAATAGTGTGTCTTGAAAAGAGCTAAAACAATCACTCAATTAATTGATAAGTCTATTGAAAGAAAATTAACTGGCAGCTATTTTCATAATCAATTAATCCTTTCCCGTTTTTTTGTTGTTGTTTTTTTTGATGAAAAAATCATTTGCTGGTGTTAGCTTGTTTAATGTTAAGACTTGCTCCTTTTTTTCATTTATGGCAGTGAACAAAGAGTCTTTTTTTGACATTTTATAGACCAAATGATTCTTGGATTAATCATGAAAATAATTTGAAGAATAATTGAATGCAGAAATAGTTAAGTAAGTACGTAAATTGCAGTCCTAGTCTTGGATTAAAATAAAAGCAGACATGATGTTCACAGTGACGGATAACCTAACTGAAGCAAATTTCAATTTTTCACATATTATGGAAAGTGAATTAATATAACTTTATTAATATAAAAGGGTAGAAACTGCCACTGGATGCTTTAATATTATAAGCAGTTAAATCAAGTACACACAGATTGTTGTAAATGGCCTACAAACCTTTAGAACAGAAATAATAATGGTGATCACAAAATGATTTGAAGTTTCATTTACTGGTATGTAGGAGGATTTTGTGAAGCTTGCAGAAAGAAATCTGTAACAAGTCTCACTGCTATCCAAAATTCACTAATCCAGAAAATAACATCATCCTATCTTCCCTTCCGCAGAGAGAAAATGGGTTCTCACCTCCTGGTGGAGACTTCAAGAAACCCTGAATGCCCCAAGGTGAGCTTTAGAAGATGGTCTGACTCATTCTCCCCTCTTGTTCTGTTCTGACACCGACCAGTGAGCCTTCGTCTCACCTTGTATAGCGGGGTATTACAGAGAAAGCTCCTTTCTCTATCTCTTTCCTGCATACTGCTGCATGACAAGGGGAAGGGAAATTCACTCTAAAGCCATATAGGACAGTGTGGGTAAAGAAGTATATACGATTTTTTATGTCAGCAGACTCTGTCGAGGCTCACAGAACAGAGATGATATTAAATTGACCTGTCAGAATGTCGGTCCAGATGTTATGTCTGCATTTTAAATTTGTTGCTTGTAAAATGCTGCCTCATGCTGAAAAATAAAATTGGTATATGTAATTTTCTTGACCTGTAGGTGGCAGCGGTGAGCACCATTGTGAACCGGGGCACTCTGAGGGCCTATGTGTTCAGGAACTACAACCTGCATCCCGGGGTGCGTTCTCACTACCTGGGGGGCTGCCAGCACCAGCTCTGGCAGGCCATCCGTGCCACGTCAGCAGCCCCCGGATACTTCCAGGAGTTCACCTTGGGAAATGATCTCCACCAGGTCAGTCCCACTTATAGCATTAACAGGGTAGTGAAAAGGGTGGTCATGATGAGCTTAATGATTAAATGATACAACTTACCTCTCTATCACTGTTACAGAAGAGAGAGAGTGATCAAACTCACTTGCAGTGAGTGGACTTATTATATTATACATTATTACATTTAAAAGGGACTCTGACTCCAAATGCATTATTAGTATGTGGGATATTCTCCTTTTGATAATTTATTGCAATTTTTGATACTCTACACTGTGAAGACACAAAATAAAAAGGTGAGCTGTATCACTGCACTGCTTTTTCTGATTGTGGTAAAAATTACTGGGTTGATAGTCAAGTTCCCAAAGTAAGCCTTCTTGGGTTACCCCGAAGCCAAAGGTGAGGCCACTTTTTGACCCATAACTCTTGATCCTGTCTCACGTATCAACCAACATTTCCTCTTGAGTTACTTGGGTCAAAATGAGTCCAATTAATATAACTTTGTCGGTATCAGAGAATTAATTTAGGGGCTATTGGAAATGTTGGTAAAAACACATATTTTTCTCTTACAAAGCTGCTCTCACACCATATTATTGCTATTCAGTGAAATTGTAATACTCCAATACACAAACAAAAATCTGCCTCACTGTACAAAGCTTGAAGACTTTTGCTTAGCCAGAGAAATACTGTGATATTTAATGCTCAGTGTTCCTGTAAAGACTTACCTCGTACTCATGCTCTCTTTCACACCCTTCTTCACATTATATTTACACACGTAGAGACAATTTCACTGCAGTCCTCTGATACAGTAATACAGGGCTTTCTGTTGGAGTGTTGGATTTAAATGCTGTGCACAGTCAGTGGGGAGTTTGAAGGATTTCGAGAAGCCTAATGAGAAAAATCCTCTGCAAGTGAGAGGGAGGAACTGCGTTTCCCTCCTGTCAGTGTTTATTTCCAGTCAGTTACATTTTGACAGCAGAGTGACGGGTGGAGTCGCAGTGAGACACACTTAAATCCATCTCCACTAAACAGTCATGCATTAGCCATCAGTGACATAACAAACCGCCGGTCCACTCCACCGTTTTACTGATCAATACATATGGCTCTGTTTGCCTTTAGCTTTTCAGTAAGGGCTTAGTCAGTAAACAGAAGAAATAAGAAACCGCCTGAGTAGTGTCTTAGATAACGAGCATGAACTTTTGTTGTGGTCAAAAGCACGCATGAGAACAGAGATGTAAGACGTAATGCTCTGCTTCTGTTTGAGTATTCTGTCGATGTTGCCTGTGTTCAATAGCTCCTTGAATTGACATTCAAACACACGTGGTGTAAAGACTGAAGAACTCAACGTAGACACAGCAAACACGTGAATGAGCATGTGTTTGCATCAAAGGCAATATCCCATGTCGGCACGCTCCCACACTCTTAATTGGAAGCTGTGTTAGTTGTGTAGGTGAATGGGTAAGTTCAGGGGAAGAGAATGAAAGAGACTGGTTGATGAAACCCCACCTGTGGTGGGAGATTTCCCCCAGCATGCCGTCTAGCAGGTTTCACCCTACTCTGAGATGCATAAATTAGCCCAGTGCAGCGCTGCCTTCATCACACACACAACTGTTTGACTGCTACATCTGCCTCGTTAGAATGAAACGACAGACAATCTAATTATGGAAGTGCTTTTCCAAACTCTGTTAGCCGCCAGCAGGAAACCTCACACTGTGAGAAGATGAGACACCGTCAGTAGTTTAATATATTTAACACCTTTGACATGAAATTGGTTACATTCACACTTTATTTTCATTTAATTTGGAAACTTCAAAATGAAAAGCTGAATGAAATGAGAAAAAGAGAGCTTCAGTTCTGATTTACTAACAAGCACTTTTTCTGCCTTGCTCATGTTTTTTCACCGGCTAATAAATCTTTCAAGAACATTTTTAAGGAGGTGTTTTGCCTTGACGGACAATTCCTGTGTGATTTGAGCTGTTGCTCATTTCTTTCTCTTTTTATTTTTGGAATAGTTTTAACCTGCATTCACTATGACTAGATATTCCACCAGCATTTGTTAGCTCGGTTTTGCTATTTGAGAAAGCATAGGGTTTTGAAAATCAGAACATTGATCTTCGGCTAGAAACTTTAGTAGTAGTGGAACTACCAAGACCTGCAAACACGTGTAAAATTGACTATTTAATCAAAGCTCACAGAGGCACCCATTATGTCATTATTAGCAAAATCTAGAGTAAATGTCTTTGCTAAATCTTATTTAAACTAGAATGAGAACACTTAAAGTATCCTTTTTGTGCACATAATTGGGGCAGCTTAAACCAGAATAAAAGTCAAAAAACATCATTCATAGTAAGTTTCCCTGACCATCTTCAAAATGCCACCCAGCCTGAAGGCTTTATTTGCTGGCTACTTGAGCCACTTAAACCAGTCGTGAGCATAACATGCTGTCTGTGTGATGTCAGGATTCCCTAGAGAGAGAGTCATCTCGCTCTTTTCCACAAACGCCCACAGAGTTTTCCACTTAATTCAGGCCCCAAACAATCATCCTTTTGTACGGCGAGCACAGGAGAGTTGCCATGCCATGTGCTGCACGAATGCCGGAATTCTCAAGCAGCGTTTTCAAGAAAGTTGTGATTGTTCGTTGATGTTTCTGTGATTGTGCAGCCTGGAATGGAAATCTGCCGGAGCCAGATTCAGACTGGTAATGCAGGGGAAATTTTAACTCGGAGCAAGACTTTTGAAGAAAAGCGGCAATGGTTTTATCAAAGCCTCACACTTGCTGCCATAGCCATGAAGAGGATGCCTTAGTGAGGGGGGACAAGGGGGAGACGAGCAAAAAAATAGAAGAAGATGAAGGGAGGGAGGTTCCACATTAAAGCCCTCTCAGTTATCTCTGTGCTAAAGAACACAGAAGTAGAAGACTTCAGACATTTCACAATGGATGCCAGGGCATGCGTGGAATGGCGAGGAGGGCCCGATTCTTTCCGCTAGTTGCTATGGCGTCTCCTGAGGCGGTGGGGAGGAATGGGAGCATGTTTTGTGCCCACCTCTGCCAGCATTTGATGGGAGGCATTGGATCAGTGGGCCACCACCCCCAGTGCGGCACCCTTGAGAGCCCCAATGTGGCATGACACTCAGCAGTGAGAATTCACACTGTCTAAAACGGAGTAGGTCATATCAGCAAACCCATACTGTCCGCTGCTATGAAATGACAGGGAATGAGTCATATACGAGTTTAAGAAGTCATTAAAATGGCAGCTTTGGCTAGAAAACTCAGACTGTTTGATTCTGTGTGAGAAAAGAGGAAGAAGGGGCATACGATCTCACATAATTAAGTGCTAGTCCAAAAGTGCAGTTCAAGAAATCATAACCTTTTGGATCTCCATTTTCTCTTCTCTCTCTTTTCCTTGTAAAGGCCAGTGGAGGTGAAGTTATTGGTCATAAATTACAAACTCAGCACCACAGTGCTTCTCAGACAAGGAGAGGAAGGATGGTGGAGTCAGGGTGGCGACGGCAGAGTATGAATCTGAGCTTTTAGCTGCTTCCTTATCCCAGCCCTCTTCTCCTGTGTTAAGCCTTGGGAGTTCGGCCTGGAGACTGTTGGAGGATGGAGCTCAGACTTGTGAGCCCAGCTGCAGACAGCTTCCTCCTTTCAGATTCAGGGTCTTTGTCCCTTGAGTATAAACACGCACAAACGGATTCTGTCATTGTCACCTTACCCCACCGACTGCCCTTTTTGTTCAGTTAAATACATGCTCTGCTACTTGATTGCACTGGCACACTTGTTTGGGGATTAGGCCAGTTCACTGATTTTGTTGACTGACTGCTAAGTAAAAGCTTTTCCGCATCTTCCTCTGTCTCTAACCCCCTCACCTTCTCGCAGTGCTGCACCACTTATAGCAAGCCTCTCACTGCAGTGGCTCCAGAAGAGATTTCTGGAATATAAACCACAGCTTTAGACCTCGTATTACAATATATTTATATGCAAGTGTGTGTGTTCAGTCTCCTCTCAATGTGTGCGGCCGGGAAATTAGCTTTAAATTGCCCTGTAGATTACTTATTATGATAGACAGAAACATTATGCTTTCAAATATGAAGTTGTCAAATATGTACATAAAGCCCCGAAGAATCCAGACAGAGTAAATATGAGCAAGGAGCTTCTTCACCCATTTATATCACTGCAGGAATTGTCACGGTTTAATCTGAATGGCTGCAGCTGGCAGGGATGATTCATTGTTTCAATACTGGCTGCACATGTGTGGTCATGTATTCACAGAATGTGTGGGAAAAGGTAACTGTGCACAGTAGATCTCAATTACTTTGCCTGCCTGCGGCGAAGTTGGCACTCTCACAGATGCGTCCCTCCTCTATTGACAGCCCTGGGAAGATGACTTGAACCTCAATGTGACCTTTGGGGCCTATGAAGCGAAAAAAAGCAAAGAGGAGAACTGGCCGGCATAATCAGATAATAGGGCATGAAGACCTCTGACTTGACCTGGCCACCACTTAAGAGTGGCACTGACACTGTTGTCATTCTCATCCTCACGTTCTGACAGTGGTGGCCTTTATGTGGATTGGATGCCATTTGGCCGATTAATTTTACTCAATGAGCAGATTATATTTTTCTGATTATGTGTTTCTTTCTTTTATGCACAAACAGCTTGGATTGATTTTGAAGATTTAGAAGTATTGAGACTGCACAAGAGAGTTTTTAATAGCAGCCTAATTATCTACTTTATCGATTGAATGACTCTCTCTGGAAAACAGTCTGGTTATTGTGACAGGCATAATCAGATGTCCATTGCTTATGTAATGCTTCCCTAATTAATCA